>NW_027266268.1:40793399-41393399 GCF_022045235.1 Haliotis cracherodii | reverse complement strand
TTTAAATGTACACTTTGTGACACGTTAATAAACAATATCCTATCTAAGAATGACAATAGTCACAATAACCATCTACCCGTGAAGAGCCGGGGTAGAATAGTCTTCAGCGACCAATGCTTGCCGTAAAAGGGGACTAACGGGATCGGGTGGTCAGACTCGCTGACTTCGTTGATGCATGTCATCGTATCCCAATTGCGTGGATCGATGTTCATGATGTCAATCACTGGATTGTGTGGTCCAGACTCGATAATTTACAGACCGCTGTCATAAGGCTGGAGTATTGCTGAGTGCGGCGTTAAACAACAAACAAACAAACAAACACAGGAACACAGGAACACTCGCAGTAGGTGTGATACTTTGATAGTTGGCATGTATTCTGAGATATAGAGGGGCTCTTCTAGCGTTCTCGCATCCATGTAATCTCTATCTTTGCAAACACAGGCTTAAAGTGCAAATACTGCGAACATGCGAGAATCTGAGATGGCCACAGATTTGACCATGGACTCGAGCAAGTCAACGAGCCTGATTACGATGGACTTGCATATGGACAACATGTACAACTGTCAACACATCGTACCACGTCAACGAGCCTGATTACGATGGACCTGCATATGGACAACCTGTACAACTGTCAACACATCGTACCACGTCAACGAGCCTGATTACGATGGACCTGCATGTGGACAACATGTACAACTGTCAACACATCGTACCACGTCAACGAGCCTGATTACGATCGACCTGCATATGGACAACATGTACAACTGTCAACACATCTTACCACGTCAACGAGCCCGATTACGATGGACCTGCATGTGGACAACATGTACAACTGTCAACACATCGTACCACGTCAACGAGCCTGATTACGATGGACCTGCATGTGGACAACATGTACGCCTGTCAACACATCGTACCACGTCAACGAGCCTGATTACGATGGACCTGCATATGGACAACATGTACAACTGTCAACACATCGTACCACGTCAACGAGCCTGATTACGATGGACCTGCATATGGACAACCTGTACAACTGTCAACACATCGTACCACGTCAACGAGCCTGATTACGATGGACCTGCATATGGACAACATGTACAACTGTCAACACATCGTACCACGTCAACGAGCCTGATTACGATGGACCTGCATATGGACAACATGTACAACTGTCAACACATCGTACCACGTCAACGAGCCTGATTACGATGGACCTGCATGTGGACAACATGTACGCCTGTCAACACATCGTACCACGTCAACGAGCCTGATTACGATGGACCTGCATATGGACAAACTGTACAACTGTCAGCACATCGTACCACGTCAACGAGCCTGATTACGATCGACCTGCATATGGACAACCTGTACAACTGTCAACACATCGTACCACGTCAACGAGCCTGATTACGATGGACTTGCATATGGACAACATGTACAACTGTCAACACATCGTACCACGTCAACGAGCCTGATTACGATGGACCTGCATGTGGACAACATGTACAACTGTCAACACATCGTACCACGCCAACGAGCCTGATTACGATGGACCTGCATGTGGACAACATGTACAACTGTCAACACATCGTACCACGTCAACGAGCCTGATTACGATGGACCTGCATATGGACAACATGTACGCCTGTCAACACATCGTACCACGTCAACGAGCCTGATTACGATGGACCTGAATATGGACAACATGTACAACTGTCAACACATCGTACCACGTCAA
Source organism: Haliotis cracherodii (assembly GCF_022045235.1). Lineage (NCBI taxonomy): Eukaryota > Metazoa > Mollusca > Gastropoda > Lepetellida > Haliotidae > Haliotis > Haliotis cracherodii. The sequence continues at coordinate 41,391,658 of NW_027266268.1, read as the reverse complement.
CGAGCCTGATTACGATCGACCTGCATATGGACAACCTGTACAACTGTCAACACATCGTACCACGTCAACGAGCCTGATTACGATGGACCTGCATATGGACAACATGTACAACTGTCAACACATCGTACCACGTCAACGAGCCTGATTACGATCACCTGCATATGGACAACATGTACAACTGTCAACACATCGTACCACGTCAACGAGCCTGATTACGATGGACCTGCATATGGACAACATGTACAACTGTCAACACATCGTACCACGTCAACGAGCCTGATTACGATGGACCTGCATGTGGACAACATGTACGCCTGTCAACACATCGTACCATGTCAACGAGCCTGATTACGATGGACCTGCATATGGACAAACTGTACAACTGTCAACACATCGTACCACGTCAACGAGCCTGATTACGATGGACCTGCATGTGGACAACATGTACAAATGTCAACACATCTTACCACGCCAACGAGCCTGATTACGATGGACCTGCATATGGACAACATGTACGCCTGTCAGCACATCGTACCACGTCAACGAGCCTGATTACGATGGACTTGCATATGGACAACATGTACAACTGTCAACACATCGTACCACGTCAACGAGCCTGATTACGATGGACCTGCATGTGGACAACATGTACAACTGTCAACACATCGTACCACGCCAACGAGCCTGATTACGATGGACCTGCATATGGACAACATGTACAACTGTCAACACATCGTACCACGTCAACGAGCCTGATTACGATGGACCTGCATATGGACAACATGTACAACTGTCAACACATCGTACCACGTCAACGAGCCTGATTACGATGGACCTGCATATGGACAACATGTACAACTGTCAGCACATCGTACGTACTGTTGGTTCCAGTCGGTGTAGTAGAGGTAGTTTTTGAAGACGTCGATGGCGAAGAAGTGGGCACCGGCGTCCTTCATGACGGTGTGTCGGTTGCCACCGTCCATGTCCATCACCTCCAGCAGGTGCGTGCCCCCATCCACGAAGTACAGCTTGTTGTCTGACAAACACGGACATATTACCCTGTTACAGGGGCCGCCCTGACTACATCCTCACGTCTGAACCTACACCTACTACTGGCGGGAGCATTACGCATGATTAAGATCGTGCACAACCTCCAGTATATTAAAAGAGATAACGTGGAAATAGCGTTCTGGGAAGAGTTTTCTCCCTTGCAGGTATTAGTTAACACGAAGAGTTATCTCCCTTACATGGATTAGTTGACACGCTTTCTCGGGATTTAAAAAAATGATTGACTTTCTGTTTTAGAAGCCATACAATAGTATTATCTCTTCTTTGGTCACTATTCTGGAATTAATATAAGAATTTAGTCTTTAATCTGGGAATAATAAACTATTGTTTAGGAATACTGGAGGTTGCCAGTTGTGGACCCTGTAATGTACACTGACCGTTGTAGTCTATCGCCATGCCGTTCGGCCACATGATCCCAGTCGTGATCAGGGTCTGTCTGTCGGTGCCATCATAATTGGAGCGCTCTATCTTTGGAGACTTTCCCCAGTCAGTCCAGTAGATCTGCCTGTGGGAGAGACACGTCACCGTATTGTCATGGGAAAATAGTGCGTAAGGCCCTGTCAATATATTGTCAAACTAAGAATATGAACACTCCATGAAAGAAAGTGGTCAACATTTAATTAACAATTGTTGTATTGGGATTACACCTTCTTGGTAAAATTGAGTCCCGTCCGGGATTCGAACCTTCATTTCGTGGAGTTAGTGGGTTAGATCGCTGACTTTGGGTGCTGGCGATTTGTTGCCTCACTCTGGCAGTATGGGTTAGATCGCTGACTTTGGGTGCTGGCGATTTGTTGCCTCACTCTGGCACTGTGGGTTCGAATCCCAAACGGGACTAAACACGAAAAAGTACTAGAATCTGTACTTTACTCAAAATCACCAAAATAACATTTGTAAGCAAAGATCAGTTCAGGTCACACCCTGTCAATATATTGTCATGAGAGAAATAGTCCGTCAAACCCTGTCAGTATATTGTCATGTGAGAAATAGTCCGTCACACCCTCTCGGTATATTGTCATGAGAGAAATAGTCCGTCACACTCTCTCGGTATATTGTCATGAGATAAATAGTCCGTCAAACCCTGTCAGTATATTGTCATGTGAGAAATAGTCCTTCAAACCCTGTCAATATATCGTTATGAGAGAAATAGTCCGTCACACCCTCTCGGTATATTGTCATGAGAGAAATAGTCCGTCGGACCATGTCTGTATATTGTCATGAGATAAATAGTCCGTCACACCCTGTCAGTATATTGTCATGAGAGAAATAGTCCGTCACACTGTCAATATATTGTCATGTGAAATATAGCCCATAAGGCCCTTTTAGTATAGTGTCATGATCCGGCCATGTTCATGTCGTAGAGAGAAGTTCTGTAATACATTTATCACGTTTATCAATTAGCTGTTTTACTTTAGTATGTTGTCAATAATATCACTCTGTATATTTCAGATACTGCAGTCACTAACAATTTTTTATTGCATTCATTCCAGACATATATAGCAATTACTTAAATGAAGTATGTACAACAATTGTATTTCTCATTTCAGGCTGCATAAGACATTTAAGTAGTTGTTAGTTAAGCATCATTATTAAAGCTCTACTCTTTTGTCAGGTGTTCCTGCATTGTAGGGTAGACAAGTAATCCTTGGTGGTCAATCAGAGTGTAAGCGCGGGTGTTTTCTTGATTGCCTAGTTGTATATCTCCGTGTCCAACTGTTGTTGTCACCCCTGCACCTTTCATTAACTGTTCACTCTGCTCTGGCTGTGAAAAGCGGCTTGAAACCCAACTCACTCACTCACTAACGAGGTAAACTTCTGGGATGTGTTTTCCACCAATGTCAGCTGGTCTGCCGTGATATACATGAAATATTGTTCAAAGCAGAAATCTAACATAGTCCCACTATTATATCCTTGCACATGACTTACACCAGATTACAGCGTTACCATGGATACGTACTTTGAGCGAGGGTCAACAGCGATCTCTCGGGGTTCATCAAGATTAGAGTTGATAACAATTTTGAAGTTGCTGCCGTCGAGGTTAATGGAGCCGATGACGTCATTGCCAGTGTCGGTGTAGAAAAGGATGCGGTTGACAGGGTCAACCTCCAGTTTCTCCAGGTCGGCGTCTACGCAGGGTAAAGTTGACACCTTAGCGACTGTTAAACATGTGTTGTATAACAATCTCCTCTCACCTCTCACACTCCCCTCTTCCCACCCCACATTCCCCTCTCACACCCCACACTCCCCTCTCCCCACCCCACACTCCCCTCTCCCCACCCCACTCTCCCCTCTCCCCACCCTACACTTCCCTTACCCTAATCCACTCCCCCACCTTCATCATCACCTCTCTCCCCACCCCACACTCCCCTCTTCCCACCCCACGCTCTCCTCTCCCCACCCCACACTCCCCTCTCTCCACCCCACACTATCCTCTCCCCACCCCACACTCCCCTCTCCCCACCCTACTCTCTCCTCTCCCCACCCTACACACCCTCTCCACACCCCACACTCTCCCCTCCCCACCCCACACTCCCCCTCTCCCCACCCCACACTCCCCTCTTCCCACCCCACGCTCCCCTCTCCCCACCCCACACTCCCCTCTCCCCACCCTACTCTCTCCTCTCCCCACCCTACACTCTCCTCTCCACACCCGACGCTCCCCTCTCCCCACCCCACACTCCCCTCTCCCCACCCCACACTCTCCTCTCCCCACCCCACACTCCCCTCTCCCCACCCTACTCTCTCCTCTCCCCACCCTACACTCTCCTCTCCACACCCGACGCTCCCCTCTCCCCACCCCACACTCCCCTCTCCCCACCCCACACTCTCCTCTCCCCACCCCACACTCCCCTCTCCCCACCCCACACTCTCCTCTCCCCACCCCACACTCCCCTCTCCCCACCCTACTCTCTCCTCTCCCCACCCTACACTCTCCTCTCCACACCCGACGCTCCCCTCTCCCCACCCCACACTCCCCTCTCCCCACCCCACACTCTCCTCTCCCCATCCCACACTCCCCTCTCCCCACCCCACACTCTCCTCTCCCCACCCCACACTCCCCTCTCCCCACCCCACACTCTTCTCTCCCCACCCTACACACCCTCTCCCCAGCCCACACTCCCCTCTCCACACCCTATACTCCCCTCTTCCCACCCCACGCTCTCCTCTACACACCCTACGCTCCCCTCTCCCCACCCCACGCTCCCCTCTCCCCACCCTACGCTCCCCTCTCCCCACCCCACACTCCCCTCTTCCCACCCCACGCTCCCCTCTTCCCACCCTACACTCCCCTCTTACCACCCCACACTCCCCTCTCCCCACCCTACACTTTCCTTACCCTAATCCACTCCCCCACCTCCATCATCACCTCTCTCCACACCACACTCTTCTCTCCCTACCCCACGCTCCACTCCCCCACATCCATCTTCCCCTTTCTCCACCCCACGCTCCCTTCTCCCCACCCCATTCTTCATGATTCTCTCCCCACCCCATACTCCCTTCTCCCCAACCTACGCTCTTCACCCCTCATACCCCAGTCTTCCCTCTCCCTAACCCACGCTCCTCTCCCCCAAATCCATCTTCCCCTTTCTTCACCCCACGCTCCCTTCTCCCCACCCCACTCTCCCCATTCTCCACCCCACGCTCCCTTCTCCCCACCCCACTCTCCCCATTCTCCACCCCACGCTCCCTTCTCCCCACCCCCACTCTCCACCCCACGCTCCCTTCTCCCCACCCCACTCTCCCCATTCTCCACCCCACGCTCCCTTCTCCCCACCCCACTCTCCCCACTCTCCACCCCACGCTCCCTTCTCCCAACCCCACTCTCCCCACTCTCCACCCCACGCTCCCTTCTCCCCACCCCACTCTCCCCATTCTCCACCCCACGCTCCCTTCTCCCCACCCCGCTCTCCCCACTCTCCACCCCACGCTCCCTTCTCCCCACCCCACTCTCCCCATTCTCCACCCCACGCTCCCTTCTCCCTACCCCACTCTCCCCATTCTCCACCCCACGCTCCCTTCTCCCTACCCCACTCTCCCCATTCTCCACCCCACGCTCCCTTCTCCCCACCCCGCTCTCCCCACTCTCCACCCCACGCTCCCTTCTCCCCACCCCACTCTCCCCATTCTCCACCCCACGCTCCCTTCTCCCTACCCCACTCTCCCCATTCTCCACCCCACGCTCCCTTCTCCCCACCCCACTCTCCCCATTCTCCACCCCATGACTTACTAGTGGATAACTGCTTCAACTCTCTGATGTCTGTTCCGTCAAAGTGTACACTGACCAATTGGTCGAGTCGCGGCTCCACAAAGTAGATCCGACCTTCAACTGAGTCGTAGTCGAAGGAGCCGACGGCGTAGTTTTTGTTGACTGGGATGTCCACGAAGCTGCCGGTCAGGAGATTCATGCGGGTCACTTTTCCTCCACGGCCCGTGTCCGCCAGAAATATGACGTCATCTTCCTTTGAAACTGGCGACAGTTGTGTCTGTGTTACTTGTGTTACTTGTGTTACGCTCGTGTATGGAGAACGTACTTATACATGCACGATGCAACTCTCAGATGATGCAACTCTCAGATGATGCAACTCTCAGATGATGCAACTCTCAGATGATGCAACTCTCAAACGATGGAACTCTTACAAGATACAATGAATCTACTACCATCAAAAGATGCAACTTTCAAACGATGTAACTCTCGAATGAGGCAACTCCTAAATGATGTCAAATCAAATTGAAATACGAACACCCAAATACCATACAGAGGTAGAACCTGTGTTCCGGTGTCCACTGTGGTGACTCACCAGACGTACAGACCACCCGGTGTCCACTGTGGTGACTCACGAGACGTACAGACCACCCGGTGTCCACTGTGGTGACACACCAGACGTACACAACACCCGATGTCCACTGTGGCGACTCACCTGACGTACACTACACCCGGTGTCCACTGTGGCGACTCACCTGACGTACATAACACCCGGTGTCCACTGTGGCGACTCACCTGACGTACATAACACCCGGTGTCCACTGTGGCGACTCACCTGACGTACATAACACCCGAACGTCCTCTGTTGGGGACTCACCTGACGTACACAACACCCCAGCGTCCTCTGCGTGAGAGCAGTCAGTGATACCCCAGCTACTTTCCTGACACTGTGCGATGCTTGTTTCATTGCCCGTACACGCAACGTCTTCCAGCCAAATGCGTCCGCTGCTGAAGTAGCCGAATCTCGCCTGTCCCACGGCGCCGGCCCCCACACTTCATCAAACACAAGAGATATATCCTTAGATAGTGATTCGTACTCCTGACACAATACACCAAATACATCGTGGGGATACAATATTATTGAAGACTCAGACTAAACTGACCCAATACACGATATACGTTGTGGTGAATACAATAGAATAGAAGACTCACTCGGAGTATCCCAGCATCTTGCAGATGACGCCAGCATCAGTGTCGGTCCAGTTGTCGTCGCAGATGGTGCCCCAGGCGTTGTTGAAGTACAACAGCACGGTGCCCTCGTAGGCGTTCGGGCCTCCCAGCAGCTGCACGTACACCTCGCTCTTGGCGGAGACACCGGTCGTTGATCCTCAATACAGGATTGAGGACATTAGAGTTTGGAAAGTTGTCTTACCCTCAGTTTCAAATGCAGATAATCAAACTTGGTGTATATACTTGAGACATATTACTTACTATTCAGACAAATATTTGCTACTTCTTAAAAAGTGTCCTTCCGACAGTCTGTCTGTCTGTCTGTATGTCTGCCTGTTGTCTTACCTCCTACACACAAGCCCTTAGCACACAGGTTCCCGCTACAGCACTGGGAACACAAGGTCACTGCTCGCTTGGCCCTCGTTCCGGGCACGGTCCGCACGTTCCGCTTCCGTCCAATGACTGCACCCGAGCCAGCAGAGAGCAGAGAGCAGACCTGCCAAGTACATGCATAAACACATGCAGTGAACACCGATAATGAGTGAGTGAGGGAATTGCGGCGCCTTAGACGACTGGGCCACCCGTGCCCCATGATGAGAGAGAGACAGACAGACAGAGAGAGAGAGAGAGAAAGTGAGATAGAGAGTAAGACAAAGAGGGGGAGAGTAAGACACAGAGAGTGACACAGAGAGATAAAGAAACTGACCTTGGTCTTCTGACAACCGAAAGTGAAACTTGTGCTCAGCACATTGTCCAGAGTCTTCTCCATGTAGCACTCCTACAACACACGACAGAGATACGTAACACCCCTACAACACACAACAGAGACACGTAACACCCCTACAACACACAACAGAGTCACGTAACACCCCTACAACACACAACAGAGACACGTAACACTCCTACAACACACAACAGAGACACGTAACTCTCCCACAACACACAACAGAGACACGTAACACTCCTACAACACACAACAGAGACACGTAACTCTCCCACAACACACAACAGAGACACGTAACACTCCTACAACACACGACAGAGAAACGTAACACCCCTACAACAAACAACAGAGACACGTAACACTCCTACAACAAACAACAGAGACACGTAACACTCCTACAACACACAACAGAGGCACGTAACACCCCTACAACACACAACAGAGACACGTAACACCCCTACAACACACAACAGAGACACGTAACACTCCTACAACAAACAACAGAGACACGTAACACTCCTACAACAAACAACAGAGACACGTAACACTCCTACAACACACAACAGAGACACGTAACACCCCTACAACACACAACAGAGACACGTAACACCCCTACAACAAACAACAGAGACACGTAACACTCCTACAACAAACAACAGAGACACGTAACACTCCTACAACAAACAACAGAGGCACGTAACACCCCTACAACACACAACAGAGACACGTAACACTCCTACAACACACAACAGAGACACGTAACACCCCTACAACAAACAACAGAGACACGTAACACCCCTACAACACACAACAGAGACACGTAACACTCCTACAACACACAACAGAGACACGTAACACCCCTACAACAAACAACAGAGACACGTAACACTCCTACAACAAACAACAGAGACACGTAACACTCCTACAACACACAACAGAGACACGTAACACCCCTACAACACACAACAGAGACACGTAACACTCCTACAACACACAACAGAGACACGTAACACTCCTACAACACACAACAGAGACACGTAACACCCCTACAACAGACAACAGAGAAACGTAATACTCCTACAACACACAACAGAGACACGTAGCACTCCTACAACACACAACAGAGACACGTAACACTCCTACAACAGACAACAGAGTCACGTAACACCCCTACAACACACAACAGAGACACGTAACACTCCTACAACAGACAACAGAGACACGTAACACCCCTACAACACACAACAGAGACACGTGACACCCCTACAACACACAACAGAGACACGTAACACCCCTACAACACACAACAGAGACACGTAACACTCCTACAACACACAACAGAGACACGTAACACTCCTACAACACACGACAGAGACACGTAACACCCCTACAACAAACAACAGAGACACGTAACACTCCTACAACAAACAACAGAGACACGTAACACTCCTACAACACACAACAGAGGCACGTAACACCCCTACAACTCACAACAGAGACACGTAACACCCCTACAACAAACAACAGAGACACGTAACACCCCTACAACACACAACAGAGACACTTAACACCCCTACAACAAACAACAGAGACACGTAACACTCCTACAACACACAACAGAGACACGTAACACTCCTACAACACACAACAGAGACACGTAACACCCCTACAACACACAACAGAGACACGTAACACCCCTACAACAGACAACAGAGACACGTAACACTCCTACAACACACAACAGAGACACGTAACACTCCCACAACACACAACAGAGACACGTAACACCCCTACAACACACAACAGAGACACGTAACACTCCTACAACAAACAACAGAGACACGTAACACCCCTACAACAAACAACAGAGACACGTAACACTCCTACAACACACAACAGAGACACGTAAAACTCCTACAACAGACAACAGAGACACGTAACACCCCTACAACACACAACAGAGACACGTAACACTCCTTCAACACACAACAGAGACACGTACACTCCTACAACACACAACAGAGACACGTAACACCCCTACAACACACAACAGAGTCACGTAACACCCCTACAACACACAACAGAGACACGTAACACTCTTTCAACACACAACAGAGACACGTACACTCCTACAACACACAACAGAGACACGTAACACCCCTACAACACACAACAGAGACACGTAACACTCCTACAACAAACAACAGAGACACGTAACACCCCTACAACACACAACAGAGACACGTAACACCCCTACAACACACAACAGAGACACGTAACACTCCTACAACAAACAACAGAGACACGTAACACTCCTACAACACACAACAGAGACACGTAGCACTCCTACAACACACAACAGAGACACGTAACACTCCTACAACAGACAACAGAGTCACGTAACACCCCTACAACACACAACAGAGACACGTAACACTCCTACAACAGACAACAGAGACACGTAACACCCCTACAACACACAACAGAGACACGTAACACTCCTACAACACACAACAGAGACACGTAACACCCCTACAACACACAACAGAGACACGTAACACTCCTACAACAGACAACAGAGACACGTAACACCCCTACAACACACAACAGAGACACGTAACACCCCTACAACACACGACAGAGACACGTAATACTCCTACAACACACAACAGAGACACGTAGCACTCCTACAACACACAACAGAGACACGTAACACTCCTACAACAGACAACAGAGACACGTAACACCCCTACAACACACGACAGATATATGTAACACCCCTACAACACACAACAGAGACACGTAACACCCCTACAACAGACAATTGTCGTTTGAAATTGTCATTACAAGAGCATTCGTGAGATTTGGCTATGAACAGAAAATCCCATGATCTTCTCCTCCTCCGCTCCCCATTCACACCACACCACACCACACACGCCACGCCACGCCACGCCACGCCACGCCACGCCACGCCACGCCAAACCACACCACGCCACGCCACGCCACACCACACCACGCCACGCCACGCCACGCCACGCCACGCCACACATATTACCTCATCAGCATCACAGTTGATCTGGTCGGTGCAGGCGTCGAGACTGGCAACATTGCTGCACTTATGGCACACTGGACCACCGTCACCTGCAGAACAAGTTGCATTAGAAGATAATCCTAATCCTAACCCTAACCCTAACTCTAACCCTAACACCTTCAGCACAAGTAGCATTGGAAGGTAACCCTAACCCTAACCCTAACCCTAACACCGGCAGCACAAGTAGCAGTAGAAGATAACCGTCATCCACATCCTCATCCCTCACCCTTATCCTCTCCCCTAATCTCACCAATCTCACCCCGTCCCCCCCCCCCCCCCCCCCCCCCTCACCCCCTCACCCAGTTCCAGTCAAGCTCGGCTGTATCATATCTTATAAACCTCCAGTGACGTCATCCTATTTTTCTACAGTCGGGTTAAATCTCATTAACCGGGATATTATAATATCCCTGGGATTTTAATAATACAACTTCCGTTTTAATGTAACATAATAATGTTTCTCGCTTGAAATATATTTTGCATTTGAGCACAATGTAATGAAATGTAAAATCAAATGACAAATGTATTCTTTATATTCCCTAGGGTCCAAAACGCAACCTTCGTATCTTTTGCCAAGTGAGTGTACCACGAGACTACAGACACGGTGACACATCAGAATGCTTTAAAGAATGTCTTCAAGTACCGTACGCCAGCAGCAGATATTTTACGCCCGTTTCCTAAGGTTCATGGGAACTATGTTTGAAACAGAAAAATGTTCATAAATGTTGTTTTAAGTTTTCGGTTAAGAAGTTAGATAAAGCAATTTCCCTCGGGTTGTTATGATATTTAAAACACTAATCCCGCGGACACAGGTTTTAAATCTTATAAAAGCCGTGACAGGCTTTATCCTACACATGCAACCAGGGTAGACGTCCTGCTTGGTCGTCCCAGTCATCGGATGCAGACAACCACATGCATCACCAACACGGAGGTACGGTGGAAGCAGTCCTTACGTGTGCAGCTCTTGCATATTTGTTTTGGTATTTGTTGTTATCATTTCCTCTGTTTGATTTGAGAGAGCGAAATATAGCCATCGTACTCTTTATATACTGATAGGAACAAATAAGGGAACAATGAAAACTAAAGGGAAATATGCTCTACTGTCGGTACATTTGATAGCGCGCATACAAATTCAACGCATGTCAGAATCAAATGTTTAGATGTGTTTGTGAGCATTGTTTCCAACGCGTATTGGGTAGACAAGGCTGATACCATATTATTTTACTGTGTCTAAAACTAAGTGTTCTCATGTTCACTTCCATCAGTAAAGGGGTGGAAGGTGGGCCCAGTCCTCTAAGGCGCCGCAATTCGCTGAGCAGAGTTGCGTCCCTTGGGCACGCCAAAAACCTATGATTCTGGGTTCGAATCCTGGTTCACCCCGATTATGTTTTTGGGTTTGTCAGCACCATACCCGCGCTCGTGGGTTTTACCGAAGTGGTAAACGTCTAAGACCTGCATCACTTCGAGCTTTCCTCCCACATTAAGCTGACACGCCGTGATATAACTGGAATACTGTTAAAAGCGGCGTTAAACCCAACTCACTCACTCCAACAGTATATATATGCATGACGGAAGGTATGCATGCGTGACGGAAGGTATGCATGCGTGACGGAAGGTATGTATGCATGATAGAAGGTATGCATGCGTATCTTACGTTATCACATTCTATTCACGAGGTGTAGGCAATCGTACTAGTACGTGTTGCAGCAATACTGCAGTCAGATTTTACAGTTCTTTTATCAATTTAGTTGCATAAAAATAACAATGACCATATTTTTTTAATATTAATATTAATATTATTTTTTTCTACATATCATACAGATCATACAATTCATACAGATAATACATATCAAAAGAAAAAAATATAATCCGTTTTTAATATTTCCAAAGGGAACACATTTCACATATTCTTTGATTTCTTGGCATGTCCACGTTTCTATTGTTAGACGATATGAACCATATTATAATCTTGCCACACGAAACGTATTTATACTGACAGAACCAATATCGCCATATGCCAACAATGAGGTTCAACATATAGAGTATGAAACAGAGGGGGTCAGAGACTACACAGTGTACATGTGTACAGAGAGAGTCAGTGAGGGTATCTTACAGTGTACATGTGTACAGAGAGAGTCAGTGAGGGTATCTTACAGTTTACATGTGTACAGAGAGAGTCAGTGAGGGTATCTTACAGTTTACATGTGTACAGAGAGAGTCAGTGAGGGTATCTTACAGTGTACATGTGTACAGAGAGAGTCAGTGAGGGTATCTTACAGTTTACATGTGTACAGAGAGAGTCAGTGAGGGTATCTTACAGTTTACATGTGTACAGAGAGAGTCAGTGAGGGTATCTTACAGTTTACATGTGTACAGAGAGAGTCAGTGAGGGTATCTTACAGTTTACATGTGTACAGAGAGAGTCAGTGAGGGTATCTTACAGTTTACATGTGTACAGAGAGAGACAGTGAGGGTATCTTACAGTTTACATGTGTACAGAGAGAGACAGTGAGGGTATCTTACAGTTTACATGTGTACAGAGAGAGTCAGTGAGGGTATATTACAGTTTACATGTTACAGTGAGAGTGAGTGAGGGTATCTTACAGTTTACACGTTACAGTGAGAGTGTGTAAGGGTATCTTACCGTTTACAGCTACAACGGCTATAAAGGCAGCAGCAACTGAAAAAGATGGACATGGGTGTACAGTAAGGATTTGAATGAAAGGACAGCAAAATCTCGTTTATGGTGACCACCAAGAGTCACCTGGTTAACCGTTCCTTGCTTTGCTGTACTATATCGCCACCCAAACCAACACCAGCCCAAGAAACGTCAGGCAAGTGTAGTGTCCACATTAAGGAGGATAAAGTATGTTGACACACGTAGAATGCTTACTGGTTAAGTGGATCATGGTGTTGCTCCTATACTGGGCAAGTCTCTTAGTCCTGCAGATTTATACCACCTGATAAAAGACTAAATGAAGGATTATCTTGTATTTTTAAGTTTTATATCACGAAAAGGGTTGGGTACAAAGCAACAGATCCTCCAGCGACGGTGCTGGGAACATGAACATCCCGCTGGTAGAGGTTACAGTCAGAGAAAGGGTTAGATCAACAGAAATAGACAAACAGACGTGGGCTACTAAGCAGCGAATATAGGCTTCCATATTTGTCGTGAAAATTGAATCCAAACACGGATGTAACACCTTGTGTATATACATTTATATCAAAGCCGGACACTGCTGTAACACCTTGTGTATATACATTTATATCAAAGCCGGACACCTATGTAACACCTTGTGTATATACATTCATATCAAGGCAGACACTGATGTAACACCTTGTGTATATACATACATATCAAGGCAGATACTGATGTAACACCTTGTGTATATACATTTATATCAAGGCAGACACTTATGTAACACCTTGTGTATATACATACATATCAAGGCAGACACTGATGTAACACCTTGTGTATATACATTCATATCAAGGCAGACACTGATGTAACACCTTGTGTATATGCATTTATATCAAGGCAGACACTGATGTAACACCTTGTGTATATACATTCATATCAAGGCAGACACTGATGTAACACCTTGTGTATATACATTTATATCAAGGCAGACACTGATGTAACACCTTGTGTATATACATTTATATCAAGGCAGACACTGATGTAACACCTTGTGTATATACATACATATCAAGGCAGACACTGATGTAACACCTTGTGTATATACATACATATCAAGGCAGACACTGATGTAACACCTTGTGTATATACATTCATATCAAGGCAGACACTGATGTAACACCTTGTGTATAAACATTCATATCAAGGCAGACACTGATGTAACACCTTGTGTATATACATACATATCAAGGCAGACACTGATGTAACACCTTGTGTACATACATTCATATCAAGGCAGACACTGATCAAACCATTTGTATATAAATCGCCAGAGAATAATCTGTCCCGATTATCCGACGAAACAGATTCCACAGGTGTTAAATGCAAAATAGCGGTGAAAATTATATGTATGAATCTCTGAAAATAAGTCAATACACTGAAAGCCATACACTGATCACTTGTACTGAAATCTGATTATAATGTAGCGTCTCATTATGTAGATAGATACTATATTCTGTACCCTGGAACATTTCTGAAAAAAAATTGTCGTTTCTTCCTGGTCGTTCTGTTATCACCAGATGGAGACATGCGAATTCTGGAACTTAATACATCTGTCAGAGAGACAGTAGCTGCAGTCGAGGCGCCCTGCAATTTGCTCTTAGATAAGATCCAAACTGTGCACAGGTGCGCGTTGCCCAGGACATGCAGATAACCTGCCCGCGTGTGCCTCAGGGTACAGTGGCGTGGGCTTTCATTTTTTGTTTGTTTGTTGGCTTTATGTATTATACATTGCAACTGCATAACAGTTTGTAAATTTGTAAATAATCGAGTCTGGACCAGACAATCCTGTGATTGAAATCATGGGCTCCAGACCAACAGATCCCGTCTTACCACCAGCACAAGCGTCTGAAGACCATTCCTGTCTCACGTCCACATCACATTCTGTATGTTCGATGTGTGGTGACCATTCCTGTCTCACGTCCACATCACATTCTGTATGTTCGATCTGTGGTGACCATTCCTGTCTCACGTTTGCATCACATTCTGTATAATCGATGTGTGGTGACCATTCCTGTCTCACGTCCACATCACATTCTGTATGATCGATGTGTGGTGACCATCCCTGTCTCACGTCCACATCACATTCTGTATGATCGATGTGTGGTGACCATTCCTGTCTCAAGTCCACATCACATTCTGTATGATCGATCTGTGGTGACCATTCCTGTCTCACGTCCACATCACATTCTGTATGATCGATGTGTGGTGACCATTCCTGTCTCACGTCCACATCACATTCTGTATAATCGATGTGTGGTGACCATTCCTGTCTCAAGTCCACATCACATTCTGTATGATCGATGTGTGGTGACCATCCCTGTCTCACGTCCACATCACATTCTGTATGATCGATGTGTGGTGACCATTCCTGTCTCAAGTCCACATCACATTCTGTATGATCGATCTGTGGTGACCATTCCTGTCTCACGTCCACATCACATTCTGTATGATCGATGTGTGGTGACCATTCCTGTCTCACGTCCACATCACATTCTGTATAATCGATGTGTGGTGACCATTCCTGTCTCACGTTTGCATCACATTCTGTATGATCGATGTGTGGTGACCATCCCTGTCTCACGTCCACATCACATTCTGTATGATCGATGTGTGGTGACCATTCCTGTCTCAAGTCCACATCACATTCTGTATGATCGATCTGTGGTGACCATTCCTGTCTCACGTCCACATCACATTCTGTATGATCGATGTGTGGTGACCATTCCTGTCTCACGTCCACATCACATTCTGTATGATCGATGTGTGGTGACCATTCCTGTCTCACGTTTGCATCACATTCTGTATGATCGATGTGTGGTGACCATTCCTGTCTCACGTTCACATCACATTCTGTATGATCGATGTGTGGCGACCATTCCTGTCTCACGTCCACATCACATTCTGGATGATCGATGTGTGGTGACCATTCATGTCTCACGTTTGCATCACATTCTGTATGTTCGATGTGTGGTGACCATTCCTGTCTCACGTTCACATCACATTCTGTATGTTCGATCTGTGGTGACCATCCCTGTCTCACGTCCACATCACATTCTGTATGTTCGATCTGTGGTGACCATTCCTGTCTCACGTCCACATCACATTCTGTATGATCGATGTGTGGTGACCATTCCTGTCTCACGTTCACATCACATTCTGTATGATCGATGTGTGGTGACCATTCCTGTCTCACGTCCACATCACATTCTGTATGATCGATGTGTGGTGACCATTCATGTCTCACGTTTGCATCACATTCTGTATGTTCGATGTGTGGTGACCATTCCTGTCTCACGTTCGCATCACATTCTGTATGTTCGATCTGTGGTGACCATCCCTGTCTCACGTTCGCATCACATTCTGTATGTTCGATGTGTGGTGACTATTCCTGTCTCACGGTGGCATCACATCATACCCGTGACGTCAACAGCTTGACTGTTTACATCGGTGTAATCGGAATTATATTTAGCCTTTATGGTGTTGATTGAATCTATATGTTATCATTGATATATTCCACTCTGAATTTTGATACAACGTTTCAGTTTTTGCCGTGTTGGTTGTCCTAATATAGGTCTTACTACATGATATACTACCTGACGTACTAAACTACTACAGAATGTACCACAGAACCTACTACAGATCGGCTATCGGACTTACTAAAGCACCTACAACAGGGCTTACTACATAATCTGGGTACACGGTTGGCAAAGTCTTCTAAGGCCCCGCAATTCGCTATTCGTTGCGTCCCTTGGGTACTCCAGAAACCTATGATTGTGGGTTCGAATCCCGTTTCGCCCCGATTATGTTTCTAGGTTTGTCAGCTACATACCCGTGCTCGTGGGTTTCACCGAAGTGGTAAACGTATGTTCCCCTCCCTCATGAAGCTGACACGCCGTTATATAACGAGAATAGTGTTAAAAGCGGCGTTAAACCCAACTCACTCACTCACTCACTCACTCACTCACTACATAATCTACTACAGGGAAAATTGTGGGATCCCTACAGTATCTGTTACAGGATCTACTACAGGATTACTACAGGTCCTACTACGGGATCAACTGTAGGATCAACGATAGGACCTTCTAAAGGATCTTCTACAGGACCTTCTGTAGGATCAACCATAGGACCTACTAAAGGATCTTCTACAGGATCTACTTCATGTTCCAGCTCAGGACCTATTAAGTTCATTTTCCAAATCTTTCCTAACTAAATCTCACAGGTTGTCATACAACCTACTATTACAGTTGTTAACTAGGATACATCCGGTCTTACACTGGATCTCTCACAGGATTCACAAACTTTTATTCTATAGGGTCTACCACAGGAATCTTTACCTCAGGAAACTATAGGACCAACCACAGGAAACTATAGGATCAACAACAGGAAACTATAGGATCAACAACAGGAATCTTTACCTCAGGAAACTATATGATCAACCTCAGGAATCTTTACCTCAGGAAACTACAGGAACTACCACAGGAATCTTTACTCCAGGAAACTATATGATCAACCTCAGGAATCTTTACTCCAGGAAACTATATGATCAACCTCAGGAATCTTTACCTCAGGAAACTATAGGATCAACCACAGGAATCTTCACTCCAGGAAACTATATGATCAACCTCAGGAATCTTTACCACAGTAAGCTATAGGGTCTACCACATGAATTTTTACCACAGGACAATTTACCTCAGGAAACTATAGGATCAGCCACAGGGTCTATTTCACTGTGAATCACAGGGTATACTACAGGGTGCTTCACAAGGAGTATGGCAGGTATACTACGATACATATTTATCACGATATTTTCCACATCCATCACAGGAACTACCCCCATCCTGTATCGCATAATGTCACACAGGAGAGAGAGGCGGAGGGAGAGTCTAGTGGTTAAAACGTTCGCTCGTCACGCCGAAGACATGGGTACAATGTGTAAAGCCTATTTCTGGTGTCCCCGCCGTGATATTGCTGGATTATTGCTAAAAGCGGCTTAAAACCATACTCACTCAGTCACTCACACACACAGGATAGAACACTACATCAGACACAGGGGCTACCTTGACTGCAACATCTCTTTGTTGACAACGACCGCCTTCGTGGTCTAGTGGTAGAGCGTCCGCCCGGAGAACGGAAGGTCCGGGGTCCCCGGCCGTGTCATACCAAAAGACGTTAAAAGATGGTACTTGTTGTTACCCTGTCTGGCGCTCGGCATTAAGGGGCGAAAACAAGGACTGGCCGGCTCGGAGTCAGTATACTGTGTCTGAGTGGGGTATTCATGTGAAACTGCGACATGGTATCTCATTGGGCTAGCACTATAAATCGGCATCAGTCCGGACTAGTACAATCAGCCACACACACGCGTGCATGCACTTCGCTATATAAGTGCAATGATCTTGGACGCGACGTTAAACCCAATTTCATCTCATCTCACCTTTGTTGACGACAGAAGTGGGGTGTCATTTTTCTTTTCTTTTTCTTATTTTTCTTGCTTTCTTTTTACTTCCTTGCTTTTTGGAGGGTAGTCTATTACAATGCCTTGGTCGTGCCTACATCCTATGATAATGGGTTCAAATTCCAGATTCGGTCAAATGAAGATTATGCTTGCGTTCATGGGTTTCTAAGACCTGCACCACGTATAGCCTCCTCCAGCATTAAGCTGACATGTCGCTTAATAACTGCAACTCCCTCACTCATACATCAGCCGATTGAAGCCAACAGGTGCAGGGGGTTCCATGTACGATTCCAACACCATTGTTTGATGAAGGAGTGTCACACATGCAATGTATACCTGATCGTATCTTTAAAGGTTCACGCCTTTTGTTACAACTTGTGGCATACATACGTGTCACATCTCATTAACGTATCAAGCAGGTCAAGATCAATAAGTAATAAAGGTAGGTTTTTGTTTTAATAACATTCACAAGCACTAATATACTATGTCGGTGACAGATGACATTGCCCTGGCCTATACCTAGTCACGAGTCAAGTAGACACTATATATCTTTTCCAACTCATTCCAGCGCCGCAAGACTTGACACTTGGAAACTTAGACAGGTAAGCTATAGACGGACTTTCAGGACATCTGTCTTAGACGTACAGCCGGGTGATGGGGACGACAATTCTAGGGAGGCAAACGGTCAGTTTAGATAGATGAGGTTGACTGAGAGTTTAGGCAGGTGATGTAGACGACCAGTTTAGGGAGGCAGACGGTCAGTAGAGACAGATGGAGTAGAAGGACATTTTAGGCAGGTGATGTAGACGACCATTCTAGGGAGGCAGACGGTCAGTAGAGACAGATGGAGTAGATGGAGAGTTTAGGCAGGTGTTGTAGATGACCATTCTAGGGAGGCAGACAGAGAGTTTAGACAGATGAAGTAGATGGACAGTTTAGACAGATGGAGTAGATGGAGAGTTTAGGCAGGTGGTGTAGATGACAATTCTAGGGATGCAGACAGAGAGTTCAGACAGATGGAGTAGATGGAGAGTTTAGGCAGGTGGTGTAGATGGAGAGTTTAGGCAGATGGAGTAGATGGACAGTTTAGACAGATGGAGTAGATGGACAGTTTAGACAGATGGAGTAGATGGAGAGTTTAGGCAGATGGAGTAGATGGAGAGTTCAGACAGATGGAGTAGATGGAGAGTTTAGGCAGATGGAGTAGATGGACAGTTTAGACAGATGGAGTAGATGGAGAATTTAGGCAGATGGAGTAGATGGAGAGTTCAGACAGATGGAGTAGATGGAGAGTTTAGACAGATGGAGTAGATGGAGAGTTTAGGCAGATGGAGTAGATGGAGAGTTTAGGCAGGTGGTGTAGATGACCATTCTAGGGATGCAGACAGAGAGTTCAGGCAGATGGAGTAGATGGAGAGTTTAGGCAGGTGGTGTAGATGACAATTCTAGGGATGCAGACAGAGAGTTCAGACAGATGGAGTAGATGGGGAGTTTAGGCAGGTGGTGTAGATGGAGAGTTTAGGCAGGTGTTGTAGATGACCATTCTAGGGAGGCAGACAGAGAGTTTAGACAGATGTAGTAGATGGACAGTTTAGACAGATGGAGTAGATGGACAGTTTAGACAGATGGAGTAGATGGAGAGTTTAGACAGATGTAGTAAATGGACAGTTTAGACAGATGGAGTAGATGGACAGTTTAGACAGATGGAGTAGATGGAGAGTTTAGGCAGATGGAGTAGATGGAGAGTTTAGGCAGATGGAGTAGATGGACAGTTTAGACAGATGGAGTAGATGGAGAGTTTAGGCAGATGGAGTAGATGACCATTCTAGGGAGGCAGACAGACAGTTTAGACAGATGGAGTAGATGGACAGTTTAGACAGATGAAGTAGATGGACAGTTTAGACAGATGGAGTAGATGGACAGTTTAGACAGATGGAGTAGATGGACAGTTTAGACAGATGGAGTAGATGGACAGTTTAGACAGATGGAGTAGATGGAGAGTTTAGACAGATGGAGTAGATGGACAGTTTAGACAGATGGAGTAGATGGACAGTTTAGACAGATGGAGTAGATGGACAGTTTAGGCAGGTGTTGTAGATGACCATCCTAGGGAGGCAGACAGACACCCTGGACTAGTGAAGTAGTCGAACAGTTTAGACAGGCGAGAACAGGTATGATAGGCAGGTAAATTTTCTCGTGTCTACTAGCAAAGATGAACATAATCATGTTTATCTACAAATCTATTTAACCACTGTTCTGTGTGTTATTGAAGGATGCACCTACTTCCTCCCCTGGTGTTTCTGCTGTGGTCTCCACAATCAATGGGTTTCCATGCGTCGTCGACGGCAGTGACCAATGCTCACATCGGCGACCTCTTAAAGTCTGCTGCAAGGGTCCCGGAAAAGAAATTTGATACCATCTCGGTTGACGTCAATGGCATTAAAAAGAGCGTCGACATTTTGAAGAAAGACACAAACAATAACAGTAGGTTCACAAGGTCATGGAGTATCTGTCATACAATATATGTCATTAAGTATCTATTACGGAGTAACTGCCATGGAGAATCTACCATACTATATATATCATTAAGTATCTATGATGGATTAACTGCCATGGAGTATCTGTCATACAATATATATCATTATTTATCTAACATGGAGTAACTGCCATGGAGAATCTGCCATACAATATATATCTTTAAGTATCTATGATGGATTAACTGCCATGGAGTATCTGTCATACAATATATATCATTATGTATCTGACATGAAGTAACTGCCATGGAGAATCTGCCATACAATATATATCTTTAAGTATCTATGATGGATTAACTGCCATGGAGAATCTACCATACTATATATATCATTAAGTATCTATGATGGATTAACTGCCATGGAGTATCTGTCATACAATATATATCATTATGTATCTAATATGGAGTAACTGCCATGGAGAATCTGCCATACAATATATATCTTTAAGTATCTATGATGGATTAACTGCCATGGAGTATCTGTCATACAATATATATCATTATGTATCTGACATGAAGTAACTGCCATGGAGAATCTGCCATACAATATATATCTTTAAGTATCTATGATGGATTAACTGCCATGGAGTATCTGTCATACAACATATATCATTATGTATCTAACATGGAGTACAGCCATGGAGTATCTGTCATACAATATATATCATTATGTATCTAATATGGAGTAACTGCCATACAATATGTGTCATTTAGTATCTAAAATTGAGTAGCTGCCATGCGGCATCTGCCATGCGGCATCTGCCATGTAATATATATCATTAAGTATCTATGATGGAGTAACTGTCATGGAATATCTGTCATACAATAAATGTCATTAAGTATCTATGATGGAGTAACTGCCATGGAGTATCTGTCATACATTATATATCATTAAGTATCTATAATGTAGTAACTGTCATGGGGTATCTGTCATGTTATATATATCATTAAGTATATTTCATGGAGTAACTGCCATGGTGTATCTGCCATACATTATATATCATTAAGTATCTATGATGGAGTAACTGCCATAGGGCATCTGCCTTGTACTATATATCATTAAGTATCTATGATGGAGTAACTGCCATGGAGTGTCTGCCATACAATATATATCATTAAGTATCTATGATAGAGTAATTGCCATGAAGTATCTGTCATACATTATATATCATTAAGTATCTATGATGGAGTAACTGTCATGGAATATCTGAAATACAATGAATGTCATTAAGTATCTATGATGGAATAACTGCCATGGACTATCTGCTATATAATATATATCATTTAGTATCCATGATGGTGTAACTGCCTTGGAGTATCTGTCATACAATATATATCATTAAGTATCTATGATGGAGTTACTGCCATGGAGTATCTGCCATACAATATATATCATTCAGAATCTAACATGGAGTAACTGACATGGAGTATCTGTCATACAATATATATCATTAAGTATCTATGATGGAGTAACTACCATGCGGCATCTGCCATGTAATATATATCATTAAGTATATTTCATGGAGTAACTGCCATGGAGTATCTGTCATACAATATATATCATTAAGTATCTATGATGGAGTAACTGCCATGGAGTATTTGCCATACAATATATATCATCAAGTATTTATGATGGAGTAACTGCCATGGAATATCTGCCATACAATATATATCATTAAGTATCTATGATGGAGTAACTGCCATGGAGTATGTGCCATACAATATATATCATTAAGTATTTATGACGGAGTAACTGCCATGGAATATCTGCCGTACAATATATATCATTAAGTATCTATGATGGAGTAACTGCCATGGAATATCTGTTATGCATTATATATCATTAAGTATCTATGATGGAGTAACAGACATGGAGTATCTGCCATACAATATATATCATTAAGTATCTATGATGGAATAACTGCCATGGACTATCTGCTATATAATATATATCGTTTAGTATCTATGATGGTGTAACTGCCATGGAGTATCTGTCATACAATATATATCATTAAGTATCTATGATGGAGTTACTGCCATGGAGTATCTGCCATACAATATGTATCATTCAGAATCTAAAATGGAGTAACTGCCTTGGAGTATCTGTCATACAATATATATCATTAAGTATCTATGATGGAGTCCCTGCCATTGAGTATCTGTCATACAATATACATTATTAGGTATCTATGATGGAGTAACTGCCATGGAGTTTCTTCTAAAGAATATATATCATTCAGTATCTATGACGGAGTAACTGCCATGGAGTATCTGCCATACAATATATCATTAAGTATCTATGATGGAGTAACTGCCATGGTGTATCTGCTAAACAATGTATATCATTTAGTATCTCTGATGGAGTAAATGACATCAAGTATCTGCCATATAATTTATATCATTAAGTATCTAACATTGAGTAACTCCCATTGAGTATCTGCCATACAATATATATCATTAAGTATCTATGATGGACTAACAGCCATAGAGTATCTGTTATACAATATATATCATTTAGTATATATGAAGGAGTAACTGCTATGGAGTATCTGTCATACATTATATATCATTAAGAATCTGTCATGGAGTAACTGCCATGGAGTACCTGCCATACAATATATAGCATTAAGTATCTATGACCGGGTCACTGCTTTGCGGCATCTGTCATGCAATATATATCATAAATTGTCTGTCATGGAGTAACTGCCATGGAGTGTCTGCCGTACAATATATATCAATAAGTATCTATGATGGAGTTATTGCTATGAAGTATCTGTCATACATTATATATCATTAAGTATCTATGATGGTGTAACTGTCATGGAATATCTGTAATACAATAAATGTCATTAAGTATCTATGATGGAGTAACTGCCATGGAGTATCTGCCATACAATATATCAGTAAGTATCTATGATGGAGTAACTGCCATGGAGTATCTGTCATACAATATATATCATTAAGTATTTATGATGGATTAACTGCCTTGGAGTATCTGTCATACAATATATATCATTAAGTATCTATGATGGAGTAACTGCCATGGAGTATCTGTAATACAATAAATGTCATTAAGTATCTATGATGGAGTAACTGCCATGGAGTATCTGTCATACAATATATAATTAAGTATCTATGATGGAGTAACTGCCATGGAGTATCTGCCATACAATATATATCATTCAGAATCTAACTTGGAGTAACTGCCATGGATTATCTGTCATACAATATATCATTAAGTATCTAACACGGAGTAACTGCTATGGAATATCTGTAATACATTATATATCATTAAGTATCTAACATTGAGTAACTGCCATGCGGCATCTGCCATGTAATATATATCATTTAGTGCCTGTCATGGAGTAGCTGCTATGGAGTATCTGCCATACAACATGTGTCATTTAGTATCTAACATTGAGTAACTGCCATGCGGCACCTGACATGTAATATATATCATTTAGTGTCTGCCATGGAGTATCTGTCATACATTATATATCGTTAAGTATCTATAATGGAGTGAGTAACTGTCATGCGGCATCTGCCATGTGATATATGTAATTAAGTGTCTGTCATGGAGTAACTGCCATGGAGTATCTATCATACAATATATATCATTAAGTATCTGTCATGCAGTTACTGCCATGGAGAATCTGATACACAATATATATAATTAAGTATCTATGATGGATTAACTGCCATGGAGTATCTGTCATACAATATATATCATTATGTATCTGATATGGAGTAACTGCCATGGAGTATCTGCCATACAATATATAGCATTAAGTATCTAACTTGGAGTAACTGCCATGGAGTATTTGTCATACATTATAAGTATCTATATAACATTAAGTATCTACTACGGAGCAACTCTCATGCGGCATCTGCCATGTAATATATATCATTAAGAATCTGTCATGGAGAAACTGCCAAGGAGTATCTGCCAAACAATATATATGATTAAGCATCTGTGACGGAGTAACTGCCATGGATGATCTGCCATACAATATATATCATTAAGTATCTATGATGGACTAACAGCCATAGAGTATCTGTTATACAATATATATCATTTAGTATATATGAAGGAGTAACTGCTATGGAGTATCTGTCATACATTATATATCATTAAGTATCTATGATGGAGTAACTGTCATGCGGCATCTGCCATGTAATATATATCATTAAGAATCTGTCATGGAGTAACTGCCATGGAGTACCTGTCATACAATATATAGCATTAAGTATCTATGACCGGGTCACTGCTTTGCGGCATCTGTCATGCAATATATATCATAAATTGTCTGTCATGGAGTAACTGCCATGGAGTGTCTGCCATACAATATATATCAATAAGTATCTATGATGGAGTAATTGCCATGAAGTATCTGTCATACATTATATATCATTAAATATCTATGATGGAGTAACTGCCATGGAGTATCTGCCATACAATATATATCATTCAGAATCTAACGTGGAGTAACTGCCATGGATTATCTGTCATACAATATATCATTAAGTATCTAACACGGAGTAACTGCTATGGAATATCTGTAATACATTATATATCATTAAGTATCTAACATTGAGTAACTGCCATGCGGCATCTGCCATGTAATATATATCATTTAGTGCCTGTCATGGAGTAGCTGCTATGGAGTATCTGCCATACAACATGTGTCATTTAGTATCTAACATTGAGTAACTGCCATGCGGCATCTGCCATGTAATATATATCATTAAGAATCTGTCATGGAGTAACTGCCATGGAGTACCTGTCATACAATATATAGCATTAAGTATCTATGACCGGGTCACTGCTTTGCGGCATCTGTCATGCAATATATATCATAAATTGTCTGTCATGGAGTAACTGCCATGGAGTGTCTGCCATACAATATATATCAATAAGTATCTATGATGGAGTAATTGCCATGAAGTATCTGTCATACATTATATATCATTAAATATCTATGATGGAGTAACTGCCATGGAGTATCTGCCATACAATATATATCATTCAGAATCTAACGTGGAGTAACTGCCATGGATTATCTGTCATACAATATATCATTAAGTATCTAACACGGAGTAACTGCTATGGAATATCTGTAATACATTATATATCATTAAGTATCTAACATTGAGTAACTGCCATGCGGCATCTGCCATGTAATATATATCATTTAGTGCCTGTCATGGAGTAGCTGCTATGGAGTATCTGCCATACAACATGTGTCATTTAGTATCTAACATTGAGTAACTGCCATGCGGCACCTGACATGTAAAATATATAATTTAGTGTCTGCCATGGAGTATCTGTCATACATTATATATCGTTAAGTATCTATAATGGAGTGAGTAACTGTCATGCGGCATCTGCCATGTGATATATATCATTAAGTATCTATCATGCAGTTACTGCCATGGAGAATCTGATACACAATATATATAATTAAGTATCTATGATGGATTAACTGCCATGGAGTATCTGTCATACAATATATATCATTATGTATCTGATATGGAGTAACTGCCATGGAGTATCTGCCATACAATATATAGCATTAAGTATCTAACTTGGAGTAACTGCCATGGAGTATTTGTTATACATTATAAGTATCTATATAACATTAAGTATCTACTACGGAGCAACTCTCATGCGGCATCTGCCATGTAATATATATCATTAAGAATCTGTCATGGAGAAACTGCCAAGGAGTATCTGCCAAACAATATATATGATTAAGCATCTGTGACGGAGTAACTGCCATGGAGTATCTGCTATACAATATATATCATTAAGTATCTATGATGGAGTAACTGCCATGGAGTATCTGCCATACGATATATATCATTTAGTATCTATGATGGTGTAACTGCCTTGGAGTATCTGTCATACAATATATATCATTAAGTATCTATGATGGAGTTACTGCCATGGAGTATCTGCCATACGATA
Organism: Haliotis cracherodii; assembly: GCF_022045235.1. Taxonomy (NCBI): domain Eukaryota; kingdom Metazoa; phylum Mollusca; class Gastropoda; order Lepetellida; family Haliotidae; genus Haliotis; species Haliotis cracherodii. The sequence continues at coordinate 41,364,690 of NW_027266268.1, read as the reverse complement.
TATATCATTCAGAATCTAACACGGAGTAACTGCCATGGAGTATCTGTCATACAATATATATCATTAAGTATCTATGATGGAGTAACTGCCATGCGGCATCTGCCATGTAATATATATCATTAAGTATCTATGATGGAGTAACTACCATGCAGCATCTGCCATACAATATATATCATTCAGTATCTATCATGGTGTAACTGTCGTGTAATATATATCATTAAGTATCTATCATGGAGTAACTATGATGTAATATATTTCATTCAGGATCTATGATAGGGTAACTGTCATGCAGTGTCTGTCTAGCAGTAGCTATCATACATATATATCGTGCAGTATCTGTTATGAAATATGTGTCATGCAGTATCTACTGTTAAATACATATTTGGTGATATCTGTCATGCAGTATTTTACATGGAAATATGTGCGTTTGTAATTTGTTCATCTGTAATGAATGAAGTTATTTCTCGTCACCAGTTGCTCTGTAAGAAAGGGTGTCTTGTCTCGTCCTATCCATGTCTATTTAACAATGTGCAGTAATGTGAGTTCTTGAAAGAAATTGTGCGTTGTCTCGCCCTACTCATGTCTATGTAACAATGTGCAGTAATGTGAGTTCTTGAAAGAAATTGTGCGTTGTCTCGCCCTACTCATGTCTATGTAACAATGTGCGGTGGTATGAGTTCTTGTAAGAAAGGATGTCTTGTCTCGTCCTACTCATGTCTACGTAACAATGTGCGGTGGTGTGAGTTCTTGTAAAATTGTGCGTTGTCTCGTCCTACTCATGTCTATGTAACAATGTGCGGTGGTGTGAGTTCTTGTAAGAAAGGATGTCTTGTCTCGTCCTATCCATGTCTATGTAACAATGTGCAGTGGTGTGAGTTCTTGAAAGAAATTGTGCGTTGTCTCGCCCTACTCATGTCTATGTAACAATGTGTGCTGGTGTGAGTTCTTGTAAGAAAGGATGTCTTGTCTCGTCCAACCCATGTCTATGTAACAATGTGCGGTTGTGTGAGTTCTTGCAAGAAAGGATGTGTTGTCTTTTGGGGAGTGATTTCAAAATCGAAAATATATTTTACTGTTTCTTGGACAAAGTCTTTGAAGTGCATGTATATGTTGGAAGAACATGAATTCATGACACTATTTCGTGGATGCCAAACTATTTTATTCTTTGCAAGGGCGTGTCATGGGTAATTCTTGACCCTTCAGGGGAATATTGAATAAGCTTATGGAGTTAATATAAAATATAGGATTGGCGGGAAACACCGTACTACGTGCGACTACTGTCGTGGTACACAGAGAGACAGGGACATCGGTGCATCTTATGATTCTGTTATCTACATTTATTAATACTGACGATTCCATCGGAGAGACTCCAGATTAATAGCGTGTTGTCACTGTATCAGCTTGACAACTGAAGCTGACTAGACGTTCTAACCCTAACCTTAACCTGAGACTGACAACTGAAGCTGACTGGACGTTCTCACCATATCCCTAACCCTAATACTGACAACTGAAGCTGACTGGACGTTCTAACCCTAACCCTAACCCTAATACTGACAACTGAAGCTGACTGGACGTTCTAACCATATCCCTTACCCTAACACTGACAACTGAAGCTGACTGGACGTTCTAACCCTAACCCTAAACCTAACGCTAACCCTAATACTGACAACTGAAGCTGACTGGACGTTCTAACCCTAACCCTAACCCTAATACTGACAACTGAAGCTGACTGGACGTTCTATCCATATCCCTTACCCTAACACTGACAACTGAAGCTGACTGGACGTTCTAACCCTAACCCTAACCCTAACACTGACAAATGTTTTACTTTCAGAGAATGCAATTGGTGATGTTAGGAAGATGATGAGCAAGGATTTGACTGCCGTCGTGGAAGATGTCACGAAGACAAAGACTGGTATGAGAGACGTCAAGGAAGACGTCTCGAAAATTCAGAAAGAGCTGAATTTGGGAATGAAGAACATGGCTGTTATCGAGAATGAAGTCATGGATGTAAAGAAAGAATTTACTACCGTCAATGAAGACATCGCTGAAATAAAGAAATTATTGACGTCCATGCTGAGTGACGTCACTCAAATGCAGACAGGCATGAATGACGTCATGATACTGAAGCCAAAGATGACGACGATCACAGCAGACTTCGCAGCACTGACGGAAGACATAACGGCAGTGTTGAGAGACGTGCATGTTCTGAAGGCACAGGACGAATCTCAAGGTGGAGATGGAGGCAGAGTGTAGGGTGGGGGATGAAGTGAAATGAGATGGGGAGTGGAAGTGGGGAAGTGGGGAAGAAGTGGAAGCGAGATGGTGAAGGTGTTGGAAATGTGGAAGGAAAGAATAGAGGTGGGGGAGATGTGGAATTGAGAGGATGTGGTTGGTGAGATGTGGAAGGTAGAGGATGGAGGTGGGGGAGATGTGGAATTGAGAGGATGAGGTGGGGGATATGTGGAAGAAGAGGATGGAGATGGAGAGATGAGGAAGGAGAGGATGGAGATGGAGATATGTGGAAGGAGTGGATGGAGATGGGTGGATGTGAAATTGAGAGGATGTGGTTGGTGAGATGTGGAAGGTAGAGGATGGAGGTGGGGGAGATGTGGAATTGAGAGGATGAGGTGGGGGATATGTGGAAGAAGAGGATGGAGATGGAGAGATGAGGAAGGAGAGGATGGAGATGGAGATATGTGGAAGGAGTGGATGGAGATGGGTGGATGTGGAATGAGAGGATGTGGGTGGGGAGATGTGGAAGGTAGAGGATGGAGGTGGGGGAGATGTGGAATTGAGAGGATGGGGATGGAGATATGTGGAAGGAGTGGATGCAGGTGGTGAGATGTGGAAGGAGGGGTAAAGATGGAGAGTAGTGGAAGGAGAGGATGGAGGTGGAAAGATGTGGAAGGAGAGGATGGAGGTGGGGAGTAGTGGAATTGAGAAGATGGAGGTGGAGAGTAGTGGAATTGAGAAGATGGTGGTGGAGAGTAGTGGAATTGAGAGGATGGGGGTGGAGAGTAGTGGAATTGAGAAGATGGAGTTGGGGAGATGTTGAAGGAGAGGATGGAGGTGGGGACATGTGGAAGGAGTGGATGGAGGTGGGGAGATGTGGAAGGAGAGGATGGAGGTGGGGACATGTGGAAGGAGAAGATGGAGATGGAGAGTAGTGGAATTGAGAAGATGGAGATGGAGACTAGTGGAATTGAGAAGATGGAGGTGGAGAGTAGTGGAATTGAGAAGATGGAGGTGGAGAGTAGTGGAATTGAGAGGATGGAGGTTGGGAGATGTTGAAGGAGAGGATGGAGGTGGGGAGTAGTGGAATGGAGAGGATGGAGATGGAGAGTAGTGGAAGGAGAGGATGGAGATGGAGAGTAGTGGAAGGAGAGGATGGAGATGATGAGATGTGGAAGGAGAGGATGGAGATGGAGAGTAGTGGAATTGAGAAGATGGAGGTGGAGAGTAGTGGAAGGAGAGGATGGAGATGGAGAGTAGTGGAAGGAGAGAATGGAGATGGAGAGTAGTGGAAGGAGAGGATGTAGGTGGTGAGATGTGGAAGGAGAGGATGGAGATGGAGAGTAGTGGAATTGAGAAGATGGAGGTGGAGAGTAGTGGAATTGAGAAGATGGAGGTGGAGAGTAGTGGAATTGAGAAGATGGAAGTGATGAGATGTTGAAGGAGAGGTTGGAGATGCGTGGATGTGGAATGAGAGGATGTGGGTGTGGAGATGTGGAATGAGAGGATGTGGGTGTGGAGATGTGGAAGGGAGAGGATGGAGGTGGGGAGATGAGGAAGGAGAGGATGGAGGAGGGGAGATGTTGAAGGAGACGATGGAGTTGGTGACATGAGGAAGGAGAGGATGGAGATGCGTGGATGTGGAATGAGAGGATGTGGGTGGGGAGATGTGGAAGGGAGAGGATGGAGGTAGAGATGTGGAATTGAGGGGATGGAGTTGGGGGACATGTGGAAGGGAGACGATGGAGTTGATGTGATGAAGGAGAGAATGGAGGTGGAGAGATGTGGAAGGAGTGGATGGAGGTGATGAGATGTGGAAGGAGAAGATGGAGGTGGGGACATGTGGAAGGAGTGGATGGAGGTAGGGAGATGTGGAAGGAGAGGATGGAGGTGGGGACATGTGGAAAAAGAAGATGGAGATGGAGAGTAGTGGAATTGAGAAGATGGAGGTGGGGAGATGTTGAAGGAGAGGATGAAGATGATGAGATGTGGAAGGAGAGGATGTAGGTGGAGAGATGTGGAAGGAGAGGATGGAGGTGATGAGATGTGGAAGGAGTGGATGGAGGTGGGGGATGTGGAAGGAGTGGATGTAGGTGGAAAGATGTGGAAGGAGTGGATGGAGGTGATGAGATGTTGAAGGAGAGGATGTAGGTGGGGAGATGTGGAAGGAGAGGATGGAGGTGATGAGATGTGGAAGGAGTGGATGGAGGTGGGGGGATGTGGAAGGAGAGGATGGAGGTGATGAAATGTGGAAGGAGTGGATGGAGGTGGGGGGATGTAGAAGGAGAGGATGGAGGTGATGAGATGTGGAAGGAGTGGATGGAGGTGATGAGATGTGGAAGGGGTGGATGGAGGTGATGAGATGTGGAAGGAGTGGATGTAAGTGGGGAGTTGTGGAAGGAGTTGATGGAGGTGGGGGATGTGGAAGGAGTGGATGGAGGTGGGGAGATGTGGAAGGAGAGGATGGAGGTGGGGGGGGGGGGGTGTGGAAGGTGAGGATGTAGGTGGGGAGATGTGGAAGGAGAGGTTTGAGATGGAGAGATGTGGAAGGAGTGGATGGAGGTGATGAGATGTGGAAGGAGTGGATGGAGGTGATGAGATGTGGAAGGAGTGGATGGAGGTGAGGGGATGTGGAAGGAGAGGATGGAGGTGATGAGATGTGGAAGGAGTGGATGGAGGTGATGAGATGTGGAAGGAGTGGATGGAGGTGATGAGATGTGGAAGGAGTTGATGTAGGTGGGGAGTTGTGGAAGGAGTGGATGGAGGTGGGGAGATGTGGAAGGAGTGGATGGAGGTGGGGAGATGTGGAAGGAGTGGATGGAGGTGGGGGGATGTGGAAGGAGAGGATGGAGGTGATGAGATGTGGAAGGAGTGGATGGAGGTGATGAGATGTGGAAGGAGTGGATGGAGGTGGGGGATGTGGAAGGAGAGGATGGAGGTTATGAGATGTGGAAGGAGTGGATGGAGGTGGGGGGATGTGGAAGGAGTGGATGGAGGTGATGAGATGTGGAAGGAGTGGATGGAGGTGATGAAATGTGGAAGGAGTGGATGGAGGTGGGGGGATGTGGAAGGAGAGGATGGAGGTGATGAGATGTGGAAGGAGTGGATGGAGGTGATGAGATGTGGAAGGAGTGGATGGAGGTGGGGGGATGTGGAAGGAGAGGATGGAGGTGATAAGATGTGGAAGGAGTGGATGGAGGTGATGAGATGTGGAAGGAGTGGATGGAGGTGATGAGATGTGGAAGGAGTGGATGTAGGTGGGGAGTTGTGGAAGGAGTTGATGGAGGTGGGGGATGTGGAAGGAGTGGATGGAGGTGGGGAGATGTGGAAGGAGAGGATGGAGGTGGGGGGATGTGGAAGGTGAGGATGGAGGTGGGGGGATGTGGAAGGTGAGGATGTAGGTGGGGAGATGTGGAAGGAGAGGATGGAGGTGATGAGATGTGGAAGGAGTGGATGGAGGTGATGAGATGTGGAAGGAGTGGATGTAGGTGGGGAGTTGTGGAAGGAGTGGATGGAGGTGATGAGATGTGGAAGGAGTGGATGTAGGTGATGAGATGTGGAAGGAGTGGATGGAGGTGGGGGGATGTGGAAGGAGTGGATGGAGGTGATGAGATGTGGAAGGAGTGGATGGAGGTGATGAAATGTGGAAGGAGTGGATGGAGGTGGGGGGATGTGGAAGGAGAGGATGGAGGTGATGAGATGTGGAAGGAGTGGATGGAGGTGATGAGATGTGGAAGGAGTGGATGGAGGTGGGGGGATGTGGAAGGAGAGGATGGAGGTGATAAGATGTGGAAGGAGTGGATGGAGGTGATGAGATGTGGAAGGAGTGGATGGAGGTGATGAGATGTGGAAGGAGTGGATGTAGGTGGGGAGTTGTGGAAGGAGTTGATGGAGGTGGGGGATGTGGAAGGAGTGGATGGAGGTGGGGAGATGTGGAAGGAGAGGATGGAGGTGGGGGGATGTGGAAGGTGAGGATGGAGGTGGGGGGATGTGGAAGGTGAGGATGTAGGTGGGGAGATGTGGAAGGAGAGGATGGAGGTGATGAGATGTGGAAGGAGTGGATGGAGGTGATGAGATGTGGAAGGAGTGGATGTAGGTGGGGAGTTGTGGAAGGAGTGGATGGAGGTGATGAGATGTGGAAGGAGTGGATGTAGGTGATGAGATGTGGAAGGAGTGGATGGAGGTGATGAGATCTGGAAGGTGTTGATGGAGGTGATGAGATGTGGAAGGAGTGGATGGAGGTGGGGAGTTGTGGAAGGAGTGAATGGAGGTGGGGGATGTGGAAGGAGTGGATGGAGTTGGGGAGATGTGGAAGGAGAGGATGGAGGTGGGGGGATGTGGAAGGTGAGGATGTAGGTGGGGAGATGTGGAAGGAGAGGTTTGAGATGGAGAGATGTGGAAGGAGAGGATGGAGTTGATGTGATGAAGGAGAGGATGGAGGTGGGGAGATGTGGAAGGAAAGAATAGAGGTGGGGGAGATGTGGAATTGAGAGGATGAATAAATGCTATATTGTTAGATTGTGTATAGGTTTTTATACATTGTCTTGAGGATACTGAATTCAGTTTGAAAGCGATCACTCAGCATCGTCTGACTGTTGCATTTTGAGAAGGTTGTATGTGATGATTGCTCGACAGGAAACTGCTCAGACGGTTTCATGGTTGGACCACCAAGAACATAATAGATCATAAAAGTCAGCGAAAAACATACCAAGGTTATCAGCAGAACAGGGAGAGATGGTTCATTGAATGGCGCTGACGGGGCTTTTGGACATTTTCTAATTCTCAACTCTATGTGCACTTTATGTTGGTGAGCTGTGTCTACCTCTGTGAATCTTTTCTGATATTGTTGAGATGTAGTTGTAGGTGACACACGAATACTTCTGTGTGTCATCTGTGGCTTGCATCTGTTTCCTTTCTGTTACACGAATACTTCTGTGTGTCATCTGTGGCTTGCATCTGTTTCCTTTCTGTTACACGAATACTTCTGTGTGTCATCTGTCGCTTGCATCTGTTTCCTTTCTGTAACACGAATACTTCTGTGTGTCATCTGTGGCTTGCATCTGTTTCCTTTCGGTTACACGAATACTTCTGTGTGTCCTCTATGGCTTGCACCTGTTTCCTTTCTGTTACATGAAGACGCTCGTGACGCCAACCTCACATCTGAGATAAGTGACCTCAAGTCAAAGATGGAACGAGATATGTCTACTCTCCATCATCTGTTTTCTTCCTCGAACCAGTCAGCCGGTAAAACATGTCATAGCTTGGTTTGTGTACATATATGTTGTCCCCAGACCAGTGGTCAGTGTGTACATATATGTTGTCCCCAGACCAGTGGTCAGTGTGTACATATATGTTGTCCCCAGACCAGTGGTCAGTGTGTACATATATGTTGTCCCCAGACCAGTGGTCAGTGTGTACATATATGTTGTCCCCAGACCAGTGATTAGTGTGTACATATATGTTGTCCCCAGACCAGTGGTCAGTGTGTACATATATGTTGTCCCCAGACCAGTGATTAGTGTGTACATATATGTTGTCCCCAGACCAGTGGTCAGTGTGTACATATATGTTGTCCCCAGACCAGTGATTAGTGTGTACATATATGTTGTCCCCAGACAAGTGATTAGTGTGTACATATATGTTGTCCCCAGAACAGTGGTAAGCGAGAGTATATATGTTGTCCCAAGACCAGTGGTTAGTGTGTATATATATCATGTCCCAAGACCAGGGGTCAGTGTGTACATATATGTTGTCCCAAGACCAGTCGTCAGTGTGTACATATATAATGTCCCAAGACCAGTGGTCAGTGTGTACATATATGTTGTCCCAAGACCAGGGGTCAGTGTGTACATATATGTTGTCCCAAGACCAGTCGTCAGTGTGTACATATATAATGTCCCAAGACCAGTGGTCAGTGTGTAGATATATATTGTCCCCAGACCAGTTGTTAGTGTGTACATATATGTTGTCCCCAGACCAGTGAATACTCGTATGTACATAAAGACTCCATAACCATCCCCACCTTGTACAATCTATTAACATCCCTACCTTGTACACTCCATTAACATCCCTACCTTGTACTCTCCATTAACATCCCTACCTTGTACTCTCCATTAACATTCCTACCTTGTACTCTCCTTTAACATCCCTACCTTGTACACTCCATAACCATCCCTACCTTGTACTCTCCATTAGCATCCCCACCTTGTACTCTCCATTAACTTCCCTACCTTGTACACTCCATTAACATCCCTACCTTGTAGACTCCATAACCATCCCCACCTTGTACTCTCCTTTAACATCCCTACCTTGTACTCTCCATTAACATCCCCACCTTGTACACTCCATTAACATCTCTACCTTGTACTCTCCATTAACTTCCCTACCTTGTACACTCCATAACCATCCCCACCTTGTACTCTCCATTAACATCCCCACCTTGTACTCTCTATTAACATCCCTACCTTGTACACTCCATTAACATCCCCACCTTGTACTCTCCATTAACATCCCCACCTTGTAATCTCCATTAACATCCCTACCTTGTACACTCCATTAACTTCGTTACCTTGTACTCTCCATTAACATCCCCACCTTGTACTCTCCATTAACATCCCTACCTTGTACTCTCCATTAACATCCCCACCTTGTACTCTCCATTAACATCCCTACCTTGTACTCTCCATTAACTTCCCCACCTTGTACTCTCCATTAACATCCCTACCTTGTACAATCTATTAACATCCCTACCTTGTACTCTCCATTAACATCCCTACCTTGTACTCTCCATTAACATCCCTACCTTGTACTCTCCTTTAACATCCCTACCTTGTAGACTCCATAACCATCCCTACCTTGTACTCTCCATTAACATCCCCACCTTGTACTCTCCATTAACTTCCCTACCTTGTACACTCCATTAACATCCCTACCTTGTACACCCAATTAACATCCCTACCTTGTAGACTCCATAAACATTCCTAACTTGTACACCCCATTAACATCCCCACCTTGTACAATCTATTAACATCCCTTTCTTGTACAATCTATTAACTTCCCTACCTTGTACACCCAATTAACATCCCTACCTTGTAGACTCCATAAACATTCCTACCTTGCACACCCCATTAACATCCCTACCTTGTACACCCCATTAACATCCTACCTTGTACTCTCCATAAACATTCCTACCTTGTACTCTCCATTAACATCCGTACCTTGTACACTCCATTAACTTCCCTACCTTGTAGACTCCATAAACATTCCTACCTTGTACTCTCCATTAACTTCCCTACCTTGTACATTCAATTAACATCCCTACCCTGTAGACTCCATAACCAGCCCCATCTTGTACACTCCATTAACATCCCCACCTTGTACTCTCTATTAACATCCCGACCTTATACACACTATTAACAAATCCTACCTTGTATCTAGTATCCTGCAAGGAAGATTATCGTAACTCCTCTACCATGTAGTATCTATTAACACCTCAACAAGTCAGGCATAACACCTCAAACACGTAGGCTGTATTAAGGCCTGCTCTTTTAACTCCTTGTTTCTGTGGTTTAGTGTGCCCCAAACCTCCCCAAGTAGACAACGCTGATGTCGCTGTCAGCGAAGTTGGAAGTTCTGTAGAGTATACATGCAAGTCGTCGTTCACATTGTGTGGAACGGCAAAAGAAGGGTGCTGCACATCTGGGCGGTGGGAGGACACCCGATTCACCTGTGAGCAAAGTCAGTGGAACAAGTTGGTGAGTTAACTGGGGTGAATGAAGACACCTGGTGAGTTACCGGCTGCGACTAAAGACACCTTGTGAGTTATCTGGTGTGAATTAAGACACCTGGTGAGTTACCTGGAGTGAATGAAGACACCTGGTGAGTTACCTGGATTAAATGAAGACACCTGGTGAGTCACCTGGAGTGAATGAAGACACCTGGTGAGTCACCTGGAGTGAATGAAGACACCTGGTGAGTCACCTGGTGTGAATGAAGACACCTGGTGAGTTACCTGGTGTGAATGAAGACACCTGGTGAGTTACCTGGAGTAAATGAAGACACCTGGTGAGTCACCTGGAGTGAATGAAGACACCTGGTGGGTCACCTGGTGTGAATGAAGACACCTGGTGAGTAACCTGGTGTGAATGAAGACACCTGGTGAGTCACCTGGTGTGAATGAAGACATCTGGTGAGTCACCTGGTGTGAATGAAGACACCTGGTGAGTTACCTGGAGTGAATGAAGACACCTATTGAATAAGCGAGTGTGAATAAAGACACCTGGTGAGTTACCTGGAGTAAATGAAGACACCTGGTGAGTCACCTGGAGTGAATGAAGACACCTGGTGAGTTACCTGGAGTGAATGAAGTCACCTATTGAATAAGCGAGTGTGAATAAAGACACCTGGTGAGTCACCTAGAGGGAATGAAGACACCTGGTGAGTCACCTGGTGTGAATGAAGACACCTGGTGAGTTACCTGGAGTGAATGAAGACACCTGGTGAGTTACCTGGAGTAAATGAAGACACCTGGTGAGTCACCTGGAGTGAATGAAGACATCTGGTGAGTTACCTGGAATGAATAAAGACACCTGGTGATTTACCTGGAGTAAATGAAGACTCCTGGTGAGTCACCTGGAGTGAATGAAGACACCTGGTGAGTCACCTGGTGTGAATGAAGACACCTGGTGAGTTACCTTGTGTGAATGAAGACACCTGGTGAGTTACCTGGAGTGAATGAAGACATCTGGTGAGTTACCTGGAGTAAATGAAGACACCTGGTGAGTCACCTGGTGTGAATGAAGACACCTGGTGAGTTGCCTGGTGTGAATGAAGACACCTGATGAGTTACCTGGAGTGAATGAAGACACCTGGTGAGTCACCTGGTTTGAATGAATACACCTGGTGAGTTACCTTGTGTGAATGAAAACACCTGGTGAGTTACCTGAGTCTATTAAGACACCTGGTGAGTTACCTGGAGTGAATGAAGACCTGTGCCACCTGCACAAAGCCATCTCAAATCTATGGAGGATGGTTTCTTCTGCAATTGGGCCCTGGTTATTTTGCTTGCATGTTTGAAAGCATGTTTATACCATGTGACCTCACGCCTTTATACCACGTGAGCTCACGCCATTATATCATGTGACTATTTTCTGCTATCGTCTTTCTACAAGGGAGGCCCTAAGAATGTGCCTGTTCCGAGTTGCTTCAAGACAGGGAAGATCAACATAGCTGGGACACCAACAGAAAACACGGAGTACGTATCACCAACATGAGGGAGCTGACGTCATGCGTGAATATGCCGACATAATGAGTCTGTGGTATCTTTCATGCATGCTTGACACGCGGCAATGAAAGGCCCAGGGCCCCGTTACACAAAGCTGTCGTTAGGCTAAGGTAGTCGTACCTCCCATACTTTAATACAGGCGTACGAAAGTCGTAGCAAGACGTCGTGTGTAACGAGACCCAGGTGTAACTGAAAAACTGCCCACAGAAGCAGTAACCTATTTGTAGAAACAGTTATATACTGGCATAATCCTCGTGAAAGACATATTATAACACCAATTAATGCCCTTAAAAAAGTGGCCAAATGTAACAAATATTATATTTGGGATAACACTTTCTCAGTAAAGTACAGATTCTCGTAGTTTTTTGGGTTGAGTCCCGTCCGGGATTTGAACCGACACTGCCAGAGTGAGGCGCGTGTGTCACAATTGGCCACTTTCTAAATGACATTGTGTATTCATAGCTTTCGGTCATGGGAGACATGCCAATTTACACTTGTCAGAGGGGTCATTTTGTGGAAGCCTCGGTGGCTTAGTGGGTGAGATCGCTGACTTCGTGTGCTGGCGACTAGGTCGCACTCTGACAAGTGTGGGTTCGAATCCCGGACGGGAAGCTGTACTTTACTGAGAAAGTGTTATCCCAAATATAACATTTGAAAGAAATATTGATAGAATCATATCCATTGCATTTACGCCGTTGCCCTGACTATAGCACCTGCTGAACCGACATATTGCCAAACGCAATGTAATTATGGCAGGACTATATGGACATTATGTGGAGACAGCTGGTCTGATGACTTATGTCACAAGTCGGACAGCTGCAAATGTGAAAACAACTAGCATGGAGATGTAGAACTAATGGTTTCTCGGGGGACTTAGTGTGAAAAGTGGAGCTTTATTTTTAGTGTGTAGATTTTCAACTTTATTTAACAGGATTTAGTGTGTTTTCTTTGTTTAAATGAGATTGAAGTGAAAAATGCTTATTTGTTGACACCAGTATGGAAGTTGCGCTGAGCAGAGCAAATGGCGATATCATCTTCTACCACCATATCCGCATCAACACTGTCTTTGGCAGTCGCATGAACTGCTTCAACACCTTCATCAGCGGGGTGTGGGAAGAGCAGATGACCAACAACTACTTTCCGTGGGTTAAGGATGTCACGTTCCAGTATCTGCTGGAGGTGACACCATCCTCGTTTGAGGTAGGAGAGTTCCACAGTCCTCCTAGCGGCCTCCTTCCTGTTAGCGTTAGATTTCTGTTTCTCCAATTTGCAAACAATCTATTTATTTCTTCTAGCTTTCCTTTTGTATTGATTACCCAGGATTCACTTAAGTTTGGATTAAACATAATTCCTAATACTTCAAATTCCTTATTGTGCCATTCTATTTGTAAGTCTTGACATAAACGATCATTGCTACTCGCTTTCGAGCCTATTCCTATTGCTTTTGTCTTGTCTACATTACTCTTTAAGTATTAAGAGTGAAGTATTTCATTTCCTGATTTTGAAGTCTTTGAGGTTTGTTGTGAGGGCTGTGACTTACATAGGAGAAACATCTAGGCCCCTCAAAACCCGAATTAAAGAACATCAAAGCTCAGTCTCCAAAGATGACTTAAATCAGCTGTATCAGACCACATCCGTGACAACCCAAGCCACAGCATCCAGTGATTGTCATCACTACCCTTGTGTGTACATAACAGGCTTCTCTACCCCAGTAAAACAATATCTACTCCACTGTATAAACATTGCCTCCTACTTGTAGATATACTTGCCAACCACACTTGATAACGGTGTTAGAAGCTACACCGAAACGTCGCTCTTAATTATAATAATGAGGTTGTTCATCCATAAATTCTTAGCCTTACTTAGTACTCCAACTTTTAACTGCCTATCAAAGAAGAAACGTTATGACTGAGTGGTCGCTTTTATAAAGATCAGGGTCATCACCATTAGGTCCATAGATATTAGTTAATGTTAGTCTTGTACCTTCTCGAGTTATATCAGCTATTATATAATTGCCATTTCCATCTATTTTAGCGCTAAGAATTGTTATGTCTACATTATTATTAAACATTACAGCAACACCTCTAGCATTGGATTTATATGGTGCAATTATGCTTTGTAGATCCCATTCATTCCTCAAAAGAGTATTATCATTTCTTGAAATGTGAATGTCTTGTAAACAAACAATAGAGACCTTTCTTTTTCTCCAAATATTCAGTACTTCCTTTCTCTTATTTTCATCTGCTAAACCTCTGCAATTAGCCGAAATCACTTATGTATATTTTTTAATTTTAGCCATAATCTGCTATTGCAAGTTGTAGTGTACTATTATGAGCTACAACGGGTATTTGATTTCCATAAACTACAGGGAACATTTTCTTTTTATTTGCAGAATAAAAAAAAGAGATGAACAAAGAAATATAAAAGCATAAATACTGGTGTTCCATAGTGGACCAAGGGATCCACTCCCGTTCCCAGTGACAATTTAAAATATTTCCCCAAAGCGCAAATCTAAAGTATAACCAATACTGGTCGCCTTTCAGTGATGTGAAACAGACCCACATCATATATTTAAATGTTATATAACATTGCATTATATCTGTGTTGTCAATCTACAAGAGTGAGTGAGTGAGTATGGTTTTACGCCGCTTTTAGCAATATTCCAGCAATATAAGGTCGGGAAACACCAGAAATGGGCTTTACACATTGTCGGAAATCGAAACCGGGTCTTCGGCGTGACGAGCGAACGCTTTAACCGTCAGGCTACCCGACCGCCCCCTCAATCTACAAGATATATTAAGTATGACAAATTATCAGGCTCTACATCGGCATAAAGGACATGAATTAAATACAAGAACTCAAAACTCAAAAGTAAACAAGTTCCTCTCTGGCCTAATATGATTAATTATCATCAGAACAATGCTGAATATAGGATTAAGTCAAATAATATGAAACTAAAATTTAATATTTTGTGGTCAGATTTAGATTTACAAAGTGAACTGAATTCATGTAAGATCCAACTGCTACAGCTTATCCATGCGCATGCGTGACACAGATCAATATATCGACATTGCACATGTCACGACTTCAACGTGTTATAAGTGTGTATATATATATATTTTCTGGTATGACTATATTCAGTAATGTATCATTAACTCGACCATAGCATCTAAAGTTCACATTATTGTTTAGTTAATAACCATACACGTCGATAAGTCAACACACAGAAAGGATAACACTTCCGGCTGTGCAGTTTCGGAAAATAACATCCGGTATATGAGCTCGGTCAGCCTATGAATAGTATCGCACGTGTTATTGTTTATCAACATACACAGTTCATATTGTTGCATCGCGGCTCGCCTTGCAGATCTTGACAGTCAGAAGTGCATCGATTATTGATGATGCTTGCAAAGCGTACTAACAGTACTTTCGTTTCATAATAAACATATTACATCTATCATGTTCTAACAAACGACAGTTCAGCGTGTCTTCTGCACTATTTGAGGCACAAACTAATCGTCCAGTTTGTCTTTGTCTCGGAACTGAATACTCGCTTCAGCTGTCCTCTAAGCCAATAGTCTCCGGGCATCTGAGGAAGAACGTCGGTACTGCAGACGCAAGTCCTTTCCCGCTCTTTCCCTGTAGATTGAGCTGTACGCTGGCCCGTACGTTGCTCTGTACGTTGCTCTGGACGTTGCTCTGTACGGTGCTCTGTACGTTGCTCTGCACGTTGCTCTGTACGTTGCTCTGCACGTTGCTCTGTAACTTGCTCTGTACGGTGCTCTGTACGTTGCTCTGTAAGTTGCTCTGTACGTTGCTCTGTACGGTGCTCTGTACGTTTCTCTGTACGTTTCTCTGTACGGTTCTCTGCACGTTGCTCTGTAAGTTGCTCTGGACATTGCTCTGTACGTTGCTCTGTACGTTGCTTTGTACGTTGCTCTGCACGTTGCTCTGTACTTTGCTCTGTACGGTGCTCTGTACCTTGCTTTGTACGTTTCTCTGTACGTTGCTCTGCACGGTTCTCTGTACGTTGCTCTGTACGTTGCTCTGCACGTTGCTCTGTACGGTGCTCTGTACGTTGCTCTGTACGTTGCTTTGTACGTTGCTCTGCACGTTGCTCTGTACGTTGCTCTGTACGGTGCTCTGTACGTTTCTCTGTACGTTTCTCTGTACGGTTCTCTGCACGTTGCTCTGTAAGTTGCTCTGCACGTTGCTCTGTAAGTTGCTCTGTACGTTGCTCTGCACATTGCTCTGCACGTTGCTCTGTACGGTGCTCTGTCATGTGTTCTTGTTCCAGGTGTCAGTAGACGGCCGGCACACGCTATCTATTCCTCCATGTGTTCTTGTTCCAGATGTCAGTAGATGGCCGGCACACGCTATCTATTCCTCCATGTGTTCTTGTTCCAGGTGTCAGTAGACGGCCGGCACACGCTATCTATTCCTCCATGTGTTCTTGTTCCAGGTGTCAGTAGATGGCCGGCACACGCTATCTATTCCTCCATGTGTTCTTGTTCCAGCTGTCAGTAGATGGCCGGCACACGCTATCTATTCCTCCATGTGTTCTTGTTCCAGATGTCAGTAGATGGCCGGCACACGCTATCTATTCCTCCATGTGTTCTTGTTCCAGGTGTCAGTAGATGGCCGGCACACGCTATCTATTCCTCCATGTGTTCTTGTTCCAGGTGTCAGTAGATGGCCGGCACACGCTATCTATTCCTCCATGTGTTCTTGTTCCAGGTGTCAGTAGATGGCAAGCACATGATATCCTTCCCCAACAGATACCCGTCGTTTGTGTTTACAACGCTGGAGGTGCGGCGAGACGTCATTGTTGACAACATATTGTTCACCAAGAACTGAGAGAAAAACATTCACACTGAATAAAAGTGAAAGAAACTTAAGTTGGTTGTTCCTTTTGGGTTAGCATCCCACAATCTTAACAGTGTGTATACAGTTCTGCTTGGAGTGAGTGAGTGAGTGAGTATTGGGTTTTACACCGCTTTTGGCAATATTCCAGTAATATCACGGCGGGGGACACCAGAAATGGGCTTCACACACTGTACCCATGTCGGGAAGCGAACCCGGGTCTTCGGCGTGACGAGCGAACGCTTTAACCACTAGGCTACCCGAACGCCCCTTCTGCTTGGAGGATCTTGTTTCGATGGAAGAATGTCGGACACGTAATCGGACGTGTATCAAGGTATCAGTAGGGTTTCCACTTATCGGACATGTATCAAGGAATCTGTAGGGTATCCAATAATCAGACGTTTATCAAGGTATCTGTAGGGTATCCAATAATCAGACGCCTATATCAAGGTATCTGTAGGGTATCCAGTTATCGGACATGTATCAAGGTATTGTAGGGCATCCAGGTATCGACTGTGTAACAAGGTATCTGTAGGGTATCCAGTTATTGGCTATTTATATAGGTATCTGTAGGGCATCCAGTAATCGGACGTGTTTCGAGGAATTGTAGGGTATCTAATAATCGGACTTGTTTCAAGGTATTGTAGGGTATCCAATAATCAGACTTGTTTCAAGGTATTGTAGGGCATCCAGTAATTGGATGTGTATCAAAGTATTGTAGGGTATCTAATAATCGGACTTGTTTCAAGGTATTGTAGGGTATCCAATAATCAGACTTGTTTCAAGGCATTGTAGGGTATCCAGAAATTGGATGTGTATCAAGGTATTGTAGGGTATCCAGTAATCGGACGTGTTTCAAGGTATTGTAGGGTATCTAATAATCAGACTCGTTTCAAGGTATTGAAGGGTATCCAATAATCGGACTTGTTTCAAGGTATTGTAGGGTATCCAGTAATTTGATGTGTGTCAAGGTATCTGTAGGGTATCCAGTTATTGGCAGGGTATCAAGGTATCTGTAGGGTATCCAGTTACTGGCAGTGTATCAAGGTATCTGTAGGGTATCCAGTTACTGGCAGTGTATCAAGGTATCTGTAGGGTATCCAGTTACTGGCAGTGTATCAAGGTATCTGTAGGGTATCCAGTTACTGGCAGGGTATCAAGGTATCTGTAGGGTATCCGGTTATTGGCAGTGTATCAAGGTATCTGTAGGGTATCCAGTTACTGGCAGTGTATCAAGGTATTGTAGGGCATCCAGTTACTGGCAGGGTATCAAGGTATCTGTAGGGTATCCAGTAACTGGCAGTGTATCAAGGTATCTGTAGGGTATCCAGTAATCAGACATGTATGACGGTATCTGTAGGGTATCCAATAATCGGACGTGTATCAAGGTATCTGAAGGGTATCCAGTTATTGGCAGTCTATCAAGGTATCTGTAGGGTGTCCAGTTACTGACAGTGTATCAAGATATCTGTAGGGTATCCAGTTACTGGCAGGGTATCAAGGTATCTGTAGGGTATCCAGTTACTGGCAGTGTATCAAGGTATCTGTAGGGTATCCAGTTACTGGCAGTGTATCAAGGTATCTGTAGGGTATCCAGTTATTGGCAGTGTATCAAGGTATCTGAAGGGTATCCAGTTATTGGCAGTCTATCAAGGTATCTGTAGGGTATCCAGTTACTGGCAGTGTATCAAGGTATCTGTAGGGTATCCAGTTACTGGCAGGGTATCAAGGTATCTGTAGGGTATCCACTTATTGGCAGTGTATCAAGGTATCTGTAGGGTATCCAGTTACCGGCAGTGTATCAAGGTATCTGTAGGGTATCCAGTTACTGGCAGTGTATAAAGGTATCTGTAGGGTATCCAGTTATTGGCAGTGTATCAAAGTATCTGTAGGGTATCCAGTTATTGGCAGTGTATCAAGGTATCTGTAGGGTATCCAGTTACTGGCAGTGTAATAAAGGTATTGTAGGGCATCCAGTTATTGGCAGTGTATCAAGGTATTGTAGGGTATCCAGTTACTGGCAGTGTATCAAGGTATTATAGGGCATCCAGTTATTGGCAGGGTATCAAGGTATCTGTAGGGTATCCAGTTACTGGCAGTGTATCAAGGTATCTGTAGGGTATCCAGTTATTGGCAGGGAATCAAGGTATCTGTAGGGTATTTAGTAATCCAACGTGTATCAAGGTATTGTAGGGCATCCAGTTATTGGCAGTGTATCAAGGTATCTGTAGGGTATCCAGTTACTGGCAGTGTATCAAGGTATCTGTAGGGTATCCAGTTACTGGCAGTGTATCAAGGTATCTGTAGGGTATCCAGTTACTGGCAGTGTATCAAGGTATCTGTAGGGTATCCAGTTACTGGCAGGGTATCAAGGTATCTGTAGGGTATCCAGTTATTGGCAGTGTATCAAGGTATCTGTAGGGTATCCAGTTACTGGCAGTGTATCAAGGTATTGTAGGGCATCCAGTTACTGGCAGGGTATCAAGGTATCTGTAGGGTATCCAGTAACTGGCAGTGTATCAAGGTATCTGTAGGGTATCCAGTAATCAGACATGTATGACGGTATCTGTAGGGTATCCAATAATCGGACGTGTATCAAGGTATCTGAAGGGTATCCAGTTATTGGCAGTCTATCAAGGTATCTGTAGGGTGTCCAGTTACTGACAGTGTATCAAGATATCTGTAGGGTATCCAGTTACTGGCAGGGTATCAAGGTATCTGTAGGGTATCCAGTTACTGGCAGTGTATCAAGGTATCTGTAGGGTATCCAGTTACTGGCAGTGTATCAAGGTATCTGTAGGGTATCCAGTTATTGGCAGTGTATCAAGGTATCTGAAGGGTATCCAGTTATTGGCAGTCTATCAAGGTATCTGTAGGGTATCCAGTTACTGGCAGTGTATCAAGGTATCTGTAGGGTATCCAGTTACTGGCAGGGTATCAAGGTATCTGTAGGGTATCCACTTATTGGCAGTGTATCAAGGTATCTGTAGGGTATCCAGTTACCGGCAGTGTATCAAGGTATCTGTAGGGTATCCAGTTACTGGCAGTGTATCAAGGTATCTGTAGGGTATCCAGTTATTGGCAGTGTATCAAAGTATCTGTAGGGTATCCAGTTATTGGCAGTGTATCAAGGTATCTGTAGGGTATCCAGTTACTGGCAGTGTAATAAAGGTATTGTAGGGCATCCAGTTATTGGCAGTGTATCAAGGTATTGTAGGGTATCCAGTTACTGGCAGTGTATCAAGGTATTATAGGGCATCCAGTTATTGGCAGGGTATCAAGGTATCTGTAGGGTATCCAGTTACTGGCAGTGTATCAAGGTATCTGTAGGGTATCCAGTTATTGGCAGGGAATCAAGGTATCTGTAGGGTATTTAGTAATCCAACGTGTATCAAGGTATTGTAGGGCATCCAGTTATTGGCAGTGTATCAAGGTATCTGTAGGGAATCCAGTTATTGGCAGGGTATCAAGGTATCTGTAGGGTATCCAGTTATTGGCAGGGTATCAAGGTATCTGTAGGGTATCCAGTTACTGGCAGGGTATCAAGGTATGTGTAGGGTATCCAGTTATTGGCAGGGTATCCATTTCTTAGGGTGTGAATAAGACATATATTGAGACAGTACATTGTCTTGTAAACCAGTGGACCACTCTGGGATAAGGTGGCCTGTAAACCAGTGGACCACTCCGGGATAAGGCGGCCTGTAAACCAGTGGACCACTCTGGGATAAGGTGGCCTGTAAACCAGTGGACCACTCTGGGATAAGGTGGTCTGTAAACCAGTGGACCACTCTGGGATAAGGTGGTCTGTAAACCAGTGGACCACTCCGGAATAAGGTGGCCAGTAAACCAGTGGACCACTCTGGGATAAGGTGGTCTGTAAACCAGTGGACCACTCTGGGATATGGAGGCCTGTAAACCAGTGGACCACTCTGGGATAAGGTGGTCTGTAAACCAGTGGACCACTCTGGGATATGGAGGCCTGTAAACCAGTGGACCACTCTGGGATAAGGTGGCCTGTAAACCAGTGGACCACTCTGGGATATGATGGTCTGTAAACCAGTGGACCACTCTGGGATAAGGTGGCAGGTTATTGGCAGGGTATCAAGGTATCTGTAGGGTATCCAGTTATTGGCAGGGTATCAAGGTATCTGTAGGGTATCCAGTTATTGGCAGGGTATCAAGGTATCTGTAGGGTATCCAGTTACTGGAAGGGTATCAAGGTATCTGTAGGGTATCCAGTTATTGGCAGGGTATCAAGGTATCTGTAGGGTATCCAGTTATTGGCAGGGTATCAAGGTATCTGTAGGGTATCCAGTTATTGGCAGGGTATCCATTTCTTAGGGTGTGAATAAGACATATATTGAGACAGTACATTGTCTCACTTGAAAAATTCATGGAATTCAATTTAATAATATTTGTTCTTGAAAAAAGGTTGATTCAAAAAGGTGACAAACAATTTGAACTTTCTTTGTGTTTAATTCTGATGGCACAAACAGAAATAAGAATATACAACAGCATGTCCTCCACCTGTGATTCCTATCTTTAGGTACAGCAATATTCCATCAGCAATCACTATGTTCATTAACTCAGCAAAGCAATATTCCATCAGCAAACACTATGTTCATAAACTCAGCAACAGCAATATTCTCCTACAGCAATCACCTCAGATACAGCAGACACCATAAAGACAAAACTCTCACAGACAGGAATGTTTCTGTGGATATCACAGGGCCCATGACTTACAAGCACTGACAATGAGTTCAAGACAATATCGTTGTTTAGAAGGAGATGCTGCATGAACCAAATCTCTCGATGACGATGAGGAAATAATGGATCATGTCATAAGTGAAACTCGTTCCGTGCTGGTCTCGAGTTTCACACCTATCTCATTAAAATCACATCTTAGTTCTCGCTACCGGTAAACAGAGATCTGAGGACATCCTATTACGGGTCACGTCAGACCGACCATTGCGCGAACTTTGACGGACCAATGGAATGACCAATCAGAAGGAAGCTATCTTGTGCTTTACGGCACTAATTTCAAATTGGCGACTACGCTTCGCAACATACTTTGACAAATTCTCGATTACAAACCTAAACAAAAGAACATTCTGGAATGGCTACTAGATGGTCTAGATTGTATGGATTCAGTCGTTAAGCCCGTAACTATTGTTTGGAATACCCCGTGTTAAAGTTTTCAAAATTGCATGATTAGAAATCTCATTCCGACTGTCACTTTCATAATCTGGTAAGCGATGCTCTGATTGGTCGGATGAAAGGTCGTTCTGACGTGACCCCTATTGGGATGTCTTCAGATCTTTGTTTAGCGGTAGCGGGATCGAAAGTCTGATTTTAATGAGATTGGTTTCACACATACAACTACAACAGCCTGACCCAGGTTGTATCCTCACTGCCACTCATCCTGCAGCCCTTGGGATCCCCGTTGTATGGCCCTGTGTTATCTAAGGTCAAAGCTCTCATATGTTGACTGTTGGTGGGAGAAGCTTGGGGATCTAAGGTTCAGTGACTCCTATCCCCAAAATATAAGCGCAAAAATATTCCAAACACTGGTAGAAAAGTTCTGTACAAATATTTGATCAAAATACTGTACACCAGCTGATGAAGCAATCCCATCAACAAGCTGGCCTCATCTTGAGTGAGTGAGTGAGTGAGTGTGTTGGGTTTAACGCTGCTTTTAACAGAATTCCAGTTATATAATGGCCTGTCAGCTAAAGGTGGGAGGAAAGTCTGCAGTGATGCAGAGCTTAGACTTTTACCACTTCAGTGAAACCCACGAGCACGGGTATGGTGCTGACAAACCTAGAAACATAATCGGGGTCAACTGAGATTCGAACCCACAATCATAGCTTTCTAGCGTGCCCAAGGGATGCAACTCTGCACAGCAAATCGCAGCGCTTTAAACAACTGGACCATCCATTCCCTTGGCCTCATCTTGGAGTTCATCTTCATCACTTTACTAGGACATTTCTTCAGGACAAGTTATTAATTCATGTTCAAAGTCAATTTTAACCCCCTTAATCTCACAAAGCTAACAATTTTTGGGTGAAATAAATAGTCCGAAAATCACTTTCAATGGTTTCCCATCTTGTCAGGTTGAGAAAAAGGTGTCAACATTATGATGATCAGATGACAATGGTTCATGTTGCAGATGGGGTTCTCCTGTCGACAACGACTGCATATGCCTGGATGTAGCTCCTGCAGAAGGGGCAGCTTCGGTCCAGGTCTGTGATGATCTTGTTCACACAATCTATACACACGTTGGTGTGGGAGCAGGGAGACAACTCTATGTTGCCTTCATTTTCGAAACAAACAGCACACTCATTGTTGGCGTCTTGGTCCCCCCCACCTCGGGTGTCAGACATGTTCGCTCTTTTCCCATACCGGCTGTCACCATCACCTGGGTCATCTGGGTGGCGACGACGGCGACATGTCGCCCGAGCTCGGCCAGTCTGGTTGTTACCTGCAGAAAAGAAAAATATGATGATGGTCTGTAAACCAGTGGACCACTCCGGGATAAGGTGGTCTGTAAACCAGTGGACCACTCTGGGATAAGGTGGCCTGTAAACCAGTGGACCACTCTGGGATAAGGTGGCCTGTAAACCAGTGGACCACTCTGGGATAAGGTGGCCTGTAAACCACTGGACCACTCTGGGATAAGGTGGCCTGTAAACCACTGGACCACTCTGGGATAAGGTGGCCTGTAAACCAGTGGACCACTCTGGGATAAGGAGGCCTGTAAACCAGTGGACCACTCTGGGATAAGGTGGCCTGTAAACCAGTGGACCACTCTGGGATAAGGTGGCCTGTAAACCAGTGGACCACTCTGGGATAAGGAGGCCTGTAAACCAGTGGACCACTCTGGGATAAGGTGGTCTGTAAACCAGTGGACCACTCTGGGATATGGAGGCCTGTAAACGAGTGGACCACTCCGGAATAAGGTGGCCTGTAAACCAGTGGACCACTCTGGAATAAGGTGGCCTGTAAACCAGTGGACCACTCCGGAATAAGGTGGCCTGTAAACCAGTGGACCACTCTGGGATAAGGTGGCCTGTAAACCAGTGGACCACTCCGGAATAAGGTGGCCTGTAAACCAGTGGACCACTCTGGGATAAGGTGGCCTGTAAACCAGTGGACCACTCTGGGATAAGGTGGCCTGTAAACCAGTGGACCACTCTGGGATAAGGTGGCCTGTAAACCAGTGGACCACTCTGGGATAAGGTGGCCTGTAAACCAGTGGACCACTCTGGGATAAGGTGGTCTGTAAACCAGTGGACCACTCTGGGATAAGGTGGCCTGTAAACCAGTGGACCACTCTGGGATAAGGTGGCCTGTAAACCAGTGGACCACTCTGGGATATGGAGGCCTGTAAACCAGTGGAGAGCTCCGGGGCATGTTGGGGAGAGTCCCAGAATTTTAATCACAGGTTTGACTTTGAAAACAATGTATATTAAATTTGTATGTTCAAGTCACTTACATAAATATCAGTTACAATTACTCTCACCATTACAGTGAGTGAGTGAGTGAGAGAGTATGCTTTCAGCAATATTCCAGCAATATCACAGCAGGGAACACCAGAATGGGCTTCACACATTGTATGTGGGGAATTGAACTTGGGTCTTTGGCATGATGAGCTAACGCTTTAACCACTACGCTACCCCACCACACTACCCCACCATCCCTCTCATCGCTAAAATCACTGTAACACTGGAAGTGATTGTAACACTGAGAGTGATTGTAATAGTGAAAGTGATTTTCACACTTCGAGTGATTGTATTGGTGAGGTGAGGTGAAATAGGGTTTAACATCGCATCCAAGATTATTGCGCTTATATAGCGACGTGCATGCATGTGTGTGCATGGCTGCTTGTACTAGTCCAAACTAATGCCGATTTATAGTGCTAGCCCACTGAGATACCATGCCACAGTCTAGCATGAATATCCCACTCAGACACAGTATACTGACTCCGAGCCAACAAGTCCTTGTTTTAGCCCCTTAATGCCGAGTGCCAGACAGGGTAGCAACAAGTACCATCTTTTAACATCTTTTGGTATGACGTGGCTGGGGATTGAAACCTGGACCTTCCGCTCTCCGGACGGACGCTCTGCCATTAGACCACAGAGGCAGTCTGATTGTAATGGTGAGAGTTACAATCACTGTCACAGTTACAGTAACACTCACTGTTACAATCACTCATAGTGTTACAATCCCTGTCACTGGCACGGTTACTTTCACAGTAATTGTTACAATCACTCTCACAACCTCACACCTGAGTGATATCCTGAGTCTGGCTGTGCGTGCCACTCGCCCCTCGTCTCAGCAAACCCGTCTCCTATCGCTCCACACTGCTGCAAACTGCGACGGATGAAGTAGATGGCAGCTGCCAAGGTCACCACCAGGGGGACAGCAGTCACCAGCGTTCCCAGCATCCTTCAGTGTACACCAGGTGCTCACTACTTCACCCCAACACAGTAAACACCTGCAAACACACAGTAAAAACCTGCAAACACACAGTAAACACTTGTACACACACAGTAAACACCTGTAAACACACAGTAAACACCTACAAACACACAGTAAACACCTACAAACACACAGTAAACACCTGTAAACACACAGTAAACACCTGCAAACACACAGTAAACACCTGTACACACACAGTAAACACACAATAAACACCTGCAAAGACACAGTAAACACCTGTAAACACACAGTAAACACCTGCAAAGACACAGTAAACACCTGCAAACACACAGTAAACACCTGCAAACACACAGTAAACACCTGCAAAGACACAGTAAACACCTGTAAACACACAGTAAACACCTGCAAACACACAGTAAACACCTGCAAACACACAGTAAACACCTGTAAACACACAGTAAACACCTGTAAACACACAGTAAACACCTGCAAACACACAGTAAACACCTGTACACACACAGTAAACACACAATAAACACCTGCAAAGACACAGTAAACACCTGTAAACACACAATAAACACCTGCAAAGACACAGTAAACACCTGCAAACACACAGTAAACACCTGCAAACATACAGTAAACACCTGCAAACACACAGTAAACACCTGTAAACACACAGTAAACACCTGCAAACACACAGTAAACACCTGTACACACACAGTAAACACACAATAAACACCTGCAAAGACACAGTAAACACCTGTTAACACACAATAAACACCTGCAAAGACACAGTAAACACCTGCAAACACACAGTAAACACCTGCAAACATACAGTAAACACCTGCAAACACACAGTAAACACCTGTAAACACACAGTAAACACCTGCAAACACACAGTAAACACCTGCACACACACAGTAAACACACAATAAACACCTGCAAAGACACAGTAAACACCTGTAAACACACAGTAAACACCTGCAAAGACACAGTAAACACCTGCAAACACATAGTAAACACCTGCAAACACACAATAAACACCTGCAAAGACACAGTAAACACCTGCAAACACACAGTAAACACCTGCAAACACACAGTAAACACCTGCAAACACACAGTAAACACCTGTAAACACACAGTAAACACCTGTAAACACGTGCAAACACACAGTAAACACCTGTACACACACAGTAAACACACAATAAACACCTGCAAAGACACAGTAAACACCTGTAAACACACAATAAACACCTGCAAAGACACAGTAAACACCTGTACACACACAGTAAACACACAATAAACACCTGCAAAGACACAGTAAACACCTGTAAACACACAGTAAACACCTGTACACACACAGTAAACACACAATAAACACCTGCAAAGACACGGTAAACACCTGTAAACACACAGTAAACACCTGTAAACACACAGTAAACACCTACAAACACACAGTAAACACCTACAAACACACAGTAAACACCTGCAAACACACAGTAAACACCTACAAACACACAGTAAACATCTGCACACAGAGTAAACACCTGTAAACACACAGTAAACATCTGCAAACACACAGTAAACACCTGCAAACACACAGTAAACACCTACAAACACACATTAAACACCTGCAAACATACAACATGCTTCTTGTATACATCTACTTGTATAGCCAGCACAAGACATAGTATACTTCATGCTTCTTGTATACATCTACTTCTACAGCCAGCACAACACGTAGTATACATCATGCTTCTTGTATATATCTACTTGTACAGCAAACACAAGACGTAGTATACTTCATGCTTCTTGTATACATCTACTTGTACAGCAAACACAAGACGTAGTATACATCATGCTTCTTGTATACATCTACTTGTACAGCCAGCACAAGACGTAGTATACATCATGCTTCTTGTATACATCTACTTGTACAGTAAACACAAGACATAGTATACATCATGCTTCTTGTATACATCTACTTGTACAGTAAACACAAGACGTAGTATACATCATGCTTCTTGTATACATCTACTTGCACAGCAAACACAAGACGTAGTATACATCATGCTTCTTGTATACATCTACTTGCACAGCAAACACAAGACGTAGTATACTTCATGCTTCTTGTATACATCTACTTGTACAGCAAACACAAGACGTAGTATACATCATGCTTCTTGTATACAACTACTTGTACAGCAAACACAAGACATAGTATACATCATGCTTCTTGTATATATCTACTTGTACAGCAAACACAAGACGTAGTATACATCATGCTTCTTGTATATATCTACTTGTACAGCAAACACAAGACGTAGTATACATCATGCTTCTTGTATATATCTACTTGTACAGCAAACACAAGACATAGTATACATCATGCTTCTTGTATATATCTACTTGTACAGCCAGCACAAGACGTAGTATACATCATGCTTCTTGTATATATCTACTTGTACAGCAAACACAAGACATAGTATACTTCATGCTTCTTGTATACATCTACTTGTACAGCCAGCACAAGACATAGTATACATCATGCTTCTTGTATGCATCTACTTGTACAGCCAGCACAAGACGTAGTATACATCATGCTTCTTGTATATATCTACTTGTACAGCCAGCACAAGACATAGTATACATCATGCTTCTTGTATATATCTACTTGTACAGCCAGCACAAGACGTAGTATACATCATGCTTCTTGTATACATCTACTTGTACAGCAAACACAAGACATAGTATACATCATGCTTCTTGTATATATCTACTTGTACAGCCAGCACAAGACGTAGTATACATCATGCTTCTTGTATACATCTACTTGTACAGCAAACACAAGACATAGTATACATCATGCTTCTTGTATATATCTACTTGTACAGCAAACACAAGACATAGTATACATCATGCTTCTTGTATACATCTACTTGTACAGCAAACACAAGACATAGTATACATCATGCTTCTTGTATATATCTACTTGTACAGCAAACAGAAGACGTAGTATACAACAACAACAAAACAGCATTTGTTGACACATGAGTAGTACAAAATTGTATGTAAAACTCAAGAAAACATAACAAGCATACTTTTTTTGTGAAGAAGTGTCAACTTACCAAGGTTTCAGATACAACATTTAGACATAACTTTGAAGAGAGATTGCTGCTCTTTTATGCTTATCTGGTAACATATAATACATTTTTTAATCCTTACAATCAAGCTTCATCAAAGTTTAGGCTGCAAAACATAACGAAGAAAATTCACATGTTTTGGGGCCATTGCCATTGCGATAACAACTAATGCTAAATTGAAAGCTGAAAATACTTTATGTCACGTCAAGACAGTACAACTGCAAAATGAAAAAGTACATATGACCTTCTTTTGATCCTGTAAGTAACCATACAGGTCCGTATAAAAAGCTTGTGTATAAAATATGACCCTGATTGTGACAAGGCCGAGAAATGTTCACATTATTTAACTTTTCCCTTTCCTCATGGACATGTTCAGACAGGTGTACAGTACTTTACATGAAGCTTGTGTTGAAACACCCTATGTGTCCATGGTCAAGTCGGCAACTTGGGTGATGTCATGTATCTCATTATAACACGCAAAATCACTATCAACATGGCTTTTCCACGGGCCCTGTTTAAAAACAAAGTGTTCAAAACTTGGGAATTCGACAATATGTAGCATAATTTTGGTAATTGTGCAGACTTTTAAGCTTAGTTTCCATGAATTTCGTTGTTGTGCACCTGTTTGACTTGTGGCAGGGAATTTTATGATTTTTATGACTTGTTTTCAAGATAAAGTTGTCTTTCATAGGCTAGTAGGATGTTTTACAGTTATTCATGTAATTAGCGAGAAAAGAAGCTTTTTTTCTTAAGCGTCCGAATGCCCATAATAGAGATTCTGACCATTGAGTTCCTGTGCTTAGTAGTCTACAAACAGACCATATCATATTCAGGCAACAATGCAGTTTACCGGGCGTAGGCCGTGCTCTACCATCTTGCTTAATCACCGCGCTATAGCTTGACCGCTGTCTCACTCTACTGTTACCATGGCTGACGCTCCAGTGACACTCGCTTCACGATCTAACACCTATTTTCGGTCTTAGGAAAACTTACACATCTTATCATCCAACATCCCTTTTCGGTCCTTAGGGTTAGCTTGCATAGGGCAAGGGTAGGCCATCAATTCTTAACTTTTCAGGCGTTAATCCGGTTAATCCGATTAGTCCATCATGTTGACATAAACAGTGGTGGGTGTGGTTTCAAGAAAAGATCAATGGGAGGGCGGACCGTGACGTCACATGCATGCGCAAGCCATTGTTTACTTAATTGTGCATGTATGTTAATGGGGTGCTAATGACCCGTTAAGTGAGCACTGATTACATGTGATAGCGGTTGTGGTCCAGTGGTAGAGCATTGGCCAATTCACACACTAACTAGCCAAGCCGGTGAGCCTGCGAAGCGCGTTCTAGCCCCTACAGTACTAATTGGATCTGAAAAAGTGTGATAAAGTGCACTACTCCCCATATTCATGTGGATCAAGGCCTAGATCTATCTCCAGTTCACAGCCAGAGCATGTTATGGCTAAAACAGCACCTCAGCAAAACCGCACCTGACGAAAATGTCACCTCGCCTCAAGCGAAAACGGCTACTATTGCCTGGGGAAAACGGCACCCAATTTTGTTTTACCTTGGTAAAATAAATGAAATTAAACTTACATGGTCGCTTGCAAACACCAATAACTGTGAAAAGTTCAAACAAGTTTACATTATAAAGTAGCCCCCTGAGTCAGCTACTATCACAATGCACAGTGGTACATGGGCCGATATTGTAAACGTGAGAAGATGAAAACTGTGAAGAACTGTATATATGTGAATGTATGTAGTTATCTGTGAACAACTGGAAAACAGGAAATAACATGTAAATACATCTAATAATATGTAACGAAAAGCATAAATCAGATATGCTACAACATAAATCGTTCTTATCGTTATTAAAAACAGAGGTGCCGTTTTCTCCAGAGAAATCGGTGACGTTTTAGCCTGCACCCATACATATTACACGAAACACAGACAGACATGATTACCATTTCAGAGAACGTAATAGACACAGTCTCCGTCTCCCACTATCTCCAGAGCCACTTCTGTTGACTTGCTGTGTTATGACTTTCAGGGATCAGCTAGTACCGAGTTCTTGTGTCGTTACTGAAGAACATTCAACGATGCAGTCTTAAATAGAACTTATCACCCCTAAGAATTATTTTTTAATTATGAGTTTAGGTACAAAGTTACTCTTTTTTTTTGCATGATGATATCAATTCAGAATAAATTTTATTAGCAGTTGGGCGATTGAATATTACAACAACTTAAGCTCCCCCGAGCGTAGATTACAAGCTCCTTACCAGCGCGTGACACCTTCCTCACCCAAGCTCCTTACAGCGATAACCCGTTCGTGGAGCTCTACCGAGAGTGTAAGGAAGGTGTCACGCGCTGGGAAGGAGCTTGCTTCCTAATTGAACATGCTATCGCGGTGAGGAGCTTACGTAGATTCCGGCAAGGGGCACAACTCTCGGATATAAACACAAGCACGTGCTATAATGATATTGCAACGATAGAAAACACAGAAAGATGCCAAGCAGGAGTCTTTAATGATGGACAGCAGTATCACTTTGAATCTTGCAGGAACAAATCTCCAAGTCGGCGACGGCTCCTCCCAGATCAAATCGAAAATCACTGGAAATCGGGTAGGTTATGCTATTAGTTCTAACTTTTCATAGATTTGATCGGGAATTGTGTCACTTACATGGTAATTGTGCGATTTTTATTTACACTGTTTTGACTTGCAACACAGAGTAAACATTTTCACCTGAGCATTGCTTATTTTTTACCGTGTTTATATTTTTACTGTCAATATGTGTGAAATTTTCACTCAGGAAATTTATTAAACGCCTAAATATTTTACAAATTGCTGTATGATAGCAAATATTTATGTTTAATATCATAACCAAGTGGCAGAAAATGTTATGATTAAAAGTACATTTCTATATTGCTTGGCTTCTAATCTTAGTATAATTGATCTATTGAGATGTTTTTAAGCCCTTTTGACCGTTTTAATCATTTTTAGTCAATCTGTTAAATAAATGGACAGATTTTTCAGTCAGTTTGTAAAATGATTTAAATATTTAGACATTTTATAAATTGCCTGAGTGGATCACATTTTACACATTGACTGGCAGCTTCCTTGTTCGAGGAATGTATCCGTGAATATCCACTTAAAGGAACAATATCCCGTCTGCAGCTGTACAAAGAAACTTATTCGATGTCATGTGCCTCTGTAACAATCAAGTATTTTAAAATATATATATCGTTTCGGGATATTATAACCCATGTTTGTTTCTTAACTGATCACTTAGATTGTTACAGGTGTTTCACATAGGTGTCAAGTCTCAAGGGTCAGCTGAGAAACCCCACGTGACAACTATTTTCATAATCATGATAATGTCCACGGTTCTTTAAAAAAATCCTTTGAGTTAGATAGCCATGAGCACTCTATCAATGTATAATCGGTTAGCCCTTTGAAAAAAGTATGTTGTTTTTACATTGGCACTCCACGCTTTGCATTAGTAAACCTACACATGTAAACACTTACTTTTGACATATCCACTGTGCAAGATAACAGTGATTAATCAATCAACCTATTTTCTGTTTTTCCTTGGATGGGTAGGAATGATCCGTTGATTTACAAAAAAGTAAATCAACTAATCATTCATCTCTTGCTGGGCTGCCACGTGCATATTACATAACACACATTTCACCTCACATCAAACCTGGATTGAGACTGAATAATTACCCCAGACACAAGAAATGCCAAATGGGAACCTTTGTCAGATAATCTGAGTGGTGCTACCACTAATGATACCTGTAATAAATTCATTAACTGAGAATAAAATAAATGACAACAAATACACAAATGTAGGGTTTGTTTTTGTGTGTGTTTTTTTGACATTTTTTATTCCTTTCAAAGGGTTGTACATCAGGTTCAGAGGTTACACAGTAGGTTTAATCAGTTGTAATGTGTAGGGTTATACCAGAAAACATGGATGACAACAAGGGAGTAGTAATCGTATTATACATGCAATCCAAAATCCAAAAATCCTTTCACTGCAGGGATAATTCTTTTTATTATTCAACTATGACCATCAGGGGTATTTCCAAATACAGAAATCTGATGAGCTTCCGTCGTTCTTTTTGTTTGTTAAGGCTGAAGATATTAATTAACATGCACCTTTTGTTGAAATCTTCATAGATCTAGGGTAACTAATCAGTGTTTATAGATCACAGATAACCAATCCGTGTTCAAAAATGTGTAAAACAAATATTGCCTCCAAGTTTATTTAGCTGTCCTTGCAGACGGTAGCTCAGTTACGGTAGCGAACAAATCGACTCAAAGCAGATGGTGAGCCCGAGTAGCCAGTGTCAGACAGCCGAGAGAGAAGCCAGACATTAGGGGAGTTGGGAGTGTCTACGAATTCTCCATTGCTACAAATTAGTTTGGTTATGCCTTCACCTAGAGCCCCTTGTACTATACACAAGTGTGTTTTCACTTGTGAAATAGATTGTCCTATTTGTGATGTGTTTGAAGGTGAAACGAATAAAAGGTCGACGGCAACTGAAAAGAAAGCAGAGGAAGTTGAAGGACTCGGGGGAAGGAGGCTCAGGAGACACCAGTGATGGGGGGGGCGTGGCAGGGTCCGAGTCGGCTGACACAAGGGGGGCAGTAGATACCCAGGGCCAGAAAACAGGTGATGGACGTTCAAGAAAGAGAAAACCACAGGGAGACAATATCGGAAATGTTTTGAAGAAGACGAAGAGTGGACATAGTGGGCAGATCGTTTCATCGTTGTTCAGATACAATCCAGATATACCGAAAGTTGCCAGGTACGTTGATGTCTGTCTGACACACTAAAGCTTTGAAAAAAAAAAGAATTGGTTCTCAGGCAATGTTGTTTTTTAAAAATTTAGTGCAGTTGTTTTTATTTTGTGGTTGTTCAAACTAGTATCTAACCAAATAAACAGTTGTGTAACCAAATAAACAAATGTGAACAATTGTTTACAATCAACCAATGAAAGACCTCCCTGCATAAATGTATTCCTTGATGAGTAAAATACTTGCAAACAGTATTTGACTACCATTTAACTTGGAATATTTAAGAATTTAAAACAAATAATCTAAATAGAAACTAATCATGCTTTGAACTTGATGATGATGCGGGCAGTGCCTGAGAACCAAGACTTTTTTTTCCCTTATTGTAGCAGGCAGTGAAGGAAAATCTTCCACATTTTGACATCCTCAGATGTTTCTGTTGGGGATGCTTAGGAGGAAACCCACCACTGAGGTTGTAAATTGTAGCAGGGAAATACTCGCTAATGGTGGTATCTTCTAACGGACCGTCTGCCTCCAGTGTGGCCTAATGGTTACAGTGGCTGATTACTGATCAGAAGGTTGTGGGTTTGATTCCCATCATACAGAATGAAACAAATCTTGCCTTCGAATTCAGAACTTTGGAGATTTAAAACACAAAGTCCAACCTTCATCTTACCAGGAGTGAGTGAGTGAGTTGATTTAAACACCAGTTTGAACAGTACCCCGGTTATATCATGGTGTGTCAGCTTAATGTGGGAGGAAAGCCTGAAGTGATGCAGGGCACAGACGTTTACCTCTTTGGTGAAACCCACGAGCTGACAAACCTGCAAACATAATCAGTGCAAACCGGGATTCAAACCCTCTGACATAAGTTTCTGGCATGCTCAAGGGGCGCAACTCTGCACATCAAATGACCACATGGCCCGCGTCACTAGGAAAACCTCACAGTAGGGATGGGGAAAAAGTAAAACTTCATTCTGAGAGGAAGTATACTTGTATCCAATGTCAAGTACCAGCATGGAGGTGTATAACCCTCTCCCTTATCATTCCGGGAGAACGTATACTTGGGTCCAGTGTCAGGTACCAGCATGGAGGTGTATAACCCTCACTCCCTTCACATGGAGGTGTATAACCCTCACTCCCTACACATGGAGGTGTATAACCCTCACTCCCTTCACATGGAGGTGTATAACCCTCACTCCCTACACATGGAGGTGTATAACCCTCACTCCCTACACATGGAGGTGTATAACCCTCACTCCCTACACATGGAGGTGTATAACCCTCACTCCCTACACATGGAGGTGTATAACCCTCACTCCCTACACATGGAGGTGTATAACCCTCACTCCCTTCACATGGAGGTGTATAACCCTCACTCCCTACACATGGAGGTGTATAACCCTCACTCCCTACACATGGAGGTGTATAACCCTCACTCCCTACACATGGAGGTGTATAACCCTCACTCCCTACACATGGAGGTGTATAACCCTCACTCCCTTCACATGGAGGTGTCTAACCCTCACTCCCTTCACATGGAGGTGTATAACCCTCACTCCCTACACATGGAGGTGTATAACCCTCACTCCCTACACATGGAGGTGTATAACCCTCACTCCCTACACATGGAGGTGTATAACCCTCACTCCCTACACATGGAGGTGTATAACCCTCACTCCCTACACATGGAGGTGTATAACCCTCACTCCCTACACATGGAGGTGTATAACCCTCACTTCCTACACATGGAGGTGTATAACCCTCACTCCCTACACATGGAGGTGTATAACCCTCACTCCCTACACATGGAGGTGTATAACCCTCACTCCCTACACATGGAGGTGTATAACCCTCACTCCCTTCACATGGAGGTGTATAACCCTCACTCCCTTCACATGGAGGTGTATAACCCTCACTCCCTACACATGGAGGTGTATAACCCTCACTCCCTTCACATGGAGGTGTATAACCCTCATTCCCTTCACATGGAGGTGTATAACCCTCACTCCCTACACATGGAGGTGTATAACCCTCACTCCCTTCTCGGTGTTTCTGTTTCAGCTCGCAGGTCACGGAGTGTAAGGAAGCTGTGTTCTCCTCCGACTCCTTCAGTCAGCTGTCTCTCCACCCCCACATGGTGAGATTGTCATCAGGTTGTTAACCATGGTGAGATTGTCATCAGGCTGTTAACCATGGTGAGATTGTCATCAGGTTGTTAACCATGGTGAGATTGTCATCAGGCTGTTAACCATGGTGAGATTGTCATCAGGTTGTTAACCATGGTGAGATTGTCATCAGGTTGTTAACCATGGTGAGATTGTCATCAGGTTGTTAACTATGGTGAGATTGTCATCAGGTTGTTAACCATGGTGAGATTGTCATCAGGTTGTTAACAATGGTGAGATTGTCATCAGGTTGTTAACCATGGTGAGATTGTCATTAGGTTGTTAACCATGGTGAGATTGTCATCAGGTTGTTAACCATGGTGAGATTGTCATCAGGTTGTTAACCATGGTGAGATTGTCATCAGGTTGTTAACCATGGTGAGATTGTCATTAGGTTGTTAACCATGGTGAGATTGTCATCAGGTTGTTAACCATGGTGAGATTGTCATTAGGTTGTTAACCATGGTGAGATTGTCATTAGGTTGTTAACCATGGTGAGATTGTCATCAGGTTGTTAACCATGGTGAGATTGTCTTCAGGTGTTAAGACATGGTGAGATTGTCATTAGGTTGTTAACCATGGTGAGATTGTCTTCAGGTTGTTAACCATGGTGAGATTGTCTTCAGGTTGTTAACCATGGTGAGATTGTCATCAGGTTGTTAACCATGGTGAGATTGTCATTAGGTTGTTAACCATGGTGAGATTGTCATCAGGTGTTAAGACATGGTGAGGCTGTCATTAGGTTGTTAACCATGGTGAGATTGTCATCATGTTGTTAACCATGGTGAGATTGTCATTCAGTTGTTAACCATGGTGAGATTGTCATCAGGTCGTTAACCATGGTGAGATTGTCATCAGGTTGTTAACCATGGTGAGATTGTCATTAGGTTGTTAACCATGGTGAGATTGTCTTCAGGTTGTTAACCATGGTGAGATTGTCTTCAGGTTGTTAACCATGGTGAGATTGTCATCAGGTTGTTAACCATGGTGAGATTGTCTTCAGGTTGTTAACCATGGTGAGATTGTCATCAGGTTGTTAACCATGGTGAGATTGTCATTAGGTTGTTAACCATGGTGAGATTGTCTTCAGGTGTTAAGACATGGTGAGGCTGTCATTAGGTTGTTAACAATGGTGAGATTGTCATTTGGTTGTTATACCCCGCCAGGCCAAAATGGCCGAAGAGGGATTATGTCGTGGCGTAGTCTGTCCGTCCGTCTGTCTGTCCAACAGAGGGTTCTAAGCTTGTGAAATCAACTCCTCCTACAGTTTCCAGAGAATATCCCTGACACACTACACACAAGATGTTGACATGTTACGCATATCACAGTCCCGTTTCATTTCGACTAATTTTGACAGAGTTACTGCCCCTGTTTTACAGAGCTTCATTTGCCTAATTGTGAGCGAGGGTACTAAGCTTGTGAAATCAACTCCTCCTACAGTTAAAACCTCATGATCTGTACAGTCTACAAACCTCCATAGACACCAGTTTCTTCTCTTCTTGGTGCTCTGCGACAAATTCACAACATATCAACAACACAATGCTTACGTGTGGGAGATGTCAACATTGACATTAGTAAACATTTAGACCAGCATATGTCACAGTACGGTTTTCAACAGCTCATAAAAGGCCCTACAGCTGATTATGGAAGTAGACCATAGACCATGTCTATACTAGAGGAACTCTTCAGGTTGAAGCAGGAACTCTGGAATGTTTCTTCTCAGATCACAAGCCCTTGGTTGTCAGAGTAGTGTAGAACAACTTGGCCTCAGGTAACAACCATTATAAAACAATGTCATTTAGTCTCTGCTGCGAAAAAATTCCTGCGGGGGATGTTGTGCTCTCAGAGCACTCTTGTTAACCAGGGTGAGATTGTCATTTGGTTTTTAACCATGGTGAGATTGTCATGAGGTGTTGAACATGGTCATACGATTGCTACGATGGTGAGATTGATGTTAGATTGTTAACATGCTGGGATTGTCGATAGAATGTTAACATGGGGAGATTGTTGTTAGCTTGTTAACATAGGAAGATTGTTGTTATGTTGTCAACAGGTACAGACTCTGGAAGAGAGGCTGCAGCTGACTCAGATGACGGCTGTGCAGCAGCAGGCCATTCCCACAATCCTCCAGGGTCAGGACGCACTCGTCAAGTCCCAGACTGGCTCAGGTAGGTTAGGACGTACTCGTCAAGTCCCAGACTGGCTCAGGTAGGTCAGGTCGCACTCGTCAAGTCCCAGACTGGCTCAGGTGGGTCAGGACTCTCTCGTCAAGTCCCAGACTGGCTCAGGTAGGTCAGGACGCACTCGTCAAGTCCCAGACTGGCTCAGG
Source organism: Haliotis cracherodii (assembly GCF_022045235.1). Classification (NCBI taxonomy): domain Eukaryota; kingdom Metazoa; phylum Mollusca; class Gastropoda; order Lepetellida; family Haliotidae; genus Haliotis; species Haliotis cracherodii. Next base: position 41,327,427 of record NW_027266268.1, on the reverse strand, counting down.
TAGGTCAGGACTCTCTCGTCAAGTCCCAGACTGGCTCATGTAGGTCAGGACTCTCTCGTCAAGTCCCAGACTGGCTCAGGTAGGTCAGGACGCACTCGTCAAGTCCCAGACTGGCTCAGGTAGGTCAGGACTCTCTCGTCAAGTCCCAGACTGGCTCATGTAGGTCAGGACGCACTAGTCAAGTCCCAGACTGGCTCAGGTAGGTCAGGACGCACTCGTCAAGTCCCAGACTGGCTCAGGTAGGTCAGGACACACTCGTTAAGTCCCAGACTGGCTCAGGTAGGTCAGGACACACTCGTCAAGTCCCAGACTGGCTCAGGTAGGTCAGGACGTACTCGTCAAGTCCCAGACTGGCTCAGGTAGGTCAGGACGCACTCGTCAAGTCCCAGACTGGCTCAGGTAGGTCAGGACACACTCCTCAAGTCCCAGACTGGCTCAGGTAGGTCAGGACGTACTCGTCAAGTCCCAGACTGCCTCAGGTAGGTCAGGATGCACTCGTCAAGTCCCAGACTGGCTCAGGTAGGTTAGGACGTACTCGTCAAGTCCCAGGCTGGCTCAGGTAGGTCAGGACACACTCGTCAAGTCACAGACTGGCTCAGGTAGGTCAGGACGCACTCGTCAAGTCACAGATTGGCTCAGGTAGGCCACAATCCTACAGGGTCAGGACGCATTCACCAAGACAAGTGGTAATTGACTATGAAAGGATCGCTGCATGTTTCAGGAAAGACGCTGGCCTTTGCCGTTCCGATTGTACAGAAACTGCAGGCCCTGGAACCTGCTATAGTGCGTGCTGATGGGCCGTACGCTATTGTTGTGGTGCCAACACGAGAGGTAAGATGCATAATGGAAGCACGCTACATACAGGGGATAACCCACAGTTAATGCATGTGACAAATGATGGATGTTTGCCAAAGTAGGATTGGAAATGAGATACCAAAAGAAACTACTGTAGATTGTGCAGAACAGAGAAATAGGTGATAGCTATGTTTCATCAGATGTGTCGTGTGCTGTGCATCAAGCATTGTTGTGCCTTCTATGGCATGTATTGTGAGTTTTGTTGAGTGTCATGTGTCATGTCGTGTCGTGTGCCATGTCGTGTCATGTGTGATCTGTCTGTTACAGCTGGCCCAGCAGTGTCTCCAAGTGTTCACGCAGCTGGTCAAGGTAGGGCCTGTAGTTACTCACCAATCAACATCATAAACTTTGTACAGTTGATTTCTATGACTTACTCATTAAGTTTATCTCTCATCTTTGAATTGCAGCCATTTATACGTATTGTTCCCGGTCTTGTGATTGGAGGCGAGAAGAGGAAGGCTGAGAAAGCCAGGTACAGTTGTCGTCACACTCCACTCTCTGTTGCTAAGCTACTGCCTTGTGTTGCAGCTGTAACACTCCACTCTGTTGCTATAGTTACTACCTGGTGTTGCAGCTGTAACACTCCACTCTGTTGATATAGAACTATACTACCTGGCGTTGAAGCTGTAACACTCTCTGGTTACAGCATACGCAAGGGCATCAATATCATGGTGTGCACACCAGGCCGGCTGGTGGACCACCTGGAGAACACGGCCAGTCTCAGGGTGGACAGGGTGGAGTTCCTGGTGCTGGACGAGGCAGACAGGTCAGTACATGGTCATGTTGAGGGTGGACAGGGTGGAGTTCCTGGTGCTGGACGAGGCAGACAGGTCAGTACATGGTCATGTTGAGGGTGGACAGGGTGGAGTTCCTGGTGCTGGACGAGGCAGACAGGTCAGTACATGGTCATGTTGAGGGTGGACAGGGTGGAGTTCCTGGTGCTGGACGAGGCAGACAGGTCAGTACATGGTCATGTTGAGGGTGGACAGGGTGGAGTTCCTGGTGCTGGACGAGGCAGACAGGTCAGTGCATGGTCATGTTGAGGGTGGACAGGGTGGAGTTCCTGGTGCTGGACAAGGCAGACAGGTCAGTACATGGTCATGTTGAGGGTGGACAGGGTGGAGTTCCTGGTGCTGGACGAGGCAGACAGGTCAGTACATGGTCATGTTGAGTTCCTGGTGCTGGATGAGGCAGACAGATCAGTACAGATTCCGTCTCAGGGTGGACAGGATGGAGTTCCTGGTGCTGGACGAGGCAGACAGGTCAGTACATGGTCATGTTGAGGGTGGACAGGGTGGAGTTCCTGGTGCTGGACGAGGCAGACAGGTCAGTACATGGTCATGTTGAGGGTGGACAGGGTGGAGTTCCTGGTGCTGGACGAGGCAGACAGGTCAGTACATGGTCATGTTGAGTTCCTGGTGCTGGATGAGGCAGACAGATCAGTACAGATTCAGTCTCAGGGTGGACAGGATGGAGTTTCTGGTGCAGGACGAGGCAGACAGGTCAGTACATGGCCAGTCTGAGGGTGGACAGGGTGGAGTTCTTTGGGTTTGATGGGGCAGACAGGTCAGTACAGGGCCAGTCTGAGGGTAGACAGGGTGGAGATCCTGGTGCTGGACGAGGCAGACAGGTCAGTACAGGGCCAGTCTGAGGGTGGACAGGGTGGAGATCCTGGTGCTGGACGAGGCAGACAGGTCAGTACAGATTCAGTCTCAGGGTGGACGGGGTGGAGTTCCTGGTGCAGGGCGAGGCAGACAGGTCAGTACATGGTCAGTCTGAGGGTGGACAGGGTTGAGATCCTGGTGCTGGACGAGGCAGACAGGTCAGTACAGATTCAGTCTCAGGGTGGACGGGGTGGAGTTCCTGGTGCAGGGCGAGGCAGACAGGTCAGTACATGGTCAGTCTGAGGGTGGACAGGGTTGAGATCCTGGTGCTGGACGAGGCAGACAGGTCAATACAGGGCCAGTCTGAGGGTAGACAGGGTGGGCCAGTCTGAGATCGGTTTATTCCAGAAACTGTGGTTTTGTTCTGATTTGATATGATGTCTTTATGCCAGAGTTGTTGCTGATTTTTCAGACTTTGTGACCTTGGATATGAAAAACACATTGCCCAGATTGTGACAGCCTTGAACACGCGGAGCAACCATGGCCGCCAGACTATCCTTTTGTCGGCCACACTCTCAGATGGTAACTATCCTCTCTGCCACTTCATTTTCATCATTCTGTGTTTCTGTTTTCAGCTGTTGGGAGGATGTTGTGTTTTTGTATGCATGTGATGAGATCTTGTGTTTTTGTATGCAGGTGTTGAGGGGATGTTGTGTTTCTGTCTGCAGGTGTTCGGAAGATGTTGTGTTTCTGTCTGCAAGTGTTGAGATAATGTTGTGTTTCTGTCTGCAAGTGTTGAGATGACGTTGAGATCTGTTTCTGTATGCAGATGTTGAGAGGATGTTGTGTTTCTGTCTGCAGGTGTTGAGGGGATGTTGTGCTTCTGTATGCAGGTGTTAAGAAGATGTTGTATTTCTGTATGCAGGTGTTGCGATGTTGTGTTTGTGTCTGCAGGTGTAGTTAGGATGTTGTGTTTGTGTCTGCAGGTGTAGTTAGGATGTTGTGTTTCTGTCTGCAGGTGTTGAGAGGATGTTGTGTTTCCGTCTGCAGTTGTTGAGGGGATGTTGTGCTTCTGTATGCAGGTGTTAAGAAGATGTTGTATTTCTGTATGCAGGTGTTGCGATGTTGTGTTTGTGTCTGCAGGTGTAGTTAGGATGTTGTGTTTGTGTCTGCAGGTGTAGTTAGGATGTTGTGTTTCTGTATGCAGGTGTTGAGAGGATGTTGTGTTTCTGTCTGCAGATGTTGAGAGGATGTGATTCTGAATGCAGGTGTTGAGAGGATGTTGTGTTTCTGTCTGCAGGTGTTGAAAGGATGTTGTGTTTCTGTATGCAGGTGTTGAGAGGATGTTGTGTTTCTGTCTGCAGGTGTTGAAAGGATGTTGTGCTTCTGTATGCAGGTGTTGAGAGGATGTTGTGTTTCTGTCTGCAGGTGTTGAGAGTATGTTGTGTTTCTGTCTGCAGGTGTTGAGAGGATGTTGTGTTTCTGTATGCAGGTGTTGAGAGGATGTTGTGTTTCTGTATGCAGGTGTTGAGATGATGTTGTGTTTCTGTATGCAGGTGTTGAGAGGATGTTGTGTTTCTGTCTGCAGGTGTTGAGAGGATGTTGTGTTCCTGTATGCAGGTGTTGAAAGGATGTTGTGCTTCTGTATGCAGGTGTTGAGAGGATGTTGTGTTTCTGTCTGCAGGTGTTGAAAGGATGTCGTGTTTCTGTATGCAGGTGTTGAGAGGATGTTGTGTTTCTGTCTGTATGTGTTGAGAGGATGTTGTGTTTCTGTCTGCAGGTGTTGAGAGGATGTTGTGTTTCTGTCTGCAGGTGTTGAGAGGATGATGTGTTTCTGTATGCAGGTGTTGAAAGGATGTCGTGTTTCTGTATGCAGGTGTTGAGAGGATGTTGTGTTTCTGTCTGCAGGTGTTGAGAGGATGTTGTGCTTCTGTATGCGGGTGTTGAGAGGATGTTGTGTTTCTGTATGCAGGTGTTGAAAGGATGTTGTGTTTCTGTATGCAGGTGTTGAGAGGATGTTGTGTTTCTGTCTGCAGGTGTTGAGAGGATGTTGTTTTCCTGTATGCAGGTGTTGAAAGGATGTTGTGCTTCTGTATGCAGGTGTTGAGAGGAAGTTGTGTTTCTGTATGCAGGTGTTGAAAGGATGTCGTGTTTCTGTATGCAGGTGTTGAGAGGATGTTGTGTTTCTTTATGCAGGTGTTGAGAGGATGTTGTGCTTCTGTATGCAGGTGTTGAGAGGATGTTGTGTTTCTGTCTGCAGGTGTTGAGAGGTTGTTGTGTTTCTGTATGCAGGTGTTGAGAGGATGTTCTGTTTCTGTCTGCAGGTGTTGAGAGGATGTTGTGTTTCTGTCTGCAGGTGTTGAGAGGATGTTGTGTTTCTGTATGCAGGTGTTGAGAGGATGATGTGTTTCTGTATGCAGGTGTTGAAAGGATGTCGTGTTTCTGTATGCAGGTGTTGAGAGGATGTGTTTCTGTATGCAGGTGTTGAGAGGATGGCTGGAATATCGATGGAAGACCCAAAGCATATCTCGTTGTCGGACAGACCTGATGCAAACACAACTTCCTCAAGCAGTGGCGCCGCAGAAAGCCATCACAAGTCCGGGGATTCTGGGGACACATTCACCGTTCCACAGAATCTGCAGCAGTATTTTGTCATCACTCCCAGCAAACTGAAGCTTGTGACGCTGGCCGCCTTCATCCTGGGCAAGGTGACCACTGCTACATCACTGTCTGAACATGTCTGAATATGTCTGTACCTGTGACTGGCTCATCCTGTGACAGTTGTTATCTGTAACTATCTGTTCCAACTGTCTGTACCTGTCTGAATATGTCTGTACCTGTGACTGGCTCATCCTGTGACAGTTGTTATCTGTAACTATCTGTTGCAACTGTCTGTACCTGTCTGAATATGTCTGTACCTGTGACTGGCTCATCCTGTGACAGTTGTTATCTGTAACTATCTGTTGCAACTGTCTGTACCTGTCTGAATATGTCTGTACCTGTGACTGGCTCATCCTGTGACAGTTGTTATCTGTAACTATCTGTTGCAACTGTCTGTACCTGTCTGAATATGTCTGTACCTGTGACTGGCTCATCCTGTGACAGTTGTTATCTGTAACTATCTGTTCCAACTGTCTGTACCTGTCTGAATATGTCTGTACCTGTGACTGGCTCATCCTGTGACAGTTGTTATCTGTAACTATCTGTTCCAACTGTCTGTACCTGTCTGAATATGTCTGTACCTGTGACTGGCTCATCCTGTGACAGTTGTTATCTGTAACTATCTGTTGCAACTGTCTGTACCTGTCTGAATATGTCTGTACCTGTGACTGGCTCATCCTGTGACAGTTGTTATCTGTAACTATCTGTTGCAACTGTCTGTACCTGTCTGAATATGTCTGTACCTGTGACTGGCTCATCCTGTGACAGTTGTTATCTGTAACTATCTGTTGCAACTGTCTGTACCTGTCTGAATATGTCTGTACCTGTGACTGGCTCATCCTGTGACAGTTGTTATCTGTAACTATCTGTTCCAACTGTCTGTACCTGTCTGAATATGTCTGTACCTGTGACTGGCTCATCCTGTGACAGTTGTTATCTGTAACTATCTGTTCCAACTGTCTGTACCTGTCTGAATATGTCTGTACCTGTGACTGGCTCATCCTGTGACAGTTGTTATCTGTAACTATCTGTTGCAACTGTCTGTACCTTTGACTTTTGCAGCTCCGGGGTGGCGGCAGCAAGATGGTTGTGTTCATGGCCACACAGGATGCAGTGGAGTTTCACCATCACCTGTTTACCAAGACACTGAGTGACATCCCCGGGAGAGATGCAGACAACCTCATGTTGTTCAGGTTACATGGAGACATGGAGCAGAAGGTGGGTCAGTGAGGTCAGTGTGAGATGCAGTGTGTGAGGTCAGTGTGAGATGCCGTGTGTGACATCAGTGTGAGATGCCGTGTGTAAGATGCCATGTGTGAGGTCAGTGTGAGATGCCGTGTGTGACGTCAGTGTGAGATGCCATGTGTGAGGTCAGTGTGAGATGCCGTGTGTGGCGTCAGTGTGAGATGCCGTGTGTGAGATGCCATGTGTGAGGTCAGTGTGAGATGCCGTGTGTGGCGTCAGTGTGAGATGCCATGTGTGTGGCGTCAGTGTGTGAGATGCCATGTATGAGGTCAGTGTGAGATGCTGTGTGTGGCGTCAGTGTGAGATGCCATGTGTGAGGTCAGTGTGTGAGATGACCGTGGGTGAGGTGACCGAGATTGAGGTGATGTTAGTCAGGTGACCGTGAGTGAGATTGCCTTGATGTCGTGAGTGAGGTGACGTTAGTGAGGTGACTGCGATTGAGGTGACGTGAGTGAGGTGACGTGAGTGAGGTGTTGAGAGTGAGATCTCAGGAGTGGGATTGCCTTGATGTCGTGAGTGAGGTGATGTGAGTGAGATTACCTTGATGTCGTGAGTGAGGTGATGTGAGTGGGATTACCTTGATGTCGTGAGTGGGGTGATGTGAGTGGGATTACCTTGATGTCGTGAGTGAGGTGATGTGAGTGGGATTACCTTGATGTCGTGAGTGAGGTGATGTGAGTGGGATTGCCTTGATGTCGTGAGTGAGGTGACGTTAGTGAGGTGACTGCGATTGAGGTGACGTGAGTGAGGTGACGTGAGTGAGGTGTTGAGAGTGAGATCTCAGGAGTGGGATTGCCTTGATGTCGTGAGTGAGGTGATGTGAGTGAGATTACCTTGATGTCGTGAGTGAGGTGACGTTAGTGAGGTGACGTGAGTGTGATTGCCTTGATGTCGTGAGTGAGGTGATGTGAGTGGGATTGCCTTGATGTCGTGAGTGAGGTGACGTTAGTGAGGTGACGTGAGTGTGATTGCCTTTATGTCGTGAGTGAGGTGATGTTAGTGAGGTGGCAGTGAGTGAGGTGACGTGGGTGAGATTGCTTTGATGTCATGAGTGAGGTGACGTTAGTAAGGTGGTGTTAGTGACGTGTGTTAGGTGATGTTAGTGAGGTGACGTGATCGAGGGGACGATGAGTGATGTGACTGATGAGGATGCTCTGCCGTATGTTCCAGGACAGGACAGAGGTGTACCAGACTTTCAGCAAGTCCGACCGTGGAGTCCTACTCTGCACAGTAAGTGGCACTCCACCTGTAGCCAGTGTATCTGGGGTCTGCCTCTCGGTGAAGGTATCTGTGACAGGTTCTTGTTGTGATGACTGAGACAGATCATATTTCGTGTGGCCCAACTCTCAGTACATAGAGGTTGTCATGTGAGTGTGTTATGTGATAGTAAATATCCTATATTTGGAATAATCATTGTATTTAGCGAGTCATTCTTCAGTTCTGTGCTTGAAAATCTCTTCCCATCTCTCACAAACATAATCTAAACATTGCAAGTTTTCCCGGAATGTGCACATTAATATACATTACGTCAAAAGGTGATGTGTCCGTCAGACCGTGACAGTAGCCAATATAGTTCCCACTGAAACCTGTTTCTTATACAGTGGCATAACTATATATATGCCTACTGTATTTTCTTGCGTATAGTGCACACTTTTTTCCCCAAAAAACACAGCTGTGTAGAAGGGGGTGCGCATTATACACGCCATAATGAGTTTTGATGTTTTACCGTGAGCATGTAACACCGGAAATTCCATGTCAACAAATCCATACTGAAGTATGCCAATTAATCATGTAATTACACTGTCTGGCTATAAAAAGTGTTCATTGGTTATCTGGACTTATCTGGACTTATGCTTATAACTTATTTCATTAATTATATTCAAAACTCACCGTTATTCACAGCAACCAAGGTCAGATTACCACTATTGAAAATAGTTTCAGATACAATTTTTCCCGATCCTTGCATCAAATTCCTGTAAAGTTATATCATTGGGTAAGTTTTAACTGAATCATTGGTAGATTCCAAGAAAACGTGTGTACAGCTGATTGCTGTTTCTGGCTTAGTTTGCGAGAAAATACACTCGGTAATCTTAATCCTGAGGTGTAAAAAAGTACATTTTAAACGGTAAATCAACATGTCTGGTGATTTTTTATCTCAAATTTCAAATTTGTACTGCCGAAGATAATTGTGTGTACATAACAGGCTTCTCTACTCCAGTATATCTACACTACTGTATAAACATTGCCTCCTACTTGTATATATACTTGCCAACCACACTCTATATATCACTTGCTTGATAACGGTGTTAGAACCTACACCGAAACGTCGCTCTTAATTGTAAAAAAGAAGTTGTTCATCCATAAATTCTCATCCTTACTTAATTTTTTACTTATCCTGTATTACTCCTTAGTGCATTCACTGCTTACCTTAAGACAAAAGACGGGACAGCGTAACGGCGATGGTCATGGGTGAAGAAATAAACTACTGTAGTTCGTAGTCCCATTTTTCTTGACCACCGAGGCTGTCCTAAGATCTTGATGACCTGAAGTCACCTCTCCACATCACTGCCTGTCGCGCTACAGCACGGACGTGTACCAGTGGAGCTCTTGTTTTGGATTAGTTAAGACCTTCGGTTTCCGTCTACAATTCCAAAATATTCATCTGCGATGGGTGATGTATTCTTTTCATATTACTGTCACCATGTTGTGCAGTTTTATATGATTTTTTTAGGCGTAAAAAGACCCTGTCTTTTTTCCTGCGACGTGCTGTTTGTTCACCGCCATTTTGAATTGTGTTACCTTTGTTTGCCTGCCAGGGAAGTCAATTTGTTCACAATTCTCCGCTACGTACAACATGTTTATGTGTTCTTAAATACTACTAGCTTTGGCGCCACATTGAGTTGTGTATATACAAATTATTGAACATACTTTCAATTCGCTACAATAGTTTTGCCGATAGATTAATTAAATTCTACGACATTCTTCCAGTCCCGCTTCATCAAAAGTATTTTTTTGCGTAAGTTTTGCTTGCTCGTTTTGCTAATTGTTGTGGGAAAAAACAAAAACATTCTGCCAAGGATTCTCATTCGCTTTGTCTGGCATGCATGCAAATTTGTGCACCAAACTCTTAATGTGTCTTTTGCGTAAATCTCTCTCCAACAAGCTTTACAACTTATAGGCAGGTTCACTCACAAATGTATTTTGCAGCAATCCCGTCGTGAGACTAGGAAGATGTCACAATCGCTGGTTAGCGAGGGACATGGTTCGGCCATTACTGTGCAACCATTATCTTTCGGCAGGTAATATGTCGGCTGTTACTGTCTTAGCACCTACGCCGTCGCGTAATTCATCGTTGAGTAGTGCCAGTATGCCTACACATGCCAGTATGCCTGCACATACTTGGACATCAACGCATGAGTCTTATTTGCCAGGCAGATTATTTAAGCCCTCAGTTAGAGGTAGCACTACACATAGGAGTAGAAGTCCTTCACCATCTTGACGTTTATTGACTTGTCAGACTATTCTAAAGGTGAAGAGAGAGATTCTTCCACAGAATGGAATACTCATTTCGGTCTGGCACAAGTGCCTGATTGGGTGGTGGATCGCCTCATTTCAGTGCCTTCCCCATGTAACTGAGTTGATAAAAAAAGACACAATATGGACACATCCTACGTCGATTACAGTCGACCCGATGATGACAGATATGATTAGATCTTTGGATGACTTTTCCAGCCTGAGGCTTACACTGTTGTTTAAGCCACCAAAGTTTATGAAGGATAAATTTCTTATCCATGCTTTTGAGATAGCATACCAGGCACATAATTTGGATGAGGATATACAGAGAATGACACCTTCGTCAAGGCCTACTTCTCTTAAGGTTCAGGATACCAGAGTTGCGTTTACTGAAACAGAAGTTTGATGGGTATTAAAACCTTTATCAGCACTAGCATCGTCAACACGTGCAGTAGAACAGGATCTGTCAGAGGATAACCCTAACAGACAACAGCTCCAAACAATAGTCGATTTCTCAACAACGTCAAATTGACCAAATCACCTTAAAGCAGCGCTGGGGGAAATAACTGTCACTCGGAGACTTGGCGATTTAGCCCTATCCACTTGGGACTTAGTTTAAGCGCAGACTGCTACGTCAACCTTGGTCTTCCACGTCTCTGTTTAATGAACAGCTTACGAACATAGACATAGACATTCTGTTGGTAAAGAGATCCGTAGAGATTGTACACAGATCAGCTTTAACACCGGGCTTTTATTCTCACATCTTCTTGAAGGATTCAGACAGTCTCTCTGTATTCAGCGAATGTTATCTGAAGTGTCCACCATACTTCTGCCTCACCAGGTTGAGACTACTCAGAACCAGCATGAGGGCGTTTGATTCCATGATCAGTTTGGATCTGCGGGATGCCTACCTGTATGTACCTATCCTTCCCTCCGACCACAGGTTCCTCAGATTCCAGGTCAATGCGGTTCACTGCCTGCTCAGATTTGTCATTTCAGTGGCCCCGTGGCTATTAACACGAGCAATGAAAAATATGTTTTTCTAAAAAGCTCCGGCGTCAGGCAGTGATGTGGAGAGGTGACCTCAGGTCATCAAGGTCTTAGGACGTAAGGTAAGCAGTGAATGCATTAAGGAGTAATGCAGGATAAGTATACAAATGTAAAAAAATATTTAGATTTGACTCATTCTTTTGATAATGATAGCAATTATCCCAGTAGTTTCTCCAGATTCCCGATGGTTATTTCTGACTCAATTGCCGAATGACAAGGGCGATGCCATGTTTGTTTATGAACACTGAAAGTAGTCCCTACTTGACCTGTATTATTTGCATCTCTATCCAAATATGACCCCTACGGATATCGAGAAATCTGCCAATTATATAAATAAAAACTACCATGGTAGAGCTGTAGTGTTTCTGACTGTTGCACAAGACCTTCACCTATTGTATATATTGTTCTCCCAGGACGTGGCGGCCCGAGGTCTCCATCTGGCTCACGTACAGTGGATTGTTCAGTACACCATCCCCACCCAGGAGGCGGAGTACATTCACCGGGTGGGGCGCACTGCAAGGGCGGGGGCGAAGGGAGAGTCACTCCTCTTCCTGCTTCCCTCAGAAGTCGACTACCTCCAGGTGCTCAACAAACACAACATCAGGTCAGTACCTCCAGGTGCTCAACAAACACAACATCAGGTCAGTACCTCCCTCCAGGTGCTCAACAAACACAACATCAGGTCAGTACCTCCCTCCAGGTGCTAAACAAACACAACATCAGGTCAGTACCTCCAGGTGCTCAACAAACACAACATCAGGTCAGGACCTCCCTCCAGGTGCTCAACAAACACAACATCAGGTCAGTACCTCCCTCCAGGTGCTCAGCAAACACCACATCAGGTCAGTACCTCCAGGTGCTCAACAAACACAACATCAGGTCAGTACCTCCCTCCAGGTGCTCAACAAACACAACATCAGGTCAGTACCTCCCTCCAGGTGCTCAACAAACACAACATCAGGTCAGTACCTCCAGGTGCTCAACAAACACAACATCAGGTCAGGACCTCCCTCCAGGTGCTCAACAAACACAACATCAGGTCAGTACCTCCAGGTGCTCAACAAACACAACATCAGGTCAGTACCTCCAGGTGCTCAACAAACACAACATCAGGTCAGTACCTCCAGGTGCTCAACAAACACAACATCAGGTCAGTACCTCCCTCCAGGTACTCAACAAACACAACATCAGGTCAGTACCTCCCTCCAGGTGCTCAACAAACACAACATCAGGTCAGGACCTCCCTCCAGGTGCTCAACAAACACAACATCAGGTCAGTACCTCCAGGTGCTCAACAAACACAACATCAGGTCAGTACCTCCAGGTGCTCAACAAACACAACATCAGGTCAGGACCTCCAGGTGCTCAACAAACACAACATCAGGTCAGTACCTCCAGGTACTCAACAAACACAACATCAGGTCAGTACCTCCCTCCAGGTGCTCAACAAACACAACGTCAGGTCAGTACCTCCCTCCAGGTGCTCAACAAACACAACATCAGGTCAGTACCTCCAGGTACTCAACAAACACAACATCAGGTCAGTACCTCCCTCCAGGTGCTCAGCAAACACCACATCAGGTCAGTACCTCCAGGTGCTCAACAAACACAACATCAGGTCAGTACCTCCCTCCAGGTGCTCAACAAACACAACGTCAGGTCAGTACCTCCCTCCAGGTGCTCAACAAACACAACATCAGGTCAGTACCTCCAGGTACTCAACAAACACAACATCAGGTCAGTACCTCCCTCCAGGTGCTCAGCAAACACAACATCAGGTCAGTACCTCTCTCCAGGTGCTCAACAAACACCACATCAGGTCTGTACCTCCAGGTGCTCAACAAACACAACATCAGGTCAGTACCTCCCTCCGGGTGCTCAACAAACACCACATCAGGTCTGTACCTCCAGGTACTCAACAAACACAACATCAGGTCAGTACCTCCCTCCAGGTGCTCAACAAACACAACATCAGGTCTGTACCTCCAGGTACTCAACAAACACAACATCAGGTCAGTACCTCCCTCCAGGTGCTCAACAAACACAACATCAGGTCAGTACCTCCCTCCAGGTGCTCAACAAACACCACATCAGGTCTGTACCTCCAGGTGCTCAACAAACACAACATCAGGTCAGTACCTCCCTCCGGGTGCTCAACAAACACCACATCAGGTCTGTACCTCCAGGTGCTCAACAAACACAACATCAGGTCAGTACCTCCCTCCAGGTGCTCAACAAACACAACATCAGGTCAGTACCTCCCCCCAGGTGCTCAACAAACACAACGTCAGGTCAGTACCTCTCTCCATGTGCTCAACAAACACAACATCAGGTCAGTACCTCCCTCAAGGTGCTCAACAAACACAACATCAGGTCAGTACCTCCCAGGTGCTCAACAAACACCACATCAGGTCAGTACCTCCAGGTACTCAACAAACACAACATCAGGTCAGTACCTCCCTCCAGGTGCTCAACAAACACAACATCAGGTCAGTACCTCCAGGTGCTCAACAAACACAACATCAGGTCAGTACCTCCCTCCAGGTGCTCAACAAACACAACATCAGGTCAGGACCTCCAGGTGCTCAACAAACACAACATCAGGTCAGTACCTCCCTCTAGGTGCTCAACAAACACAACATCAGGTCAGGACCTCCAGGTGCTCAACAAACACAACATCAGGTCAGGACCTCCAGGTACTCAACAAACACAACATCAGGTCAGTACCTCCCTCCAGGTGCTCAACAAACACAACATCAGGTCAGGACCTCCAGGTGCTCAACAAACACAACATCAGGTCAGGACCTCCAGGTACTCAACAAACACAACATCAGGTCAGTACCTCCCTCCAGGTGCTCAACAAACACAACATCAGGTCAGGACCTCCAGGTGCTCAACAAACACAACATCAGGTCAGTACCTCCAGGTACTCAACAAACACAACATCAGGTCAGTACCTCCCTCCAGGTGCTCAACAAACACAACATCAGGTCAGTACCTCCCTCCAGGTGCTCAACAAACACAACATCAGGTCAGGACCTCCAGGTGCTCAACAAACACAACATCAGGTCAGGACCTCCAGGTACTCAACAAACACAACATCAGGTCAGTACCTCCCTCCAGGTGCTCAACAAACACAACATCAGGTCAGGACCTCCAGGTGCTCAACAAACACAACATCAGGTCAGGACCTCCAGGTACTCAACAAACACAACATCAGGTCAGTACCTCCCTCCAGGTGCTCAACAAACACAACATCAGGTCAGTACCTCCCTCCAGGTGCTCAACAAACACAACATCAGGTCAGGACCTCCAGGTGCTCAACAAACACAACATCAGGTCAGTACCTCCAGGTACTCAACAAACACAACATCAGGTCAGTACCTCCCTCCAGGTGCTCAACAAACACAACATCAGGTCAGTACCTCCCTCCAGGTACTCAACAAACACAACGTCAGGTCAGGACCTCCCTCCAGGTGCTCAACAAACACAACATCAGGTCAGGACCTCCCTCCAGGTACTCAACAAACACAACATCAGGTCAGGACCTCCAGGTACTCAACAAACACAACATCAGGTCAGTACCTCCCTCCAGGTGCTCAAACACACAATCAGGTCAGTACCTCCAGGTGTTCAACAAGCATGACATCCTATTTGTGTGCAGCATCTGATCGGTCAGTCCTTTGTTTCAGCCTGAAGGAGATCAAGATGAACAGAGTGCTGGCGTGCCTGATGAAGCTGATGGCTGGCCTGGCTACAGACGGGGAGGTGGTGAGAATATTGGACTCTATGTAAAGTATGGATACAATTTCCACTCAGTATGATGTACCCACTGATGACAACCATGACAAACGTCCTGCTGTCATTTGGATGCTATCTAGTTAACCCATATAGGGGCAGCCATTGTTCAACTCACGGTGTGCCTCCGTGATCGTCTTGTCCAACAGTGTGGGTGTTACTTATCTGGTGCAATATTGTGGGTCGTTGCATATCTTGTCCAACAGTGTGGGGTCGTCCCTCATCTTAGCCAACAGTGTGGGTCGTCCCTCATCTTAGCCAACAGTGTGAGTCGTTTCTCATCTTGTCCAACAGTGTGGGTCGTTTCTCATCTTGTCCAACAATGTGAGTCGTTGCTTATCTTGTCCAACAGTGTGGGTCGTTGCTCATGTTGCCCAACAGTGTGGGTCGTTGCTTATCTTGTCCAACAGTGTGGGTCATTGCCTATCTTGTCCAACAGTGTGGGTCGTCCCTCATCTTAGCCAACAGTGTGGGTCGTTTCTCATCTTGTCCAACAGTGTGGGTCGTTTCTCATCTTGTGCAACAGTGTGGGTCGTTGCTTATCTTGTGCAACAGTGTGGGTCGTTGCTTATCTTGTGCAACAGTGTGGGTCGTTTCTCATCTTGTCCAACAGTGTGGGTCGTTGCTTGTCTTGTCCAACACTGTGGGTCGTTGCTTATCTTGTGCAACAGTGTGGGTCGTTGCTTATCTTGTGCAACAGTGTGGGTCGTTGCTTGTCTTGTGCAACAGTGTGGGTCGTTGCTTATCTTGTCCATCAGTGTGAGTTGTTGCTTATCTTGTGCAACAGTGTGGGTCGTTGCTTATCTTGTGCAACAGTGTGGGTCGTT
Source organism: Haliotis cracherodii (assembly GCF_022045235.1). Taxonomy (NCBI): domain Eukaryota; kingdom Metazoa; phylum Mollusca; class Gastropoda; order Lepetellida; family Haliotidae; genus Haliotis; species Haliotis cracherodii. The sequence continues at coordinate 41,311,874 of NW_027266268.1, read as the reverse complement.
GCTTGTCTTGTGCAACAGTGTGGGTAGTTGCTTATCTTGCGCAACAGTGTGGGTCGTTGCTTATCTTGTGCAACAGTGTGGGTCGTTGCTTATCTTGTGCAACAGTGTGAGTTGTTGCTTATCTTGTGCAACAGTGTGGGTCGTTGCTTATCTTGTGCAACAGTGTGAGTTGTTGCTTGTCTTGTCCAACAGTGTGGGTCGTTGCTTATCTTGTCCAACAGTGTGGGTTGTTGCTTATCTTGTCCAACACTGTGGGTCGTTGCTTATCTTGTGCAACAGTGTGGGTCGTTGCTTGTCTTGTGCAACAGTGTGGGTCGTTGCTTATCTTGTGCAACAGTGTGGGGGTCGTTGCTTATCTTGTCCAACAGTGTGGGTTGTTCCTGATCTTATCCAACAGTGTGGGTAGTTGCTCATCTTAACAAATGGTGTGGGTCGTTGCTGAACTTGCTCAACGATGTGGGTAGTTGCTCATTTCCTGGTTGCAGAACTTTGCAAGACTTGTTTTGAGATGCCCCCTTCATGTGGACAGTGTTTTGATGGCTGTCCTACATTTGAGTAAAGTATATCGATGTAAACAAAAAATATTTGAGCATATCAAGTATTATAATTTGTTTATAGGATATCAGTTTTTTTCTTTAGATAGATAACCCACTCACAAAAGTTGCTTCACTCACTATCTCCGCTAACACCGAAGAGTTCATGTTTAATGTCATCATGGTAGAATGGAGTAAACACTGTTTTCAGTATAGAGCATGGTTATATGTGGATCTATCCACACTAAGTTGAACACAAACTTAATTTAGTGCAGTTAAGTCTTCAGGTAGTTTCGCTCTCCATAAAAAGTACAGTATATATCTCATAAAACTCCCTACATTTACCAGGATGCTTGTGTTGTAGAGGCCCCGGGATCTGGTGGAGAGTGCAACACACCTGCAGATGAGGTTCGAGAACTCAGTCCAGGGACACGAAGAGATGCTCAGCCTGGCTCGGAGAGGTAACAAGGAGTTCCATCAGGTTTGCTTGGTGTGAGGCCTGAGTGGATGTTCACTCTGTCATGACCTATGTGTCACTTCTCCTGCACTGCACATTGCTCTTACTATAGACTCGCCCTCTATATGTCATTATTGTCCTCAAACATCCCTCAGGGCTGATGTTTCCGTGGGAGGAAGACATTAGTCGCAGGAGGCCCTTGGGTAATACAGGATAAGTATAAAAAATGAACACAAGACTCTGATTATGTAACATTTTACTTATCCTGCATCACATATTGTGCTTTATCATTATTGACTTATTTTGGGCATGTAAGACAACGGGTTCCGATGAAATTAACTGTTGAACAATGAAGCATTATATGACCTGTTAGTCACATTCCTGACCTCCTTCTACAACCTTGTTCAGTGACCTTGACCTCTGTTCCAGGGTTCAAGTCATTCATCAGGGCATATGCCACATATCCTCAACACCTCAAATCCATCTTGAAAATCCATGACCTTCACCTCGGCCATGTTGCCAAAATGTTTGGCCTGCGCGAGGCACCTGGTGGTATCGGAGACCGGGCGGGACACCGTGACATCAAGAAACACAAGCAGCGGTGGGTCACGTTGCCTTTGATAAAGATACATGATAGAGAGATATTTAACATGATGTAGGAAATATAATTTTATGTTTGATATCAAACACTGGTCTCCCTGGCCAAATACTGTGTGTGCAGCAAACAGCCCCCCACGAAGATCCGAGGTAGAAGGTCTTCAGCAACATATGTTTGTCGTAAAAGGTGACTATTCTTGGGGTAAGAGGCGATTAACGGGATCAGGTGGTCAGGCTCGCTGGCTTGATTGATGCATGTCTTCGTATCCCTTTTGTGTAGATTGATGCTCATTATGTCAGTCACTGGATTGTCTGGTTCAGACTTGATTTTTTTACAGACCGACGTCATATAGCTGGCATATTGCTGAGTGAGGCATTAAACAACAAACAAACAAAACAAAGCAAACAGTCACTCTCACTTTTGATGATGGTGTAACACTGTCACCCTGTTGAGACTTGTGTCCTGTCATCATTTTAGTGTCACCATTTTGTTGACAGCCCTGGGGCGCCACGAAGGAAGAAGATGCAGGTGTCTGAGTTTGACAGCGGCTTCACAAAGACTAAGGCAAAACGCTTAGGCCCTAAAAAGAAAAAGAACAAGAAGAAGAAAATCAAGGGGCCAAAATAAATGAATGTTGTTTGGCAGCCACCATGTTCAATTATTGTAAATAAAGATCATTGTTAATAGAACATCATGGTCTCTCTAGTTATCATTGCACTAATCAATGCATACCTACCTACCTACCTACCTACCTACCCCCCCCCCCCCCCCCCCCCGAACACACACACACACACACACACCACACCACACCACACACACACCACACCACACCACACCACACCTAACCACACCACACCACACCACACCCACACCCACACCACACCACACCACACCACACCACACCACACCACACCACACCACACCACACCACACCACACACCACACACCACACCACACACACACACACACCCATGGCCTTGTAACAGATGTGACTGACACCCAGGTCCTTGAAACAGATGTGACCAGACACCCAGGTCCTTGTAACAGATGTGACCCAGACACTCAGGGCCTTGTAACAGATGTGACTGACACCCAGGTCCTTGTAACAGATGTGACAGACACCCAGGTCCTTGTAACAGATGTGACCAGACACTCAGGTCCTTATAACAGATGAGACCAGACACCCAGGTCCTTGTAACAGATGTGACAGACACTCAGGTCCTTGTAACAGATGTGACTGACACCCAGGTCCTTGTAACAGTTGTGACAGACACCCAGGTCCTTGTAACAGATGTGACAGACACTCAGGTCCTTGTAACAGATGTGACAGACACTCAGGTCATTGTAACAGATGTGGCCAGACACTCAGGTCCTTGTAACAGATGTGACAGACACTCAGGTCATTGTAACAGATGTGACAGACACTCAGGTCCTTGTAACAGATGAGACCAGACACCCAGGTCCTTGTAACAGATGTGACTGACACCCAGGTCCTTGTAACAGATTCGACTGACACTAAGGTCCTTGTAACAAGTTTGGATAACAATTTATTTGTCAGAGCGGCGTTTCGGTGTTAGAACCTACACCGAAATGTCGCTCTTAATTGTAATAAAGAAGTTGTTCATCCATAAATTCTTATCCTTACTTAGTACTCCAACTTCTAAATGCCGAACAAAGAAGTCCTTGTAACAGATGAGAAATCAAAGGATTAAAAAATATTGTGAGAGAATTTTCAAAATATTAATGAATCAACACTTTTACTAAACAAATCATATATAAAAAATAGGAGATGTTAGAGAAGTGGAAAATAAGGATATGCAAGTTAGAGAGAGAGAAATGTTTATTTGTATGTTACGTGCACAAGCCGTCATGGTTAAAACAGTTGACATAAGTGTTCAAAACTAAAGCTTGTACATCCAGCCTTTTTTAGGCTTATGAGACACATTTAAGTACATGTGTAGTCATTGTGAAATAATAATTTCAGAAAAACAAGAGTTTGCCAGTAACGTGGCTATATCCCCCGCCCCTGTTGCAGAATTAGTGACATAATTAAATCTAAACAAACCCTAACCTTTTTTAACCTAAGTGGAACTTGTTGTCATGGAAATTGTAAAAAAAAGAAGAGTTTGCCACTAACGTGTCCAAGTCCCCTGCCCAGCAAATGAAGTGTATATTATGTCAACAGCAATGAAATTTGATCACACAAACACATACATTTGAAAATATTCAAAATTTTGTAAGGAGTAAAAGGCAGAAGGGGAACATCTACTTGATGTAAATGCAAAATATCCTGAAGAGACAAAATATAATGCTGCAAAACTCTATGAAGTTCAAGAAACAAATGAAACCTTCTCCACAAAAACATGATGGAAGTACTGACAAAACCAGTCACTACATTTACTACTGAATTCATTAGGGTGGGAGAAAGAAAAAACCATTACAAGTCACATTTTGACTAAATAATAATATCTACACGGAATATTTGTTAAGAAACATAAATGATATTAGTTTGTGATATGTGACTATGGTCATTACCAGTTCAAACCCAAGATGTTGCTTTGGACATAGTAGACTAAATGCAAAATATTAAGATTCAAAAAGTTCAGTTCATTACCACATTGATTAACATACAAAGGAATAATGATAGTCACTTCAATATGCTACACCTATTCCGTCACACCCCACACAAGATGATAGTCAGTGTATGGAACTGGAAAGACTCCTGTTGAGATGGGCTCATTACAGAAGATCAAGTCTAGTGTACCCCCAAGGGTGTGGGTTGGTTTGCTGATATACTTGGCGAATGTAAACTACTCCACGAGATTGGATAGTGCATTGTTGCCACGGACAGACTGGTACATATTGAAGTCGCCAGTGATAACAATCCTATACTGATTGAGTTTTTGGCATTTAAAAGAAGAATGTTGCCATGGAAAAATAAAAAAAAAAAAATTTCCAAATCTTTTAAATAGTACAAGGCACCAGCTGAGCATGTAACTGAGAGACCTGCAAAGTTTCATGAAAACATATTGAACGGTTTTTTGAGTTATGCACCGGAAACGAACCCTACCCTCACAGAACCCAAGTCCATCTTGTTGCCATCGAAACGTAAACAATAAAAAAAATAAAAATTTCTAAATAGCAAAAGGTACCAGTTGAGCATGTACCAGACAGACCTGCACAGTTTCATGAAAACTTATTGAACGGTTTCTGAGTTATGCTCCGGAAACGAAACATGGACGGACGGAGCCCGTTTCTATATCCCCCGCCAACTTCGTTGGGCGGGGGATAATAAATAATAGAAATAGAATACAATGGTATAAAGGAGAAAAAGCTAAATACTTTTGCCATTTGGAAAATAGGAACTATATCAGCAAGTTGATAAATAAATTAATTAACTCTAAAAATGAGGAAATAACTGATCGTAAAAAGATTATCGTAAAACAAAACGTTTTATGAGCAACTATGTACTGCAACAAAATATACTGAACAATAAAAGTTCCTCTGACATTGAATTAGATTTAATGCAAAGTTATGTTTTTTACCAAATCTGAAACAACTTCGGTTTGCAACAGACTCCTGTAAGTGTTCAAATGGTTTAATTTGCCATATTGACTTCAGAAAATGCGTGATTTCATAAAAAAAAGTGAACATGCCAAAATGTCAATTTACAAATCAATAGCGTGTGTGTCCACCTCTGGACCAGGCGTCGCACAAAGTTCTGTGGGATATCTGTCCATATCTGCAGGAGCATGTTTCTGGAGTGTCTGTGGAACACGTGGTTGACGTCGAAGGCGCCGATCCATCTCATCCCCCATGTGCTCGATTGGTGAGAGATCAGGGGAGCGAGCCGGCCAGGGGATGACATGCACGTTGTTTTGTTGAAGTGAACCCTGAACAGGTCGAGCAATATGAGGCCGGGCGTTGTCATGTTGAAAGGTAATGTCTGGGCCATGACGACGCAAAAACGGTAGAACAACAGGGCCGATGATCTCGTCTCGGTAGCGCTGTCCATTGAGATGTCACTCTACCACTATCAAACGTGTCCTCTGTCTTGCTGTAATCCCACCCCATACCATAAAGCTGCCGCCCCCGAACCGATCTTCCATGACACAATGATTGGCGTAACGTGCACCTCGACGTCGGTACACTCGAATCCTTCCATCGCTGTGGCTGAGGTGAAAACGAGACTCGTCAGTGAATAGAACTTGTCCCCACTGCATGGCTGTCCAGCGTAGACGCTGTCTGCACCACTGTAGACGTGCTTGGCGGTGGTTTCCTGTCAAAATCGGACGTCTGGTGGGTCTTCTGGCGACATCACATCTGAGGCGACGACGTACAGTTTGTGAAGATATTCGTCGAAGCCCAGATATGATTCTTGCAGTCACTGTTGCTAGCTGGAATCGATTTCGTAGGTGTGTTGTTCGAATCCAGTTGTCTTGTCGATTATTGGTTACGCGCGGCCTGTCACTCCGAGGATGGTCTCTGACTGCATTCGTCTGTTGCCAACGTTGCCATAAACACCAAATGGTGTTTCTGTGGACGTTTAATTGACTTGCAACATCCCGTTGACTCGATCCTGCTTCAAGCATACCAATGGCTCGCAGACGCTAATTTTCGGACAGGCAAGGCATTTCGTAATGTTGAATAATTGCGTAATTTTGTTGTTTTTCTGAGTGGTTGTTGTCAGCACGATGCTAAACAATGCATATGGAATCTCGTTAACGCATATGTTTTTATACCCATTCTTGGGTAGTGAAATGCATGGGGCTTGCAAAAAGTCAACTTTTGCATGGAATGCATGCTTTTCTGTAGCAGTTGCGTATTTGTGACTTAATCCCATACATGTACTACAATATTGAAAACCAAACTTTACCTGTTTGAAAAATACACTTAAATATTGGTGTCACAGGAATTTGTTGAGTATATATACAGTATTACAAACAAACACATATACCTACATACACTCACACATACATATACATATATACATGAATTTACATTTTTGGTATACAATGGAACATGATATATTTATAAAACAACACAGTAGTTAATAAACTAATAGACATTTTAAATTTATGTGAAGGGCGGAAAATATAGAATGTAACTAAGCTGTGATAATTACATGGAATGCTATAGGTTTACATCAAAATCAAAGTTATAACGAGTACCCAAACTAATAGAAAACAAAACAAAACAATAAATAAAATATAAAAATATAACTAAGACTTTTTGTGTTGAAACAACCATGTATTATATGTGCAAGTTACATGTAAAATCAAGATAGTTTGAAAGTAGCTCATGAAATATAATTCTTGTTATATCAAGATACAATTTAAAATCTGTTTTAAAATCTGTTTGTTTCTACAATAAATTGATGGACATATTTAAAAATTAAGTTATTTTGTTCTTCGGATAGATTTTTGTTACCACTAAGAATTGTTTCTAATTTTAGCTGAGTCCCTATATTCCTAATGTTGATAGACAAAGATTGTCTTATTAAAGCATTTTCGCATGGGGAACCGCAAGGGCAAGAAATAGTGTCTGACAAATTAACCCATAATATATCATCATTTAGATTGCTACATCCATGTCTAAGTTTTGTGTGGATAATATTAATTTGACGCTTTCCATAACTGAAATAATATGGATATTTAATAACATTTGGATAGTTTTTTGTTTTTAATTCAGCTACAGAGATACTATTATTAATATTTTCATTTTGTGAATTCCATTGTTTTAAAGAGTCTATTATAAATGGTTTCTGAAATGTACTTGTTCTGGCAAAAGTCATGTTCTGTTTGTTACGCAGGTTATAATTTGAAGCAGCTGATCTATTGTGGGGTAACAAGTCATTTAGATATGAGAAACATTCATTTATTATTATTGTGTGCACTGTCGTAAGTTTTTTTTAAATTTTTCCTCTCTCTTTTAGTGGTAGCCAGCCGGTTTCGAAATATAAACTTTCTCTCGAGGCAAATTTGGTCAAACTGTCACAATTCTGAAAGCGTTAAGTTGTATTAAGTGAAGTTTATTTTCGTTATAAGCAGAACAGTTGTCCCATACTTCCGTCAGATAGATTTTTGACAGATTATATCTATTTAATTTATATTTAAGTTTACGCATTGCTGAAACCATTTTCGCTGTTGAGCATTGAACCATGTGCAGTCCATTTCGTATCTTGAGATAACTTGACCCCCAGATGTTTGTGGGTTTCTACATGTTCAATGGCACTGTTAGCATAGCAAATAGTTGGATAATCCTGTACCTGTTTGTGACTAAAAAGTATGTATTCTGTCTTGGTTGGATTAAAGTTTACAAGCCATGTGCTTGCCCACTGGTGGAGAGAGAGAAGGCCTTGATTTAGTCTGTCTTCAATTACGACCATATCAGTAGATGCAGTTCCTATACATGTATCGTCGGCAAATAACCTAGTATTATTTTGAAGCTGATCAGTAATATCATTTATGTTAACTAGAAATAGGAACGGCCCCATTACAGAGTCCCGTAGGGCCCCTGATTTAGTGATTTTTTTTTACTTGATAAACTACCATTAATAAATACCCTTTGGCAACGGGCTGACAGATAACTACGACACCAAGCTAGTAATTTACCAGTTATACCATATTGTTGACGTTTATGCAATATACCTTTGTGCCTTAGAAATATCACAGAATATCATACAAAAATATTTATGATCGTCAAGCGAATAACAAATGGGATGGTAAATTTCAATTAATTGATATGTAGTACAATTGTTTGGCATGAATCCCGATTGATATTTGATAAAGTAGTTTATTCTCCAGAAAGAAATTATACATTATTTGAAAAATAAGTCTTTCAAATAATTTCCCAAGACAAGATAACAGTGAAGTAGGCCTGTAGTTAGAAGGGTTGGATTTTTCTCCTTTTTTGTACAAAGGCAGTACATAAGCTAGTTTCCACTGTGATGGGGATGTGCTTTGTTCAAGCGACAAATTAAATAACAAGCGTAAAGGATTGGCTATGGATAGTGATATATTTAAGTAATCTGTGATTCAGGTTGTCGGGACCGCTTGCTTTATTTACCGGTAGGGACTTTATGAGATCTGTTATTTCTTGACTTTCAATAACGGTATAATCCAATTCATGATCACATCGTTTAACAAATGGTGGTAGTGAGGCGCCTTCATCATCAACATTGTAAACTGACGTCAAATAATCGTTGAGAGCTTCAGCTTTATCAAAATCAGAAGATGCTTCAGGTACAGTGTTATTGTTAAATGCTTCAGGTACAGTGTTGTTGTAAAATGCTTCAGGCACAGTGTTGTTGTAAAATGCTTCAGGTACAGTGTTGTTGTAAAATGCTTCAGGTACAGTGTTGTTGTTAAATGCTTCAGGTACAGTGTTGTTGTTAGTGACCAGAGGTGGGATCACGGTGCTGGTTCCTGACTCTGTGATCAAGTGACGAAGAAGTCTCCAATAATTGGAACTGTTTTCCTTGATTTGTGTAGATAATAATTCATCTAAGTTAAGATAAAAGTTTTCCTTGGCAGCTTTCTTCAAATTGTTTACTTTATTTCTTTGTTTACTATATTTAGATAAATCGCTTTCATTGCATGTTCCGTTGTTCGTCTAGCTTTTTTTCTCAGTCGATCTCTTATTCTTATTTCTCTACGTAGTTCACTATCAAACCAGGGTTTATCGTTTGGCCTTGTTGTAACAGCACAGCTTGGTATTCATAAGCTTACATAGTTTTTAAATGTGGACAGAAAAATATGACATATATGTCATCAATAGACTCGCAGCTATTAAACATGTACATCCAATCAGTTGATTCAATCAATTCATTTAACTTAGCATAGTCACCATCTTTAGAAATTAGAACCTCTCTCACATAGGGTTTTTTCATGTCAATGCAGTTCGTTAGCGAAACAACAACCCCTTGTGGTCACTTATATCCGTGCTGAAGTCGACAACACTCGACTCTATACAATTACAGTCGTCACTGATAACAATAGGGTCAAGCAGAGTTTGTGAATGCTGAGTGTCGCTATCGGCTCTTTACTTGCATTACGTTAACATTTCCTAACTAAAATATCGTGCGGATGCTGAAGGTTTCTGTTGGGTAAATCTTCGTTGAAATCACCGAGTAGAACAACGTAAGGCGCATAATTTAGAGCAGTTTCAAGTGAGTAATCTATTCTGAGTATACAACACAGGGGTCCTGGTGTTGGGTGGTCTGTATCACGCACATAATAATATTCTCTTCTGGGGCAAGAAAACCGCGAAACACATATTTTCATAATTGTATGATTCTAAAGCTTCCCTACGTTTAACGTACAACAATGCCGAGAAATATACAATAATACCACCACCAAAACAATTCCTGTCCCTCCCTAGGGAGTATGATAAAGGTCTATTTTCAGGTCATTTGTGTTTACAGAATCATCATGGTGTGTCTCTGTAAAGCATACTATGTCATATTCAGAGATTTGCTCAGAAATACGAGGTAGCTTATATCGGAGACTTCTTACATTTAAGTGGAATATGGATATTTCCTTACTGTGCGAGTTTACTGAAACAAGGCCGGGATTTTGCTCGACATCTCCAGCAATACTGAGAAGTAAGATGAGGATTGGTATAATATCGGAGTTAGTGAAAGCCTGTCCCGAACAGAGGTATATTTGAACAAGACTACAGCTGATGGATAAATAAAAGTGTTCAAAACATCCATGGAATAACCAACTAAAGTAGGCAGTGGATGTTTGATTGATAATGCGGAATGTTCCCTTTGTTTAGGTGAGTTGAATAACATTTGTTGTAATGCAAACCTAAAGATGCTCTGTACGCACTCAAATCAGTCATTGGCTAAACAGGAAATAGTATTATCCAGGCAAGGGCACCGAAAGGTTTGCTATTGTTTATGTTATGTGAATTGAAGTTAATTTGTCTATTCCAAGTCTGTAATTAAAAATTTGGTCAGTTTGAGCCTTGTCACTTGCAACAGGAGCACTAATGAATCTTCTAGAGTTCCTGCGAGGATATTGTTCCAGTTCTTCACACCTGACTACAGACTGTTCAAGTTTAGACTCAGTGGTTTCTAATTTCCCTTGAAGTTCATGAATCAAGTTTGTTTGAGCAGTAATAACTGAGTTTTGTTTTTCAATGTTGTCAATGAGGGCGGATGTGGCTGATCTTACAGCTCGTTCGACTGATTCCTCCATCCTTTTAAGGATTTCGGACATTAGTTTAGAAACAATGATGGGTATCAGTTTGTTCAGTAGAGTTTCGTTTGACATAGCCTGAGTCAGGGCAGCGGACGCTTCGTCCTCCGTCAAAGACTCGCCCTCACTTGAGAAGATATTTCTTGGTCGTTGAGCTGGCGGTTCGCGCTCAGCAGGGCTGTCTGTTCCCCTCTTGGTTGACTGTGTTGACTGAGCGGGAGTTTGCGACGCCATGTTGGAATCCATAGTGAAGTAGTGACAGTCAATCCTTGGTATGATTGTGGAATGATTCTCTTTGTTGACCGTGCTGAGTAGTAGGCAATCTGGGACACCGTGTGGACATCAATGATTAGTCACAGTCGATCCTTAGTGAAGTTTCAGTGCAATATTAAATCATAGCTGTTTAAGTTTGAGAATCAGGGCGTAGGTCTCGACCGTGTGTCTTATCTGCCTGCCATTTTGAAAGCCATACACTGCAAAACTATAACCCACACTTCACTATCAAATCACTCCCCCCACAGATACACCCTCACACAACAGGTAAACAAACACATAAATATCGACACAGCAAAACTACAAACAAGAAAACCAGCACCACACACATCCAAACCACTTCACCCCACACCACAGACAAAGATCATTCCACAACCCAAACTCACACAATACCCACAACATCTAGAATACATAAAATCTGTTTGGGACATACCCACCGAAAATATATTCACCGCACCCAACCCACCCACATCCAGGAGATCTCTGAAAGCAGAGTACTCCATACACCCAACCCACCCACATCCAGGAGATCTCTGACAGTAGAGTACTCTATACACCCAACCCACCCACATCCAGGAGATCTCTGACAGCAGAGTACTCCATACACCCAACCCACCAACATCCAGGAGATCTCTAACAGCAGAGTAATCCATACACCCAACCCACCCACATCCAGGAGATCTCTAACAGCAGAGTACTCCATACACCCAACCCACTCACATCCAGGAGATCTCTAACAGCAGAGTAATCCATACACCCAACCCACCCACAGCCAGGAGATCTCTGTCAGCAGAGTACTCCATACACCCAACCCACCCACATCCAGGAGATCTCTAACAGCAGAGTACTCCATACACCCAACCCACCCACATCCAGGAGATCTCTAACAGCAGAGTACTCCATACCCCAAAACGCTACAACATCTACACCAAACATCTACACTTGGCAAAACACGCCAACACACCCAGACCGACCACCCACAACACCACCGCCACTAGGGCAACAACTATCAGACCAAAACAAGTACAAAACCGCCAAATCCACCACAACCATCACCACAACACGACAACTGAACACACAACCAACCTACATGGACATCTCAACTCCAAACATAAGCGTAGAAGACTCACTCACAACAGAATATGACCCTCTAGACACATCCAATGTCTTCTTCACCAAAAAACACACAAAAAACCAAACAAACAAAAAAACACAAGAAAAAAACATAACCGTAAAACCCCAAACCAGACAGAATGTTACTAGCATATATACTTAAACAAAACACCCCTAGCGCCAACATTAAATCCTTTTACACATGGCTCTCTAACTAAATCTTACTTGTCGCTCCGTCGAAAACTTGAATAGCACCTTAAAAGAAATCTCAAAATAGAAACCACAACAACCTACGCCTAAACAAACCTCAATCCCGAAACTCTAAACCCTCTAAATAATGGAAGGACTACACATATTACAGTGGCATGCCAATGGACTGGCCGTCCACGGCCACGAAATTTAAAGCTATGTTTCGGAAAAACCTAGGTGTCATATCATATGCGTTCAGGAAACCCACTTCTCCCCAATATTAAAATTTACCCTACCTAATTATACCTCGGTAAGACTCGACAGAGTTAAATCTCGCCCACGTAGAGCAGGCGGTGGCCTAATCATATATATCAGGGAGGACATAAACCATCAAGAAATACCAATTAAAACCCCAAATCTAGAAGCTAACGGTATACAAATAACTCATCACAACCGAAAAATAAACATTGTAAACAGATACAACTGGACAGTAAAACGAATTCAACCTGAAGACTTAGAAATCCTAAATCAACTCGACCACAAACCCACCATCTTCTTGGGGGACTACAACGCCCACCACCACCCCTGGGGTGTTACAGATAAAACAAACCAAAACGGCAAACTCATCGCCGGATCGAACAACAAAGGAAACTCAAAACGCTAGAAAAAACCGCAAAAGCGCATTTGATATAGCTAAACGAGACTACACACATCTATAGATAGCACATCAATTAAACCATGAAGTACAAAGCCTAGTCAAAACGGCAAACGCCAAAAAATGGAAAAAAAATTGCGAAGAAATAAACCATCACACAGATGCAAGAACACTATGGCGCAAAATACACGCAATCCGAGGCATTAAACGACCCCCCAAAAACCCGAACATAAATAACCCAACACTCTCTAAACAAAAAGCAAATACCCCAAAGATCATTTCTCAGCCATCAGTAGTAATAGTAACTTCCCCGAGGAATTCCAAAACCAATTCCAATTAAAAAATCAAAATAAATTCTCCAAAATACCCAAAGATAATAACCTAGAAGTCAACCAACAATATACACTGGAGGAACTACTCCATGTACTAAATAATAGAAAAAAACGAACAGCCCCCGGACTAGACCTAACCTAACCTAAACAGCTACCAAAAAATCTTCTGGAATCACTACTGAAACTATACAATCTCATCTACCAAAACGGTCAGGTTCCTACTTCACGGAAAGCGGCATTGGTCATCCCAGTACCAAAGCCGAACAAACCGGCAAACAAGGCAAACTCTTACAGACCAATCTCCCTAACCTCAAACCTATGTAACATCACGGAGACAATGGTCAAAAATAGACTCCAACACTATCTAGACCAAAAAATATAGTAAACCAGGATAAAAGTGGATTCACCCCAGGCCGCTTTACCTTAGACAACCTTGCCTGATTAGAACAAGACATCAAAACGGGTCAACTAAATACAATACACAGCAGGCATATTTCTAGACTTCTCTGAAGCTTTCCATAAAGTATGGCATTACAGGCTAATACAAAAGCTAAAAAAAGCAGGACTTAAAGGTCAAATAATAAACTATATCCAAGACTTCCTAACTAATCACAAAATAACCGTGGGTGTCGAACAAACGCTATCAGACCAGTGACCCTTCGAAAATGGCACACCCCAAGGTAGGATTCTAAGCCCACAACTCATCAACATTATGATCAATGACCTATTCGAGGGAATACCAGATAAAATTCAAACTTCCAAATACGCGGATGATGGAGCCCTCTAGATAAGCACCAGAAGCATAAATAAGGCTAAACAAATACTTCAGAATGCATTAAATATCACTGCAGGCTCTAACAGGCGAAATACCCCTGGATCTACGCCGAGAACACCTAACAATAAATTACTGGGCTTCAACCCAACAAAACCCACTAATCCAACAAATCCTCAAAACCAACATAAGCCCCAGACTCCAAGCAAATACTCTCGCAAAAATCCTCAGTTAATACCAATCTCGTAACGCATAATCAATTATCTAAACACACACAACCTAAATAATTTAAAACTAAACACAGAACCAAATAATACCTTCATACCCAAACTCCAAACCCCCCAAAATCTCTCTCCACCAGACTACGCAAACAAACTGATCCAAATATCGCTAAATCCACCACACTAGCATACATTAACGAAAAATGGTCTATTTGGTGCCCTTTTCTATAGACGGGTCCTCTGACCCGGGCTCAAAACGCACAGGATTCGGCATCCATATCAACAAACCCCAAAAACAAACACAATCATATAGGCTCCCAAAAAATCAACTAATTTTCACAGCCGAATTAATGGGGATAGTAACAGCCCTGCACAGTGGTCAAATAAATAGACACCAAAAAGCCCTAACCCTTTCATACTCATTAACTGGGCTCAAGGCCATAAAAAGACAAAAACACAAAAAACGCCCAAAACTTATACAACAGATAATTAAAACCCAAATCAGCACTAAAATTAGACGAAGTAAGCATCAACCTAACAATATATAAAAAAAAAAATTAAAAGTATCATGAAGGAGATAATCTTCCAAATGTGGTAAAATAACTATCAGACATTGCAAACTAAAACACCTGCTACAAAAGCCACTCCAAAAACCAAACATCCTTCATAAAAAACCCAAAAGTGACAGAGTAATAACTCAACTTCAAACAGGCCACACTAAGTTAAACTCCCAACTTCACCAAATTAAAAAACCCACCAAACCAGTAAATGCCCCCACTGCAACTTAAAAGAAACTCCTGAACACGTACAATATTGCACACATTACCAGCAACACATAACACCACTGCAATCCACACTAAACTGCAACAATCAAATGACACTAGCAACGCTACTAAACCCCCTAAATGCCTGACAAACCTTTAAAGCACTTGGCATCTATCTAATCAAAACAGGCCTACTCGACCACATCTAAAACAGTACAACAAACAAGCTGTCCATAAACCCTATAATTCTAAACCGATTAAAACACACAGACTCACAGAAACTCCATTTATTCCCCACCCACCCACCTTCTGCATGGCATATTTCAAAATTCAAAATTTGTAAGTAAGCAACCCTTAAAAAGCCTCCCTAGGTTGCCTCACATTTTCGGACATACCCTTTTCGGCCAATTACTAAATGGCCTGGCGGGCGAAATACGTATATGTCGGAAAGCGCACGTTTAATTCCCAATTTAAGTAAGTACAAATGTAAGTAAGTAGCAAGCATTCATTCACAAGATGAGGGAGTAAGCATATACCCCGAAACGTTGTGTTCCTCATAATAAAGAAGATAACAGCCATAAATTCCTCATGTGTCTCACTTCTCAACGCTTTGCAAAGACGTGATAAAAAAAATATATTTTAAAATTCATTTGGAACGATAACCCCGACAAAATAAACAGGATGGTAAATATAAAAGCATTCATTGAGGTGTTAAAATATCTGAATTAAGAAGATACTTGTACATCTTTGAAACTCAAGTGGTTTCCCCACAAAAACAAGGAACACACATTCGTCAGTATTATGCAACAAACTAGAAAATCCATTCTGGAATGAACGACTTTATATACGGGAACGTACTACAAGAAACATAAGACAGATGTTACTGGACTTGAAGCAGTATCCATGAACCACTGTGGTTCAACCCATGTCACGGGGAAACATGTTGGTCTAACAAAGGCATTGATATCACAAAAGACATGTACACAGACCGAGGCCTCATGAACTTAAATCTCTGCCTTGTTGAAAGTAAGATACAACATAACAGACACCTTCTGAGACTGTGGTAGGATGTGATATAACACACCTTCTGAGACTGTGGTAGGATGCTATATAACACACCTTCTGAGACTGTGGTAGGATGTTATATTACACACCAGCTGAGACTGTGGTAGGATGTTATATAATACACCTTCTGAGACTGTGGTAGGATGTTAAATAATACACCTTCTGAGACTGTGGTAGGATGTTATATAACACACCTTCTGAGACTGTGGTAGGATGTTATATCACACAGCTGAGACTGTGGTAGGATGTGATATAACACACCTTCTGAGACTGTGGTAGGATGTTATATCACACAACGTTTGAGACTGTGGTAGGATGTTATATAACACACCTTCTCAGACTGTGGTAGGATGTGATATAACACACCTTCTGAGACTGTGGTAGGATGTGATATAACACACCTTCTGAGACTGTGGTAGGATGTTATATCACACAACTGTAGTAGGATATAGAATTGTGTATACCAAGAAGGAATTACTGGCAATGTTCTGACAGACTAGCCTTTAGGATAATACACTTCTGTTAGACTTGCCTTCATAAACATAAAAAGTACTTCTAATATCGCGTAGCGAAGGCTGTTCATTCTCCATAACCCGAGAATCATCTCACAGCCAGGTGACCCGAAACGTTCTGCGTCAGAGCGTCGACTATTTCTTGAAGCGTAGTAAAATGCTATACTATGAGCTGCCGAATAATCTCCCTTTGACCGCAATCTCGACAAGCGGCGGCAAGGCATATTGATCGCTTTGTGTGTCGCAGGCTTCAGCCCCTCTGTCAGCTATTGGGGGGTCTCCTGTACTGGAAGGGAACCGTGTGTTGTGTTTTGTTGTGTTAGAGACATGCTAGAGGGTTGTGTTAGAGGCATGCAAGAGGGTTGTGTAAGAGACATGCTAAAGGCCTGTGTTAGAGATATGCAAGAGGGTTGTGTTAGAGACATGCTAGAGGGTTGTGTTAGAAACATGCTAGAGGATTGTGTTAAAGACATGCTAGAGGGTTGTGTTAGAGATATGCAAGAGGGTTGTGTAAGAGACATGCTAAAGGCCTGTGTTAGAGATATGCAAGAGGGTTGTGTTAGAGACATGCTAGAGGGTTGTGTTAGAGACATGCTAGAGGGTTGTGTTAGAGATATGCAAGAGGGTTGTGTAAGAGACATGCTAAAGGCCTGTGTTAGAGACATGCTAGAGGCCTGTGTTAGAGACATGCTAGAGGGTTGTGTTAGAGACATGCTAGAGGGTTGTGTTAGAGTCATGCTAGAGGGTTGTGTTAGAGATATGCAAGAGGGTTGTGTAAGAGACATGCTAAAGGCCTGTGTTAGAGACATGCTAGAGGCCTGTGTTAGAGACATGCTAGAGGGTTGTGTTAGAGACATGCTAGAGGGTTGTGTTAGAGATATGCAAGAGGGTTGTGTAAGAGACATGCTAAAGGCCTGTGTTAGAGACATGCTAGAGGCCTGTGTTAGAGACATGCTAGAGGGTTATGTTAGAGACATGCTAGAGGGTTGTGTTAGAGATATGCAAGAGGGTTGTGTAAGAGACATGCTAAAGGCCTGTGTTAGAGACATGCTAGAGGCCTGTGTTAGAGACATGCTAGAGGGTTGTGTTAGAGACATGCTAGAGGGTTGTGTTAGAGATATGCAAGAGGGTTGTGTTAGAGGCATGCAAGAGGGTTGTGTTAGAGGCATGCTAGAGGGTTGTGTTAGAGACATGCTAGAGGGTTGTGTTAGAGGCATGCTAGAGGGTTGTGTTAGAGACATGCTAGAGGCCTGTGTTAGAGACATGCTAGAGGCCTGTGTTAGAGACATGCTAGAGAGTTGTGTTAGAGACATGCTAGAGGATTGTGTTAGAGACATGCTAGACGGTTGTGTTAGAGGCATACGAGAGGGTCGTGTTAGTATCATGCTAGAGGGGTATGTTAGAGACATGCTAGAGGCCTGTGTTAGAGACATGCTAGAGGGTTGTGTTGGAGACATGCTAGAGAGTTGTGTTAGAGGTATGTTAGAGGGTTGTGTTAGAGGCATGCTAGAGGGTTGTGTTAGAGGCATGCTAGAGGCCTGTGTTAGAGACATGCTAGAGAGTTGTGTTAGAGGCATGCAAGAGGGTTGTGTAAGAGACATGCTAAAGGCCTGTGTTAGAGACATGCTAGAGGGTTGTGTTAGAGGCATGCTAGAGGCCTGTGTTAGAGACATGCTAGAGGGTTGTGTTAGAGACATGCTAAAGGCCTGTGTTAGAGGCATGCTAGAGGATCGTGTTAGAGACATGCTAGAGGCCTGTGTTAGAGACATGCTAGAGGGTTGTGTTAGAGACATGCTAAAGGCCTGTGTTAGAGGCATGCTAGAGGATCGTGTTAGAGACATGCTAGAGGCCTGTGTTAGAGGCATGCTAGAGGGTTATGTTAGAGACATGCTAAAGGCCTGTTTTAGAGATATGCAAGAGGGTTGGGTTAAATACATGCTAGAGGATCGTGTTAGAGACAGGCTAGAGGCCTGTGTTAGAGGCATGCTAGAGGGTTGTGTTAAAGACATGCTAGAGGATCGTGTTAGAGACAGGCTAGAGGCCTGTGTTAGGGACATGCTAGAGGATTGTGTTAGAGACATGCTAGAGGGTTGTTAGAGACATGCAAGAGGGTTGTGTTAGAGGCATGCTAGAGGCCAATGTTAGAGACATGCTAGAGGGTTATGTTAGAGACATGCTAGAGGATTGTGTTAGAGACATGCTAGAGGATTGTGTTAGAGACATGCTAGAGGGCTGTTAGAGACATGCAAGAGGGTTGTGTTAGAGACATGCTAGAGGGTTGTGTTAGAGGCATGCTTAAGGGTTGTATTAGAAACATGCTAGATGGTTGTGTTAGAGACACGCGAGAGTATTGTGTTAGAGACATGCTACAGGGATAATATTACTAGCTTCTAGCTAGGTGTTGTATAGACCTGCTCTATGTGGAGTGAATGCATATCAAGTACACTGAACTGATTAGAGCTGTTCTTATCTTTAGAAAGATGCCATGTTGTGGAGGATGTAATTGGTCTGTTCATAAACTGTCGGTTTTAATTATTAATTGTATTTAATCATAACTACGTGTAATTAAATGAGACGCAGGGAGGCGAGAGTCTCGTTACAGCGAGTACCAGCCAGATTCCCAAAACACGTTCACATCTGACATGGACTACAAAGGATACTAAATGAGTATGTGATGCGCTGATCCAGATACTGGCGGACAGTAGGTCCTCCGGTAAATGGACCTTCTTCAGTAGGTCCATATTGGCATCATCTCAAGATGGTGAATTAATCAAGTCGAATTATCCATCTGTGTTTTTGTTGTTTCCTGTTTCACACAATGGCACATGTACACTTGCAGTGACATCAAAGAGAGGACACATGTTATCTTCTGTATCCCAACAGCTGTAGTGTTAAATGAGATTACATGTTATGTTGAGGCGGTAGGGTAGCCACATGTTGGTAAACGCTTTCACTCACTCACTCACTCACTCACTCACTCAAGGCCACTTGATGGTCAGTAGACATCCATCCATGAACTCATCCCTACATGTTTACTTCTTCATCTACTGTATGATACATCCTCCACATCTATCCAGCCTCGAAATCGGTGTTGTTGGTGTTGACGACGTTGTCGGTGTTGATGGTGAATGTGTTGTCGGCGATGGTGTTGTTGGTGTTGATGTGACGGTGTTGACATGTTAACTGTGTCAGAGTGTTGACGATACTGACCGTGTTGTCGACGTGTTTGGTGTTGGCGATGTTGTCGGTGTTGACGTTGAATGTGTTCTCTGTGATGGTGTTGATCCGTGACGGTGTTGTATATGTTGACGGCGTTGTTCGTGGTTGGAATTGTGATGGTGACTGTGCATTGGTGTTGTCGGCGTTGTTGGTGCAGACGGTGCTGTTGGCGTTGACGGTGCTGTGGTGTTGACAGTAATGGTTTTGACGTTGATGGTGTGTATGTCGGTAGGGCGTTGGTGTTGGTGATGGTGACTATGTTGTCAGCAGAATGTAAGACTAGGGTGTTGCTGGCTATTAGAATGCGTCACACCCATCATAACACAGTGACCATGTTACCAGGCTGCGTGAGCGACCATCATTGACGGAGATCTCTTTTCAGTGCTGTCTGCGCTGCACTAATAATTGCAATAACTTTTGGAGTAAAAATTCGCTTTTGACGATGAAATAAAACTGAAGGCATTGCTGTATTCTTCTAATTATTTCGATCACAATGCGTCTGCATCAGCAGTCAAGATGCGTGAAAAACACGGCAGTGTTACCTCCCCTCAATAGACAGGCGGTCGCAGATTATGCCTAAGTCTCATCCGACTGGAGCGCAGTTAATTTCCTTTGATGAAATTTGACTCTACATTTCCATGTATTCTAAAATAATACTCAGTAAATTGCTTCACATCATATCGTTTGCGGGAACACGCACTTGCTCCGATGTCGTGGCTTAAGATATCGCTGGCCGGTAATTATTTCCTATTTTGCCCCAGACAAGAGGCCACTGAAAGAAAAAGCGTCATGAAAAGAGGTAATCGACTTTGTTTATCTGTGAGAGAAGTTGAGAAAGAAACAGTCTTGACTGATTTGCCGTGTGCTTGTAGAGTCAACACCACGACGGGCCGCCATTGAAAGCGTGTGTGCCGAAAACTGACACTGCGCCGCAGCAAATAGCGAGATGTCATCCCGCAGCAAAACAGTCTCGCGATGCCCATTTCAATTATCGTGTTTGTAAGACGTGACTTTGCGAGAAAAAGACTTGACATGTGGTCTATTGAGCCGAAACGGTATCGAACTGCTACCAAATGGCTGCACATTCGATGAAAGATGTATACATTAAGGGAGATTATAGCTATTTGCTGTGGTTTACATCGTGATTTTTGATGTGTACGTGACTGCTACCGACACGCACAGCGCTTCTAGTTAGAGAAGCGCGACACAAGAGAGGAGCTCTAGTTAGATAGATCCGACACAAGAGAGGGCCCTGCCTAGATAGAGCCGACACAACATAGGGTCTCTAGGTAGATAGAGCCGACACAACATAGGGACTCTAGTTAGAGAGAGCCGACACAACATAGGGCTTTAGTTAGATAGAGCCGACACAACATAGGGTCTCTAGTTAGATAGAGCCGACACAGCAGAGGGCCCTCCCTAGATGGAGCCGACTCAACATAGGGGCTCTAGTTAGAGAGAGCCGACACAACATAGGGCTTTAGTTAGATAGAGCCGACACAACATAGGGTCTCTAGTTAGATAGAGCCGACACAGCAGAGGGCCCTCCCTAGATGGAGCCGACTCAACATAGGGACTCTAGTTAGAGAGAGCCGACACAACATAGGGCTTTAGTTAGATAGAGCCGACACAACATAGGGTCTCTAGTTAGATAGAGCCGACACAGCAGAGGGCCCTCCCTAGATGGAGCCGACTCAACATAGGGGCTCTAGTTAGAGAGAGCCGACACAACATAGGGCTTTAGTTAGATAGAGCCGACACAACATAGGGGCTCTAGTTAGATAGAGCCGACAAAACAAAAGATATCTTATTGATAGAAATTGATTAGAAAGGTTCACGTTTGGAAGAGTCGAAACATCAGAAAGGCACAGGTCTGATAGATTCAACGTCATAACAAAAGCGGCGTTCTCGTTTGACAGAGCCGACACAACACTGATGTCTGTCAGCACAACATGTAGGCTGTGTTGTGCCTGTATTACTACGTGCACCTAGACACACGGTAATTAACAAATTACCCCCACGCCCCAGTACCCCTGTCAATAATACACGCGGGGTGGCTCGTGTATAGGGATCGCTCCCACGGGGCCAGGTTAAGTTCCTCTAAATGTCCACATTATCAGCACCTAAAGTAGATTGTCATAACTTTAAGTGTAAATACAACGGAGAAAGTATGTTTCAATTCCCAAGATTGCATTTGTTAGTTACATATAATGGATTTAACTATCGAAAAAATTATCTTAAACTCTTAATTTTTCATAAGAAAACAATTTGGACTTCTGTGTGTGTGTGCTTGCTGTGACTGACAAGGAATGGCTGACAAAGGCGCACTGAGGGCGCATTGTTTCCGTCACGTGACTCTAAATGAATGCTTTTATTGCTCACTGAGTTTTTTAATAAAACGAAATACCAAATAGCAACAATAATTTAAGTGAGTAATTAAAGTATTCCTTCAAGTATTGTGTCTCCGTGAAGAGTGACGCGGTGTGATGGCTGGATGTTCTCACTGATGTGTTTCAAATGCAGGCTGTTCACTTCATTTGTCCCATTGCGTGTTGTCGGATCATATTTACTACGCTGTTAAGTAATAGGAAGGGTTTCAAGAAGAATTAGCTTTGCTGCTACTTAGTTCACTCTGAGAACGCTTGATGACACAGGGAGTATGTCGCCTTTTGTTGGGTTTGGGTATATCTGAAAAGAAATATGTCGTCTGCTCAGTGATACTTAGAAATCTATAAACTTAACGACAAAAACAATCGCGTCTATCTATTGATATCGCCAGACACTAGTGACGTCACATTGCAAGTGAAACTGCCTCAAACACGTGCTCAAGGCGATCTTAGCGCAACAACAACCGCCCAGATTTTATTATTAGTTTTAAATAATTGTAGCGTTGCCATCACTTTGTGCTTTATATGATAATTCTTTATTTTTGCATATTACAAAAAAGTAAATGGCATCGTTAATGGCATCTTAGTACGAAGAGTAATGTCAGATGCTTCACTACGGGGTACCCACCGGTACAGCACACACGATACAGTGTTAGACACAGGGCACTGATTGTAAATACCCAATACATAAAGATTCAAACTGGATACACCCGCAAAAATCCGCGGAGAAATAGGTCTTCAGCATGCTTGTCTTAAGTGGCGACTATGCTTGTCGTTAGAGGCAATTAACAGGATCGAGTGGTCGGGTGATCGATGCTCATGATGTCGGTCACTTCAGTCTGGTCCAGACTCGATTATTTACAGACTGTCGTCACATAGAAGGAATATAGCTGAGTGCGGCGTCAAACAATCAAACAAACAAAGAAACAACTAAACAAACAAACATACATACATACATACATACAAACAAACTGGGTTGCAATTATGCGCGAACAGATGAAAACCATACGGGTGTGGATTACTAGTATTTAGGGACACGGTATACGGTATGCAGAGAGGTACTGTGAGGTACTAGAAGGTACTGTGTCTTGTGTCACAGATCAAGTGTACAATTACAGGTTAATTGGAAATCGGTATGGAAATTATCGCAGGTCAAAAGGTGCACATAGACTTCAAAACTCCTCTCGGCGATTACCCAAAAGCAATAGACAGAATTTCATTCCCTGCCTTTCCTTTAATGGGAAACACAATTACTATTCGCATCTGTTTCAGTGTTTCCGATGCCCAATCTCGCCAGCAATGTATCAATAATTCATTGACATTTGATTAGAACATAATTCAAGAAAACAATTACCGAGCGACGTCGTGTAAACATTGTCGTTATTAATCATTACGCCATTACGACATCGCATCGGCGATCGTCATTAAATTGACAAAGCCTTTACCTGTGATACCATATGCCAGAAAACGGTCTCTCTTGACGGAAACGTGTCTCTTTGTGGCTGTGTCGCGCCCTACCGTCAGGCTCCTGTCTCGTATGCCCGGACGCCGTCTATACTCCCACCCATCAAGAGAAGTATTTTATTCCTTAATCAATCCCCGTCCTTGTGAGTGCGTTAGTGTACAACGTAGTCTTCTATTTCGACCATTGTATTGCGCGGCGCAGGGTCTAGTTCTATCTCACCTGATTCTAAACAAGCGATACAATTTGCAATCAAATATGCACATTATTAATGCCATCCCACCGAGCTGTGTTCAGGAGGAAATATCAGTAACAGTAAAACATGGCTTGGGATTGTAGAGCTGCTTTGTTTCTTTTTCCCGCAGCAATCTGCGGCAATGATATAAGCATGTCAATCTATGGCAAAGATATAAGCAAGGTAATCTATGGCAATGATATAAACGAGGTAATCTGCGGTAATGATATAAGAATGGCAATCTGCGGCAATGATATAAACATGTCAATCTGCGGTAATGATATACGAATGACAATCTGCGGCAATGATATAAGCATGTCAATCTATGGGAAAGATATAAGCAAGGTAATCTATGGCAATGATTTAAACATGTCAATGTATGGCAATGATATAAGCAAGGTAATCTATGGCAAAGATATAAGCAAGGTAATCTATGGCAATGATATAAACGAGGTAATCTGCGGTAATGATATAAGAATGGCAATCTGCGGCAATGATATAAACATGTCAATCTGCGGTAATGATATACGAATGGCAATCTGCGGCAATGATGTTAGCATGTCAATCTATGGCAAAGATATAAGCATGTCAATCTATGGCAATGATATCAGCAAGGTCATCTATGGCAATGATATAAACAAGGTACTCTATGGCAATGATATAAGCAAGGTCATCTATGGCAATGATATAAGCAAGGTCATCTATGGCAATGATATAAGCAAGGTCATCTATGGCAATGATATAAGCAAGGTAATCTATGGCAATGATATAAACAAGGTAATCTATGGCAATGATATAAGCAAGGTAATCTATGGCAATGATATAAGCAAGGCAATCTATGGTAATGATGTAAGCAAGGTCATCTATGGCAATGATATAAGCAATGTAATCTATAGCAATGATATAAGCAAGGTAATCTATGGCAGTGATATAAACGAGGTAATCTGCGGTAATGATATAAGAATGGCAATCTGCGGCAATGATATAAACATGTCAATCTGCGGTAATGATATAAGAATGGCAATCTGCGGCAATGATATAAACATGTCAATCTGTTGCAATGATGTAAGCATGACAGTCTGTGGCAATGATAGAAGCATGGTAATCTGTGGCATTGATATAAGCATGTCAATCTGTTTCAATGATATATGCATTGTAGTCTGTGTCAATGATATAAGAATGTCAATCTGTAGCAATAATATAAACATGTCAATCTGCGGTAATGATATAAGAATGGCAATCTGCGGCAATGATATAAACATGTCAATCTGCGGTAATGATATAAGAATGGCAATCTGCGGCAATGATATAAACATGTCAATCTGCGGCAATGATGTAAGCATGGCAGTCTGTGGCAATGATGTCAGCCTGTCAATCTGCGGCAATGATATTAGCATGTTAATCTGCGGCAATGATATTAGCATCGTTATCTGTGGCAATGATATAAGCATGTCAATCTGCAGCAATGATATAGGCTTGGCAATCTATGGCAATGATATAAGCATGTCAGTCTGTGGCAATGATATAAGCATGTCAATCTGTGGCAATGATAGAAGCATGGTAATCTGTGGCAATGATAGAAGCATTTTAATCTGTGGCATTGATATAAGCATGTCAATCTGTTTCAAAGATATATGCATGGTAGTCTGTTCCAATGATATAAGAATGGGAATCTGTGGTATTGATATAAGCATAGGAATCTGTGGCAATGATATAAGCGTGTCAATCTGCGGCAATAATATAAGCATGTCAATCTGTGGCAATGATATAAGAATGGGAATCTGCGGCAATGATATAAGAATTGCAATCTGCGGCAATGATACATGACACGGGAATCTGCAGTAATGTTGTAAGCTTGTCAATCTGTCACGTAGCCTAGTTCTTCGCATGAAAACACTAATCGCGACCCACCGTCAGCCCTTACCCAACCTGTGGGGTTTGGACGCAAACTAAAACAAAATTGCCAATAACTTAAAAAAGGCCATAAATATATGTTTTGATGCCCCGGAGTGTGGAGGTCGGAGCAGAGCGACTGCTATTGTTTCGGATGAGATACATCTGGTCACGAGGCCGTAAAGACAGTGTAAGGAGATTGGTATTGGTGGACAATGAGCGAGGCCATATGCTCCTCACAGCGGGCCTGGGCGAGGAGCTTTCATGTACCACGCATTACAGTTTAACACATCGAGGCGTCAGGAATACCGAGATGTCTTTCGAATTAAACATTTTTATAGACATTAAACATTTCCCTCAAGATCTCATCGACAGTTTCAAAATTGGTGACTCTGTTTTCTATAGCCGTTATAAATGGGTTATATTTTCCCGCTCCGCGTGGCTCGGCGGTTGATGGCCCGTGTGTTTTGTGTAGGGGCCATTACTGCCAATGCCGACTCAATACAATCAATCATTATCACGAGGAACGAATCACATGTTTGATATCTTCAGTAATAATAAATGAAATTAAGCTATATCACACTGGCTTGTGTTCTTGATATAACAGACATACCACGAATATCTACGTTCAACATGGTAACAGACAAACCACGAATTCAACATGGTAAAAGATACACCACGAATGTTTACATTCAACATGGTAAAAGATACGCCACGAATATCTACATTCAACATGGTAAAAGATACACCACGAATATCTACATTCAACATGGTAAAAGATACATCAGGAATATCTACATTTAACATGGTAAAAGATACACCAGGAATATCTACATTCAACATGGTAAAAGATACGCCACGAATATCTACATTCAACATGGTAAAAGATACACCACGAATATCTACATTCAACATGGTAAAAGATACGTCAGGAATATCTACATTCAACATGGTAAAAGATACACCACGAATATCTACATTCAACATGGTAAAAGATACATCAGGAATATCTACATTCAACATGGTAAAGGATACACCAGGAATATCTACATTCAACATGGTAAAAGATACACCACGAATATCTACATTCAACATGGTAAAAGATACATCAGGAATATCTACATTCAACATGCTAAAAGATACACCACGAATATCTACATTCAACATGGTAAAAGATACACCACGAATGTTTACATTCAACATGGTAAAAGATACACCACGAATATCTACATTCAACATGGTAAAAGATACACCACGAATATCTACATTCAACATGGTAAAATATTCACCACGAATATCTACATTCAACATGATAAAAGATACACCACGAATATCTACATTCAACATGGTAAATGATACACCACGAATATCTACATTCAACATGGTAAAAGATACACCACGAATATCTACATTCAACATGGTAAAAGATACACCACGAATATCTACATTCAACATGGTAAAAGATACACCACGAATGTTTGTATTCAACATGGTAAAAGATATACCACAGTCTATAATCACCAATATTTATTTTTCAGAATGATGATGAATTTGGTATCAGAGGGAGAAACCTCCTCATTGTAAAGATTTGAGAGCTAGATCATTACTCGATCATAAGTGTTTATAAATAAATTGCAAGGACACCATGTCATTTAATTGGCAAACCTAGCGATTCATTTTACGTTTATGTTTCCATTAGTAGACCACACCCATTTACGGACTACTGTTTCCTGATTGGCTGAGAACAGGAAGGGCGGGGCTTGTGTTGCATCAGCGCGCTGAACAATGGCACTGATTTCGAAGTCATTCCTAACGTTGTTTTTTGTGTGTTTTAGTTATTACATTATCAGTCAGTGAAGTTATTATTATTGACTTATTTCTTTATAAGAATTGACTTCGATGCATGTTTGCGTTTATGTTGTAATAAACATAACAACCGGAGTGCACGTTTTGCAATCATCAGCATCAATCGCGAGGAGCCGGCCTGTACATCGGCCATTACGCATATGCCTCCAAAAACGCAGACAGACAAATATTTTATTTTCGTCTCACCGCTAAACATCATAAAAAACATGCATATAATAGACGTTTATGCATGAAAATAATACATCGCCACCGATATAAAGTTATGAGAGACGCTGCACAAAACTTGATGATATCTACAGGTACAAACTGTTTTACCCATGGAGCAATAGCTTTCTGCGTTGTGATATCAAACTGATGATATCTACAGGTACAAACGGTTTTACCCATGGAGCAATAGCTTTCTGCGTTGTAATATCAAACTGATGATATCTACAGGTACAAACTGTTTTACCCATGGAGCAATAGCTTTCTGCTTTGTAATGTAAAACCGATGATATCTACAGGTACAAACTGTTTTACCCATGGAGCAATAGCTTTCTGCTTTGTAATATCAAACTGATGATATCTACAGGTACAAACTGTTTTACCCATGGAGCAATAGCTTTCTGCTTTGTAATGTTAAACTGATGATATCTACAGGTACAAACTGTTTTACCCATGGAGCAATAGCTTTCTGCTTTGTAATATCAAACTGATGATATCTACAGGTACAAACTGTTTTACCCATGGAGCAATAGCTTTCTGCTTTGTAATATCAAACTGATGATATCTACAGGTACAAACTGTTTTACCCATGGAGCAATAGCTTTCTGCTTTGTAATGTTAAACTGGAGGTCATGGCAGGGACATATGCCTCATGTTTAAAAAGGACACAAAAATGAAATGGAAATCAGTTCTTAAGTAAACAAGTGTTCATGTAATTGTTTGTATTAGGCATTGTGTTCGTACTTTAGGAGAAGTGGGCCTGTCAATTAGTAAACATTGACATTCATATGGATTTGAACACACGTTTGTATATTAGGCAGGTTTATAACATATATATCCTGGCCATCCAATGAAAACTCCGTGTGTATGTTTACAACTCTTCACCTTTAAAATCGAGATCCAGCATTTGTATTTTTATGTCATGAGGTATTGTATCCAAGTTTACGAAAAACACCGACTTTGGATAAATCCTGAAACAGACAATCCCCAGTCAGGAGTTTCACAAAGGGTTAACGTACTCCCCAAGAAAACGCGAGGACGCCGAGGACGACCAAACCGATTCACATTTGAATATAACAACCCAATGATTTGTATATCAGCCAACTTGGAAACAGATCAGAGTGACATTGACTATTGTCTTGAATGTTTTGCTCCCAATGACTGAGCCGGTCAAGTCTCTCCTGGCCCCCTGGCCGATCTTGTGCCGACTCGGGGCAGCCCGTGCAGCAGTGATCACCTGTCATCATATTTCTTCTTACGTTTGAAATTTAGTCTCGCTTTAGTCTGATGACGTCACATTGACCTGATGTCGCGCATTGTTCTTGACTTCACACCATTTTTATAATGCGTGTTGACGCAACGTCCTGACTGCGCCTGATTCAAACCTGGGTAAAATAGAGCTTACTGCATCCTCACGTGCATTCTGGGGATTTGAAATATAGCCCGGTACATTCACGCTCTGGAAATACCGAAATACCGAAACTAAAATCAGTGCCACACGAACACAAGTTTATGTACTATTCCCTCGTGTTCATATTTCTAAATAACATACTCAACTGAGAACTGCAGTCATTGAGGATGCAGCTCGCCTCTCGTGCTTTCCTCCACTAAGTGACATCCATTGGATTTTCAGGAGGCCGGGATTTGTTTCTTAAACAAATAATCAAGCCCCTGTTTTACTGAAAAGCCCCAATTACACATACCTTGCAGTGCTGATCTTAAACCAACCCCATCCCCGCGACCGCCCCCCTCCACCACCCCCCCCCCCCCCCTCCCTCCAAAAAAAATAAAATACCCAAACAAAACAAACAACATAAACCAACAACAAGAACAACAACAACAACAAATAATGACACAAACAAAAATCCCGTGGTACACTCTGCCTGCTGGGTGTTGTTACCCAATTGTTCTCTTCTTCTTTGTTGTTTGTCAATCAGAACTAATTATAGAACACCAGGAGTGATTGGACCAAAGGATGGCGCTCATGTGATGAATTTAATACGTCCATTTCTCCACGCTCAAAGACACATCGTCAGAATAGTTACGGCCACCCACAAAACTACAGCGTATTGCCCATCAGGATTACCTCCCTTGATCTCGGGGCCATCAGGTCATCTCGGCGAGAACTGGCCATAATGCGAGATTAGTTATCCTTGATGGGCTATCTTGTGTTTAATGCTTAGTTTATCACATGACAATAATTCTATTGAGTCGCACATGTCCCCTGTGTGGCGTGGGGAGCGGCGCGGGGGACAGGCACGTATTCCGGGGAAACCCAACCCGCGGGATAAACACGAGCATTTGACACATTATTTGGAAATCTTAAACACCCAAAGACATGATTTACGTTAATCTTATTTTTTGTTAAGTGAAAAGCAAAGGTTACGCACAATGAATTAGATATGAAGTTTGGTCGGGCTAGTCGCAACCTTATGATAACAACAGCCGGAGCTCTGTAACAATACTTCCCCCCGCGGCCGATGACTGAGCACGGCTCGCCGTTACCCACACTGACGCCCATTTAATTATTATTTCAAATTAAATAACACGATACCCATAAGTGAAACGCAAAACGCCACCTTAAGGTACGGACAAACATCATAATCGTATCTAAGGGCACGCTATACCGGTGCTTCAAGAAATGCTTCCTTTGAAAAATATTTGTACATTTTTTTCCGGCGAAGATGACAATAGGCTGGTTCTGTTCGTAGGCAAACCCGAG
Source organism: Haliotis cracherodii (assembly GCF_022045235.1). Classification (NCBI taxonomy): domain Eukaryota; kingdom Metazoa; phylum Mollusca; class Gastropoda; order Lepetellida; family Haliotidae; genus Haliotis; species Haliotis cracherodii. The sequence continues at coordinate 41,281,196 of NW_027266268.1, read as the reverse complement.
ATTAGCCGAATGACGATCAGCTGACAAACGGTCACCTTAAGACTACAACCTACCTCACAGAGAGCTATAAACTACCTCACAGGGAGAGGACAGGACATTGGTTGTGTGAGGTGAAATGGGGTTTAACGTCGCCTTCAAGATTATTGTACTTATATAGCGACATGCATGCACGTGTGGCTGCTTGTACTAGTCCAGACTTATTACCGAGTTTATAGTGCTAGCCCACTGAGATACCATTCCGCAGTTTAACTTGAATACCCTCTCAGACACAGTATATTGACTCCGAGCCGACCAGTCCTTGTTTTAGTCGCTTAATGGCGAGCGCCAGACAGGGTAACAACAATTACCATCTTTTAACGTCTTTTGGTATGACACAGACGGGGATCGAACCCCCGACCTCCCGCTCTCCGGGTGAACGCCCTACCACTAGATCAATGAGGCATTGGCGATGTCGCAGCTCGGACACAGGGCAATCCAGGAGGGGGACAGACGTAGTGCATGTGCGCTTGTGTTCCGGATAACTCCCGTGTCGACATACGCTCCACATCCAGGCGCGTTACATGCACGTGCACATCACGAGCCTTCTACAAAGTACACGTGCAAAAGGCTATGTGACGCTATTTGGAAATATGTCGGGCGAGTCACGCCGCCTGCAGCATATGGCGGCCACGCGGGGACGTTACAGACTCACGTGTCGAAATCACCTTAGAATTATACCATGCCCGGATTTCAATGAAACCGTGAACCAGATAATTAAGGTAAAATGAAAAGGAACTGTGATTCTACCTGTGAATAAAGACTTTAAGCTGCCTTTGTGACGAATCGTGTCCAGGTATTGTAGAGAAACTAAAGCACCGTCAGCTCCCTCTAGCGACCAACTTTCACCTCGCTATGCACTCGCTTTGTTGAACAGGAAGTTGTAAATATCCTTGCATCGCTCGCAAACAGTATTAGATAATTACCTCATTTCAGGACAGAATTCAAGTCCTAATCACAATCTTTTTTATCCAGTTATTCCGCGTATTGAGCTGTCAGCATTGAACCGTGGAGTGCGACTGTAGGCGTGGTTGCACGCCCTCCTACGCCGCGCCGCCCAACGACGTTACCGTCACCAGTAGACGTCATAGTCACACGATAGACGTCATTGTCACACAGTAGGCGTTACCGTCACACAGTAAACATTATAGTCACACAGTAGATGTTAAGCCACACAGTGGACGTCATTGTGACACAGTTAGCGTCATAGTGAAACAGTAGACATCATAGTCACAGTAGACGTCATGGTCACACAGTAGTCGTCATAGTCACACAGTAGACGTCATAGTCGCACAGTAGTTATAGTCATACATTAGACATAATCAAACAGTAGACAGCATAGTCACACAGTAGACGTCAAAGTCAGACAATAGACGTAACACACATAGTAGACGCCATAGTCACACAATGGAGGTCGTAATAACACAGTAGACGTTACCGTCACTCAGTAGACATAGTCACACAGTAGAGAGTCACACAGTAGACAGTCACACAGTAGACATAGTCACACAGTAGACGTCAGCCACACAATGGCCATAATCAAACAGTAGACATAGTCACACAGTAGACAAAGTCACACAGTAGACGTCATAGTCACACAGTAGGCATAGTCGCACAGTAGACGTCAAAGTCACACAGTAGACATTATAGTCACACAGTAGACATTATAGTCACACAGTAGACGTTACCGTCACACAGTTGATGTCATAGTCATACAGTAGACGTTATAATCACACAGTAGGCGTCATAGTCACACAGTAGACGTTACCGTCACAAAGTAGACGTTACCGTCACACAGTAGACATTATAGTCACACAGTAGACGTTTCAGTCACACAGTTGATGTCATAATCACATAGTAGGCGTCATAGTCAGTAGACATTATAGTCACACAGCAGACCTTACCGTCACAGAGCAGACGTTAGGGTCACGCAGTTCACGTCATAGTCACACAGTAGACAGTGTCACACAATAGGCTTCATAGTCACACAGTAGATATTATAATCACGCAGTAGACATAGTCACACAGTAGAGTTACCGTCACAGAGTAGACGTGACCGTCACACAGTAGACGTCATAATCACACAGTAGACAGTGTCACACAATAGACGTCATAGTCACACAGTAGTTATAATCACACGGTAGACGTCATAGTCACACAGTAGACATCATAGTCACACAGTAGGCGTTTAAGTTACACAATACACGTCATAGTAACACGGTACACATAGTCAGACTGTAGATGTCATATTCCCACAGTAGATGTCATAGTCACACAGTAGGTATAGACACAAAGTAGACGTTATAGTCATACAGTAGACATAGTCACAAAATAGACGTCACAGTCAGACAGTGGACAGTCACCAGTAGACATTAACACACACAATAGACGTCATAGTCACACAAAAGACGTTATCGTCATATAGTAAAGGATATAGTCACACAGTAGACGTCATAGTCACACAGTAGACGTCATAGTCATCCAGTAGAGGTCATAGTCATACAATAGTCGCCATAGTCACACAGTAGACGTTACCGTTATCAGTAGACGGCATAGCCACACAATAGACGTCATAGTCACGCAATACACATCATAGTCACACAGTAGACGTGATGGTCACACAATAGACGTTACCGTCAGAATTATTATATTCACACAGCAAACGTCATAGTCACACAACATAGGACATAGTCGCACAGTAGACATAGTCATACAGTAGACGTCATAGTCGCACAGTAGTTATAGTCACACAGTAGACGTCATAGTCAGACAGTAGACATTGTAGTCACAAAATAGACGCCATACCCACACAGTAGACGTCATAGTTACACATTAGACGTCATAGTCACACAGTAGACGTCATTGACAAAGTAGAGGTCATAGTTCCACAGTAGACGTTATAGTCCCACAATAGACGTTACCGTCACACAATAGACGTCAAAGTCACACAGTAGACGTCATAGTCACACAGTAGACGTCATTGTCACACAGTAGACGTCATAATCCCACAGTAGACGTTATATTCCCACAGTAGACGTTATATTCCCACAGTAGATGTAACCGTCACACGCTAGACGTTATAGTCACACGGTAGACGTCATAGTCACACAGTAGACGTTACAGTCACACAGTAGACGTTACAGTCACACAGTAGACGTCATTGTCACACAGTAGACGTCATTGTCACACAGTAGACGTCATAGTCACACAGTAGACGTTACAGTCACACAATATACGTTATTGTCACACAGTAGACGTCATAGTCCCACAATAGATGTAACCGTCACACGGTAGACGTTATAGTCTCACGGTAGACGTCATAGTCACACATTAGACGTTACAGTCACACAGTAGACGTTACAGTCACACAATAGACGTCATTGTCACACAGTAGACGTCATTGTCACACAGTAGAGGTCATAGTCCCACAGTAGATGTAACCGTCACACGGTAGAAGTCCTAGTCAAACAGTAGATGTTATAGTCACACAGTAGACGTTACAGTCACACAATAGACGTTATAGTCACACAGTAGGCGTCTTAGTCACACAGTAGACGTTATAGTAACAAACTAGACGTCATAGTCACACAGTAGATTTTATAGTAACACATATTCTGAAGAAAAAAATCGGCTTTCCAGGTAGGCTTAGTAGAATTGTTTTTAGGACAAAAAGTCTAAGACAAAACAGTTCATTCTCGGACAAAAAGGGAAGTGAGACTTGTTGCCTTGACCTAAAGACACGTCAGTATTAAGTCTCGGACAAGTTTCCATGACACAATGCGGATCCCTGCCACAGTTCCCGACACTAATTCTACTGGTTCTGTGGATGGAGACCTTGGTTAAAGATGTAGCTGTTGTTGGCTTGGTGAAATTAGGGATGGGAGCCAAACTGGAGGTGATATCATGGCGGGCTGGAAAACGCCTAGCCTGGGACAGATAAACCAATGACTGGTAACACTCTCTAACAACCCGTTCCCCATTCATTCGATACCTGTTCCCCTCTCATTCACCCGTTCCCCTCTCATTCGTCCCCCGCCCCCCACTCATTCACCACCCGTTCCCCACTTATTCACCGCCAGTTCCACACTCCTTAACCACCCATTCCCGAATCATTCACCGCCCGTTCCCCACTCCTTAACCACCCGTTCCACACTCATTCACCGCCCGTTCCCCACTCATTCACCACCCGTTCCACACTCCTTAACCACCCGTTCCACACTCATTTACCACCCGTTCCTTACTCATTCACCGCCCGTTCCCCACTCATTCACCGCCCGTTCCCTACTCATTCACAACCACCTATTCCCACTCATTTATTACCCGTTCCCGACTCATTCACCACCCGTTCCCAACTCATTCGTTGCCCGTTCCCCGCCCATTCACCACCACCCGCTCCCCATTCAATCACCACCCGTTCCCCACACATAAACCACCACCCGTTCCCAACTCATTCACCATCCGTTCCCGACTCACTCAGCACCCGTTCCCCACACATTACCACCCGTTTCCAAAACATTTACCACCCGTTCCCCACTGAATCACCCCTACTCGTACCCAACTCAAAAACCACCCGTTCCCCACCCTTTCATCACCCTTTCCCCACTCATTCACCATCCGTTTCCCACTCATTTACCACCCGTTCCCCACTCAATCACCCCTACTCGTACCCAACTCAAAAACCACCCGTTCCCCACCCTTTCATCACCCGTTCCTCACTCATTCACCATCCGTTCCCCACTCATTCACCTCCCGTTCCCCACTTATTTACAACCCGTTACCCGTTCAATCACCACCATCCTTTTCCCACTCACCCGCCCCCCGTTCCAAACTCTATCACTACCTGGTCCCCACTCATTCACCACCTGTTCCCCACACATTCACCACCCGATCCCTACTCACTTATCACCCGTTCCCCACTCATTTGTCACTACTTCCCCACTGATTCACCACCCATTCCCCACTCATTTACCACCCGTTCCCAAATCATTCCGTTCATTTCACGGGTGGTGAATGAGGGGAACTGGTGGTGAATCAATGGAGACCGGGTTGTGAATGAATGGGGAACGGGTGGTGAATAAGTGGAGAACTAGTGGCGAATGAGTTGTTAAGGGGTGGTGAATGAGTGAGGAACGGGTGTTAAATGAGTGGGGAACGGATGGTGGTAAATAATTCGGGAACTGGTGGTGAATGAAAAGGGAACGGGTGATAAATGAGTGGGGAACGGATGGTGGTAAATAAGTGGGGAACTGGTGGTGAATGAAAAGGGAACGGGTGATAAATGAGTGGGGAACGGGTAGTAAACAAGTTGGGAAAGGTTGGTGGTAAATGAGTGGGGAACAAGTTGGGGAATGAGTGGGGAACGGTTGGTGGTAAATGAGTGGGGAACAAGTTGGGGATGAGTGGGGAACGGTTGGTGGTAAATGAGTGGGGAACAAGTTGGGGAATGAGTGGGGAACGGTTGGTGGTAAATGAGTGGGGAACAAGTTGGGGATGAGTGGGGAACGGTTGGTGGTAAATGAGTGGGGAACAAGTTGGGGAATGAGTGGGGAACGGGTGGGGAATGAGTGGTGACTGAAAAGGGAACGGGTGATAAATGAGTGGGGAACGGGTAGTAAACAAGTTGGGAACGGTTGGTGGTAAAAGAGTGGGGAACGGGTGGTGAACGAGTGGTGAACGGGTGGGGAACGGGTGGTAAATGAGTGGGGAACGGGTAGTAAACAAGTGGGGAACGGTTGATGGTGAATAAGTGGGGAACGGGTGGTGAACGAGTGGGGAACGGGCAGTAAACAAGTGGGGAACGGTTGGTTAAGGAGTGTGGAACGGGCGGTGAATGAGTGGGGAACGGGTGGGGAATGAGTGTGGAACGGGTGGTTAAGGAGTGGGGAACGGGTGGTGAATGAGTGGGGAACGGGTGGTTAAGGAGTGTGGAACGGGCGGTGAATGAGTGGGGAACGGGTGGGGAATGAGTGTGGAACGGGTGGGGAATGAGTGGGGAGCTAGTGGCAAATGAATGGGGAACGGGTGGTGAATGAGTTGGAAACGGCTTGCGAATGAGCGGGGAACGGATAGTGAATGAGTGGGGAGCTTGTTGCAAATGAATGGGGAACGGGTGGTGAATGAGTGGGGAGGTAGTGGCAAATGAGTGGTGAAGGGTTGCTGAATGAATGAGAAACGGCTGGCGAATGAGTGGGGAACGGGTGGGGAATGAAAAGGAAACGGGTGGTGAATAAGTAGGGAACGGACAGTAAACGAGTGGGGAACTTGTAGTGAATGAGTAGGGAACGGGTGGCGAATAATTGGAGAACGGATGGCGAATGAGTGGGGAGCTAGTGGCAATTGAATGGGGAACAGGTGTCGAATGAATGGGGACCGGTGGTAAATGAGTGGGGAATGATAGGTGGTAAATGAGTGTGGTGAATGAGTGGGTATCAGGTAGTGATTGAGTGGGGAACGGGTAGTAAACAAGTTGGGAACTCGTTGTGAAAGAGTGGGGAACGGGTGGTGAATGAAAAGGAAACGGGTGGTGAAAAAGTAGGGAACGGACAGTAAACGAGTGGGGAACTTGTAGTGAATGATTTGGGAAAGAGGGGTGGTGAATGAGTGGGGAACAAGTGGTGAATGAGTGTGGAACGGGTAGTAAACAAGTGGGGAATGGTTGATGGTGAATGAGTGGGGAACGGGTGGAGAATGAGTGGGTAACTAGTGGCGAATGAGTGGGGAATGGGTAGTAAATAAGCGGGGAACGGGTGGTGAATGAATAGGGTAGGGTGGTGAATGTGTGGGGAACGGGTGGTAAAGGAGTGGGGAACTTGTAGTGAATGAGTGGGGAACTGGTGGTGAATAAGTGGGGAACGGGTGGTGAATGAAAGGGAAACGGGTGGTAAAGGAGTGGGGAACTTGTAGTGAATGAGTGGGGAACTGGTGGTGAATAAGTGGGGAACGGGTGGTGAATGAAAGGGAAACGGGTGGTTAAGGAGTGTGGAACGGGCGGTGAATGAGTGGGGAACGGGTGGGGAATGAGCGTGGAACGGGTGGTTAAGGAGTGGGGAACGGGTTGCGAATGAGCGGGGAACGGGTGGTGAATGAGTGGGGAGCTAGTGGCAAATGAATGGGGAACGGGTGGTGAATGAGTGGGAAACGGCTTGCGAATGAGCGGGGAACGGATAGTGAATGAGTGGGGAGCTAGATGCAAATGAATGGGGAACGGGTGGTGAATGAGTGGGGAGGTAGTGGCAAATGAGTGGTGAAGGGTTGTGGAATGAATGAGAAACGGCTGGCGAATGAGTGGGGAACAGATGGTGAATGAGTGGGGAGCTAGTGGCAAATAAATGGGGAACGGGTGTTGAATGAATAGGGAACAGGTGGTAAATGAGTGGGCAAGGGATTTGGAATGAGTTGGGGACCGGTGGTAAATGAGTGGGCAACGATTGGTGGTGAATGAGTGTGGAACGGGCAGTAAACAAGTGGGGAACTTGTAGTGGAAGAGTGGGGAACGGGTCGTGGTGAATGAGTGGGGAACGGGTGGTAAATGAGTGGGAATGATTGGTGGGGAACGGGTAGTAAAGAAGTGGGGAATGGTTGATGGTAAATAAGTGGGAAACGGGTGGTAAACGAGTGGGGAACGGGTGGTGAATGAATGGGGTAGGGTGGTGAATTTGTGGGGAACGGGTGGTAAAGGATTAGGGAACGGGTGGTGAATGAGTGGGGAACGGATGGTGATGATTGAGTCGGGAACAGGTGGTGATTGAATGGGGAGCGGGTGGTCGTGAATGAGTGGGGAAGGTGTGGTGAATGTATGGGGAACGGGTTATTAATGAGTAGGGAAAGGGTGGTTGTGAATGTGTCGGGAACGGGTGGTAAAGGATTGGGGAACGAATAGTGAATGTGTCGGGAACGGGTGGTAAAGGATTGGGGAACGGGTTGTGAATGATTTGGGAACTTGTGATAAATCAGTGGGGAACGGATGGTGAATACGTGGGGAACTAGTTGCGAATGAGTTGGGAAGGAGTGGTAAATGTGTGGGAACGGTTGGTGAATGAATGGACAACGGCTGTTGAATGAGTGAGGAACGGTTGGTAAATGAGTGGAGAACGGGTGTTGAATGAATGTAGAACGGGTAGTAAACAAGTGCGGAACTTGTAGTTAATGAGTGGGGAACGGGTGGTGGTGAATAAATGAGGAACGGGTGATGAATGATTTGGGAACTAGTTGGGAATGAGTGGGGAGCTCTTCCACCCGTTCCTCACTCATTTATCACCCGTTCCCCATTCATTCAATACCACCTGTTCCGCTATCATTCACTACTGGCTCCCCATTTATGTGATACCCGTTCCCCGCTCATTCACCACGTGTTCCCCACTCATTTATCACCCGTTCCCCACTCATTCCCCACCCGCTCCCCATTCATTTGCTACTAGCTCCGAACTCATTCCCCACCCGTTCCCCAATCATTCGCCACTAGTTCCCCACTCATTCCCCACCCGTTCCCCATTCATTTGCTACTAGTTCCCAAATCATTCAGCACCCGTTCCCCACGCATTTACCACCCGTTCCCCACTCATTCCCCACCCTTTCACCAATCATTCGCCACTAGTTCCCCACTCATTCACCACCCGTTCCCTTTTCATTCACCACCCGTTCCCTACTCATTCACCACCACCCGTTCCCCACTCATTCACTAAAGTTCCCCACTTGTTTACTATCCGTTCCCCACTCATTGATAACCCGGTCCCCACTCCTTTATTACACGTTCCCCACACATTCACCGGCCGTTCCCCATTCATTAACAATTCGTTCGCCGCTCATTCACCAACCGTTCCCCATTCATTTGCCACACGTTCCCCATACATTCACCACAACCCGTTCACCACTCATTCATATGCCCTTCCCCACTCATTCACTACAAGTTCCCCACTTATTTCGAAACCGTTTCCTTTTCATTCACCACTCACTTACGCCAACCCGTTCCCAACTCATTCACTACAAGTTTCTCACTCCTTTACCACCCGTTCCCCACTCATTTATTACCCGTTCCCCATTCATTCACCACACGTTCCACACTGATTCATCGCCCGTTCCCCGCTCATTCACCACCGCCCGTTCCCCACACATTCACTACCCTTTCCCCACTCATTCACCACCCGTTCATCATTCATTTACCACCCATTCCCCGCTCATTTACCATCATCCGTTCCCCACTCTATCACCACCCGTTCCTAACTCATACACCACCCGTTCCCCACTCAATCACTACCTGATACCCAACACAGGCCCGTTCCACACTCATTCACCACCAAACGTTCCCAACTACCCATTTCCCACTTATTCTCCACCTGTTCCCCATACATTCAACACCACCCTTTCCCCGTTCATTTATTACCCGTTCCCCACTCATTCACCACCCGTTCCCCACTCATTCACCACCCGTTCACCATTCATTTACCACCCGTTTCCTGCTCATTTACCATCCGTTCCCCATTCATTTACCACCCGTTCCCCGCTCTTTTTACCACCAGATTCTTACATATTTACCACCCGTTCTCCACGCTTGGAGACAGATGAGGCTGTGAGGCCGATGCCACTGGGAGGCCAATGCCACTGTTAGGCTGATGATGCAGGGAGGCCGATGACACATAGAGGCTGATGACGGAGGGAGGCCCATGACACATAGAGGCTGATGACGGAGGGAGGCCGATGATGCAGGGAGGCCGATGATGCAGGGAGGCTGATGACGGAGGGAAGCCGATGATGCAGGGAGGCCGATGACACATAGAGGCTGATGACGCAGGGAGGCTGATGATGCAGGGAGGCCGATGACACATAGAGGCTGATGACAGGGGAGGCCGATGACGCTGGTTGGCCAATGACGCTGATTGGCCGATGACGCTGTTTGGCCGATGATGCTGTGAGGCCGATGACACATTAAGGCTGATGACGGAGGGAGGCTGATTATGCTGGTTGGCCGATGACGCAGGGAGGCCGATAACGCTGGTTGGCCGATGATGCAGGGAGGCCGATGACGCTGGTTGTCCGATGACGCAGGGAGGCCGATGACGCTGGGAGGCCGATGACGCATGGAGGATGATGATGCCGGGAGGCCGATGAAGCATAGAGGCTGATGATGCTGGTTGGCCGATGACGCTAGTTGGCCGATGACCATGGGAGGCCGATGACGCATGGAGGCTGATGACACAGGGCGTCCCATGACGCTGGTTGGCAGATGATGTTGGGAGGCTGATGATGCTGGGAGGCCAATGCCACTGGGAGGCTGATGACACTGTGAGGCTGATGGTGCAGGGAGGCTGATGACACATAGAGGCTGATGACGGAGGGAGGCCGATGACGCAGGGAGGCCGATGACGCTGGTTTGCCAATGACGCTGGGAGGCTGATGACGCAGGGAGGTCGATGACGCAGGGAGGCTGATGACGCTGGTTTGCCAATGACGCTGCGAGGCCGATGACGCATGGAGGCTGATGACGGAGGGAGGCTGATGATGCAGGGAGGCCGATGACACATAGAGGCTGATGACGGAGGGAGGCCAATGACACATACAGGCTGATGACGCTGGTTTGCCAATGACGCTGGGAGGCTGATGACGCAGGGAGGCCGATGACGCAGGGAGGCCGATGACGCTGGTTTGCCAATGACGCTGGGAGGCCGATGACGCTGGGAGGCTGATGACGCCGGTTTGCCAATGACGCAGGGAGGCTGATGACTCATGGAGACCGATGACGCTGGCTGGCCGATGACGCAGGGAGGCTAATGACGCAGGGAGGCTGATGACGCTTGGAGGTTGAAGATGCTGGGAGGCTAATGACGTGGGTAGGCTGATGTCCTTCTTTGTACTTCACATACATAGAAAGATTTATGTCTACTTATAAGTTAAATTGTCGACATGATACCCATCAAACGTTTTTTTTTCAGACAAGTGCGGCTTCAGGTCAGGTTAAGATTATTGTTTCGCAACACCAGTCTGGTGTACAGAGGGAGCTCAAATCAGTAACATCTCTATAGCCAATAAAATCCTCTAACTTTCGCGACAAATTGGAGTATAGCATCAATTAAATCCACGGCATCCAGATGATTTCAATTTTGTTTTGTTTGTTTCTTGCCGCACTCCGCACTATAACAGCTGTGTGACGATTGATGTCATGAGCATCGATCCACGCAATCGGGATACGATGATATGCATCAACCAAAACAGTGAACCTGACCACCCGACCCCGCTACGACAAGCATGGGTTGCTGGGTTACTGAAGACCTATTCTACTCCGGATCTTTGTTTTCACTGAGGTAGTCAACAACATTTTTGTAGATAATTTCACTGGTGTAGTCCACGGCATCTAGGTAATTTCACTGGTGTAGTCCACGGTATCAAGATAATTTCACTGATTTAGTCCACGGTATCATGATAATTTCACTGATTTAGTCCACGGTATCCAGATAATTTCACTAATGTAGCCCACGGCATCTAGATAATTTCACTTGTGAAGCCCACGGTATCTCGATAATTTCACTGATGTAGCCACGGTATCTAGATAATTTCACTGGCGTAGCCACGGTATCAAGATAATTTCACTAATGTAGCCAACGGTATCTCGATAATTTCACTGATGTAGCCACGGTATCTAGATAATTTCACAGGCGTAGCCACGGTATCTAGATAATTTCACTGGTGTAGTCCACGGCATCTAGATGATTTAACAGGTGTAGTCCACGGCATATAGATAATTTCACTGATGTAGTCCACGGCATGTAGATAATTTCATTTTGCAGTCAGAGGCATTCAGATAATTTCACTGATGTAGTCCATGGCATCTCGATTATTTCCCTGGTGTAGCTCACGGCATCTATATAATTCCCTATTGTAGTCCGAGGCATTCAGATAATTTCTCTGAAGTAGTCCACGGCATGTAGATAATTTCACTGATGTAGTCCACGGCATCTAGATAATTTCATTGTGTCGTCTGAGTCATTTAGATAGTTTCACTGATGTAGTCCATGGCATGTAGATAATTTCACTGATTTAGCTCACAGCATCTCGACAATTTCACTGGTGTAGCCCACGGTATCTAGATAAGGTCACTGGTGTAGCCCACGGCATCCAGATAATTTCACTGGTGTAGCCCACGGTATCTAGATAATTTCACTGCTGTAGCTCACGGCATCTAGATAATTTCACTGGTGTAGCCCATGGTATCTAGATAATGTCACTGATGTAGCTCACGGTATCTAGATAATTTCACTGGTGTAGCTCACGGCTTGTAGATAATTTCACTGGTGTAGCTCACGGCATCTAGATAATTTCACTGGTGTAGCCCACGGTATCTAGACAATTTCACTGGTGTAGCCCATGGTATCTAGATAATGTCACTGATGTAGCTCACCGTTTCTAGATAATTTCACTGGTGTTGCTCACAGCATCTAGATAATGTCACTGATGTAGCTCACAGTATCTAAATAATTTCACTGGTGCTGCTCACAGCATCTGGATAATGTCACTGATGTAGCCCACGGTATCTAGATAATTTCACTGGTGTAGTAAACGGTATCTAGATAGTTTCACTGGTGTAGTCCACGGCATCTCGATAATTTCACTGGTGTAGCCCACGGTATCTAGATAATTTTAGTGGTGTAGCCCATGGTATCTAGATAATGCCACTGATGTAGCTCACGGTATCTAGATAATTTCAGTGGTGTAGCTCACGGCATGTAGATCATTTCACTGGTGTAACTCACGGCATCTAGATAATTTCACTGGTGTAGCCCATAGTATCTAGATAATGTCACTGATGTAGCTCACGGCATGTAGATAATTTCAGTGGTGTAGCTCACAGCATCTAGATAATGTCACTGATGTAGCTCACGGCATGTAGATACACTTTCATACCTTTCATTTTGTCGTTTGTTAATGTCCCCTCTTAGTACCTTTCAGGTGCCATCAATGTGCTTTCCGAATGGCATCAGTGTGCCCCTGAGTGCCCTAATTGTACCATCAATGTGCCCCTGAGTGTCCTTATTGTACCATCAATGTGTCCTGTGTGTCTTAGTTTTAAAATCAATGTGTCCCTGTGTGTCCTCTTTGTACCATCAATGTACCCTTTGTGTCTTCATTGTACCATTAATATGCACCCGTGTGCACTAATTTTACAATCAATGTGCACCCGAGTGCCCTAATTGTACCATCAATGTGCCCCTGAGTGTCCTTATTGTACCATGAATGTACACCCGAGTGTCCTAATTGTATCATCAATGTGTCCCTGTGTGCCCTAATTGTACCATAAATATGCCCATGTGTGCAATTATGGTACCATCAATGTGTCCTGTGCGCCGTAATTGTACCATCAATGTGCCCATGAGTGACCTAACTGTACCATCAATGTGTCCTGTGTGCCTTAATTGTACCATCAATGTGCCCCTGGGTGTCCTAATAGTACCATCAATGTGCCCCTGGGTGTCCTAATTGTACCATCAATGTGCCCCTGGGTGTCTTAATTGTACCATCAATGTGCCCCTGAGTGTCCTAATTGTACCATCAATGTGCCCCTGAGTGCACTTACTGTACCATCAAGGTACCCTTTGTGTCCTAATTGTACCATAAATGTGTCCCTGTGTGCCCTAATTGTACCATCAATATGCCCCTGAGTGTCCTAACTGTACCATCAATGTGCCCCTGGGTGTCCTAATTGTACCATCAATGTGCCCCTGGGTGTCCTAATTGTACCATCAATGTGCCCCTGGGTGTCCTAATTGTACCATCAATGTGCCCCTGAGTGCCCTTACTGTGCCATCAATGTGTCCTGGGTGCCCTTACTGTACCATCAATGTACCATTTGTGTCCTCATTGTACCATAAATATGCCCCTGTATGCACCAATTGTACCATCAATGTGCCCTCTGTGTCTTAGTTTTACAATCAATGTGCACCCGAGTGCCCTAATTGTACCATCAATGTGCACCCGGGTGTCCTAATTGTACCATCAATGTGCACCCAAGTGCCCTAATTGTACCATCAATGTGCACCCGAGTGCCCTAATTGTACCATCAATGTGCACCCGAGTGCCCTAATTGTACCATCAATGTGCACCCGGGTGTCCTAATTGTACCATCAATGTGTCCCTGTGTGCCCTAATTGTACCATCAATGCGTCCCTGTGTGCCCTAATTGTACCATCAATGTGCACCCGAGTGCCCTAATTGTACCATCAATGTGCACCCGAGTGTCCTAATTGTACCATCAATATGCCCCTGTGTGCAATAATGGTACCATCAATGTGTCCCTGTGTGCCCTAATTGTACCATAAATATGCCCCTGTGTGCAATAATGGTACCATCAATGTGTCCTGTGTGCTGTAATGTTACCATGAATGTGGCCCCGAGTGTCCTTATTGTACCATGAATGTACAACCGAGTGTCCTAATTGTATCATCAATGTGTCCCTGTGTGCCCTAATTTTACCATAAATATGCCCCTGTGTGCAATTATGGTACCACCAATGTGCCCTGTGTGCCGTAATTGTACCATGAATGCACACCCGAGTGTCCTAATTGTATCATCGATGTTCCCCTGAGTGTCCTAATTGTACCATCAATGTGTCCTGAAAGCCCTAATTGTACCATCAATCTGCCTTAAGTGCAATTATGGTACCATCAATTTTCCCTGTGTGCACTAATTGTTCCATCAATGTGCCCTGTGTATCTTAGTTTCCAAACAATGTGTCCCTGTGTGCCCTAATTGTACCAAAAATATGCCCCTGTGTGCAATGATGGTACCATCAATGTGCCCCTGAGTGCCCTTACTGTACCATCAATGTGTCCTGGGTGCACTTACTGTACCATCAATGTACCCTTTGTGTCCTAATTGTACCATAAATATGCCCATGTGTGCAATTATGGTACCATCAATGATGTCCTGTGTGTCTTAGTTTTAAAATTAATGTGTCCCTGTGTGCCCTAGTTGTACCATCAATATGCCCCTGAGTGTCTTAATTGTACCATCAATGTGCCCCTGAGTACCCTAATTGTACCATCTATGTGCCCTGAGTGCCCTACTTGTGCCATTAATGTGCCCCTGAGTACCCTAATTGTACCATCAATGTGCCCCTGAGTGACCTAACTGTACCATCAATGTGTCCTGTGTGTCTTAATTGTACCATCAATGTGCCCCTGTGTGCCCTAATTGTACCATCAATGTGCACCAGAGTGTCCTAATTGTACCAACAATATGCCCTGTGAGCCCTAATTGTACAATGAATGTACACCCGAGTGACCTAATGGTACCATCAATGTGTCCTGAGTGCCCTAATTGTACCATCAATGTGTCTTGAGTGCCATCATTGTGCCCTCTGTCTTCAGATGTTCCCATTCTGCTGTGTCTGGTACATATGATCACTGCTCAATCCCCCACCCTGTCTTCAGATGTTCCCACTCTGCTGTGTCTGGTACATATGATCACTGCTCAATCCCCCACCCTGTCTTCAGATGTTCCCACTCTGCTGTGTCTGGTGTATATGATCACTGCTCAATCCCCCACCCTGTCTTCAGATGTTCCCATTCTGCTGTGTCTGGTACATATGATCACTGCTCAATCCCCCACCCTGTCTTCAGATGTTCCCACTCTGCTGTGTCTGGTGTATATGATCACTGCTCAATCCCCCACCCTGTCTTCAGATGTTCCCACTCTGCTGTGTCTGGTACATATGATCACTGCTCAATCCCCCACCCTGTCTTCAGATGTTCCCACTCTGCTGTGTCTGGTACATATGATCACTGCTCAATCCCCCACCCTGTCTTCAGATGTTCCCACTCTGCTGTGTCTGGTGTATATGATCACTGCTCAATCCCCCACCCTGTCTTCAGATGTTCCCATTCTGCTGTGTCTGGTACATATGATCACTGCTCAATCCCCCACCCTGTCTTCAGATGTTCCCACTCTGCTGTGTCTGGTACATATGATCACTGCTCAATCCCCCACCCTGTCTTCAGATGTTCCCATTCTGCTGTGTCTGGTACATATGATCACTGCTCAATCCCCCACCCTGTCTTCAGATGTTCCCACTCTGCTGTGTCTGGTACATATGATCACTGCTCAATCCCCCACCCTGTCTTCAGATGTTCCCATTCTGCTGTGTCTGGTACATATGATCACTGCTCAATCCCCCACCCTGTCTTCAGATGTTCCCACTCTGCTGTGTCTGGTGTATATGATCACTGCTCAATCCCCCACCCTGTCTTCAGATGTTCCCACTCTGCTGTGTCTGGTACATATGATCACTGCTCAATCCCCCACCCTGTCTTCAGATGTTCCCATTCTGCTGTGTCTGGTACATATGATCACTGCTCAATCCCCCACCCTGTCTTCAGATGTTCCCACTCTGCTGTGTCTGGTACATATGATCACTGCTCAATCCCCCACCCTGTCTTCAGATGTTCCCACTCTGCTGTGTCTGGTACATATGATCACTGCTCAATCCCCCACCCTGTCTTCAGATGTTCCCATTCTGCTGTGTCTGGTACATATGATCACTGCTCAATCCCCCACCCTGTCTTCAGATGTTCCCACTCTGCTGTGTCTGGTGTATATGATCACTGCTCAATCCCCCACCCTGTCTTCAGATGTTCCCACTCTGCTGTGTCTGGTACATATGATCACTGCTCAATCCCCCACCCTGTCTTCAGATGTTCCCACTCTGCTGTGTCTGGTACATATGATCACTGCTCAATCCCCCACCCTGTCTTCAGATGTTCCCATTCTGCTGTGTCTGGTGTATATGATCACTGCTCAATCCCCCACCCTGTCTTCAGATGTTCCCACTCTGCTGTGTCTGGTGTATATGATCACTGCTCAATCCCCCACCCTGTCTTCAGATGTTCCCACTCTGCTGTGTCTGGTACATATGATCACTGCTCAATCCCCCACCCTGTCTTCAGATGTTCCCACTCTGCTGTGTCTGGTACATATGATCACTGCTCAATCCCCCACTCTGTCTTCAGATGTTCCCACTCTGCTGTGTCTGGTGTATATGATCACTGCTCAATCCCCCACCCTGTCTTCAGATGTTCCCACTCTGCTGTGTCTGGTACATATGATCACTGCTCAATCCCCCCCCCCCCCCCCCCCCCCCCCCCCCCCTGTCTTCGCTTGCTTTGATGTTGAGTAACAGCAAACTTGAAGAGGACACAGATGTCGATCTTGGTCCAATTAGATTCCACTGTTGTTTAACCACCATTTGTAAGTGTGAGCTCGAGTAGTTCAATATTTAGGTATTGATCTTCTATGTGGACTCTGTACACAGTGTTAACAAATAGAAGCTTTTGTATGTAAAACAGTCAGAGGGAACTCCGCATCGATCACCCCAATTTACAGCCCACCCAACAGTGTCAGGTGGACCCTTAACGTCAATACCCCTTACCGTCAGTGAGCCCTTAACGTCAATACCCCTTACTGTTAGTGAGCCCTTAACGTCAATACCCCTTACTGTTAGTGAGCCCTTCATGTCAATACCCCTTACTGTTAGTGAGCCCTTAACGTCAATACCCCTTACCGTCAGTGAGTCCTTAACGTCAATACCCCTTACCGTCAGTGAGTCCTTAACGCCAATACCCCTTACTGTTAGTGAGCCCTTAACGTCAATACCCCTTACCGCCAGTGAGTCCTTAACGTCAATACCCCTTACCGCCAGTGAGCCCTTAACGTCAATACCCCTTACTGTTAGTGAGCCCTTAACGTCAATACCCCTTACCGCCAGTGAGCCCTTAACGTCAATACCCCTTACTGTTAGTGAGCCCTTAACGTCAATACCCCTTACCGCCAGTGAGCCCTTAACGTCAATACCCCTTACTGTTAGTGAGCCCTTAACGTCAATACCCCTTACCGCCAGTGAGCCCTTAACGTCAATACCCCTTACTGTTAGTGAGCCCTTAACGTCAATACCCCTTACCGCCAGTGAGCCCTTAACGTCAATACCCCTTACTGTTAGTGAGCCCTTAACGTCAATACCCCTTACTGTTAGTGAGCCCTTCATGTCAATACCCCTTACTGTTAGTGAGCCCTTAACGTCAATACCCCTTACCGTCAGTGAGTCCTTAACGTCAATACCCCTTACCGTCAGTGAGTCCTTAACGTCAATACCCCTTACTGTTAGTGAGCCCTTAACGTCAATACCCCTTACCGCCAGTGAGTCCTTAACGTCAATACCCCTTACCGTCTGTGAGCCCTTAACGTCAATACCCCTTACTGTTAGTGAGCCCTTAACGTCAATACCCCTTACCGCCAGTGAGCCCTTAACGTCAATACCCCTTACTGTTAGTGAGCCCTTAACGTCAATACCCCTTACTGTTAGTGAGCCCTTAACGTCAATACCCCATACCGCCAGTGAGCCCTTAACGTCAATACCCCTTATCGTCTGTGAGTCCTTAACACCAGTGGCCGGGCGCTTGAAGTCGTGGGTGACCGTGTTGACAAGTCTCGACTGATACGCTGATATTCTATACGGCTATCTCATAGTTTCTGTTTCTTTTAATCTTTAATTTCAGCCGTATAAAAGTGTTGACAGTCAGTGTGAATTAGAAAGCGATCTGCATAATATATTGAAGGAGGTATTGAATGGTTAACTAGAAGGGCGGTCTGTGTGGCCACCCTGACGGCGGCCGGGGTGGGGGGACAGGGTGGGGGGTTCGGGGTGGATGTGTTGACACAGCATCAGATGCGAGGCTCGGGAAGGGGGGCTAATATTGAACCGGAGCTCGCTGTCTGTAAGCCCTAAAGCAGGGATCATTTTATCAAGAGCAAACGAAGATAATATTTATTCTTCTTTTCAATAGTGAGCTCGCTCGGTGGCAACAAAATGTCCATTGAATGTTCCCTAGGCTGCCGTGGCGGATATTTGTCGAACGTGCAGATCAGTAATACAACATAAACACTGTCCCTTAGCTTGGAGGAGGCCCTGAGAGGGGATCTATAGCGCCTTACCATACGGGCGCTGCTAAACGCTGTCGGATCAGAGACTAGGGACAATTAGAACTGCCCTCGCTGTCATTAGGCGAGAATACACGGTGTGTGCCGACTGCACGGCTTAGGACGCTCTCCCTTTGAAGCGGGTTTGTCCGCCAAATTATGTCTCAATAACACACCCATGACAAAATATATCTCAACAACACGCTCATGGCAACATATACAAGCGAAGTGTCGACTGGCGGACCTCTCCCTCACCGCGAGAGCCGCACAATCTCAAGTAGTGATAAAAAATGTATAAGAATAAAAATATACTAGTAATGATGACGATAATGATACAACAGCAACAACAACAACAACTACTACTACTACTACTACTACTACTACTACAACTACTACTACTACTACTACTACTACTACTACTACTACTACTACTACTACTACAAGATTGACACAATTTTTATGGATAACAACTTCTTTAATACTGTAAAATAGCCTTTTTACAGTATTAAAGAAGTTGTTATCCATAAAAATTGTGTCTATCTTGTCATCCGTCAACTTCTAAGTAATGCCTATCAAACAAGTTACTACTACTACTACTACTACTACTACTACTACTACTACTACTACTACTACTACTACTTATTTCCCCGACGATAATTAATAACAATCATTATATAATTCTACTTTGATGATTATAATGATCATGATATAATTATTTCATCTGAGAAATCCAACACGTTTAATTGCCCTGATCAGGAGGGTTTAGTCGACAAAACACACCACCAGGGTTTCCGGGGATAACGCTCTACCAAACACACCCTACTTCTCGGAAATCACGTTCGTCTCAACAACACAGTGTTCATGATTGCAACGTCATGCTCTGCGATGGCCAGTTGGACAGTTTGGTTGGACATGGCAGGAGGTGCGAGATGCTCCTACAAAAAAAGTAGAAAAAAAAGTGATATTTGCCATCATAGAAGTGTAAGATAATGTTGGCACTGCAGGTTAAATTGTTAGTTGGCTATAGCTGAATATTTGTAATCACTGTTTACATGACAATATGCGGCTAGCACGTTATTTACGTGATGGAACAGTAGTTTGTAAATATTGTACACAGTTGTGAGTTTTTAAATGGGCTGAAGATTCATTAGTGTTTTCGTTCTTTTGTTGAATATTCCTGATTTTCACACCCGTTATCCCGTCTAACCCTGTGTATCAGTTTGTCTTGTAAAGTGCGTTATACGTCATTCCGCACGATAGTTTGAACACATCATAAACCAAAGGGCCCCTCCAAACAAAACAACGGTTGACGTACACATGTAAGGATAGATTGTACAACTTATGTGGGTCTGGAGGTTGTATGTAGGTCTGGAGGTTGTATGTAGGTCTGGAGGTTGTATGTGGGTCTGGAGGTTGTATGTGGGTCTGGAGGTTGTATGTAGGTCTGGAGGTTGTATGTAGGTCTGGAGGTTGTATGTAGGTCTGGAGGTTGTATGTAGGTCTGGAGGTTTTATGTAGGTCTGGAGGTTGTATGTAGATCTGGAGGTTGTATGTAGGTCTGGAGGTTGTATGTAGGTCTGGAGGTTGTATGTAGGTCTGGAGATTGTATGTAGGTCTGGAGGTTGTATGTAAGTCTGGAGGTTGTATGTAGGTCAGGAGGTTGTATGTAAGTCTGGAGGTTGGAGCACACGAGTTGATGTTAGGTGATAGGCCCCTGAAGGCGATACGAGTTACCTTCAGCGCCCACCGGGTAGAGTGACTGGCTTAATCCACTTGTCACCACCGGCGGAATTCATTTCAAAGTTTTCTATAATACGGATTAATATCATGTATCACATATCGTTTATCGTAAGACGTGTGTCGGGCGTTAGGCCATCGCCAATGTTTAGCGAGTGGAGGTTCGCTGGTGACCGCACGTTGTGTGAGACAAGGCGCTAGTCTGCCCCGTCTATACTTTATGTAGAACTCTACACAAACCCAAGTACAGCTAAAATAGCAAAGCCGATGCTCCCGCACAGTCATCAATATTAAGTAAATAGAAAGTTTGAAAAGAAACACAGCGCAATTTAGATGAGGGGAACATGATCTGTTTTCATTGAATGTTTAAATGAAGCTTTTTGATGGAAGGTCTCGACACAGCAGCATGACGGCGTCTCGTGTGTCAGTGCACGTGGGGACAGAATCTGGACAACGTATCGCTTCGGGTGTCAGGTGGGCAGCGCTTAGTCACCCCATACATCTGGAATGCCCGCTACAGCTAACGCTTCCAAACGTTACCACCACCCTCCTCTCACACCTCTTATACTTACCTCAAAACCACCACCATCCTATCACACCGTCTATACTTACCTCAACACCACCACCATCCTCTCACACCGTCTATACTTACCTCAACACCACCATCCTCCTCTCACACACTTCTATACTTACCTCAACACCACCACCCTCCTATCACACCGTCTATACTTACCTCAACACCACCATCCTGCTCTCACACACTTCTATACTTACCTCAACACCACCACACTCCTATCACACCGTCTATACTTACCTCAACACCACCACCCTCCTCTCACACCGTCTATACTTACCTCAACACCACCATCCTCCTCTCACACACTTCTATACTTACCTCAACACCACCACACTCCTATCACACCGTCTATACTTACCTCAACACCGCCACCCTCCTCTCACACCGTCTATACTTACCTCAACACCACCACCCTCTACTCACACTCTGGACTTACCTCAACACCACCACCCTCCTCTCACACCGTCTATACTTACCTCAAAACCACCACCCTCCTATCACACCGTCTATACTTACCTCAACACCACCAACCTGCACTCACACCGTCTATACTTACCTCAAAACCACCACCCTCCTATCACACCGTCTATACTTACCTCAACACCACCAACCTGCACTCACACCGTCTATACTTACCTCAACACCACCAACCTGCACTCACACCGTCTATACTTACCTCAACACCACCATCCTCCTCTCACACACTTCTATACTTACCTCAACACCACCACCCTCCTATCACACCGTCTATACTTACCTCAACACCACCACCCTCCTATCACACCGTCTATACTTACCTCAACACCGCCACCCTCCTCTCACACACTTCTATACTTACCTCAACACCACCACCCTCCTCTCACACCGTCTATACTTACCTCAACACCACCAACCTGCACTCACACCGTCTATACTTACCTCAACACCACCAACCTGCACTCACACCGTCTATACTTACCTCAACACCACCACCCTCCTCTCACACCGTCTATACTTACCTCAACACAACCAACCTGCACTCACACCGTCTATACTTACCTCAACACCACCAACCTGCACTCACACCGTCTATACTTACCTCAACACCACCAACCTGCACTCACACCGTCTATACTTACCTCAACACCACCACCCTCCTATCACACCGTCTATACTTACCTCAACACCACCACCCTCTACTCACACTCTACACTTACCTCAACACCACCAACCTGCACTCACACCGTCTATACTTACCTCAACACCACCACCCTCCTATCACACCGTCTATACTTACCTCAACACCACCACCCTCCTATCACACCGTCTATACTTACCTCAACACCACCACCCTTTTATCACACCGTCTATACTTACCTCAACACCACCACCCTCCTATCACACCGTCTATACTTACCTCAACACCACCACCCTCTACTCACACCGTCTATACTTACCTCAACACAACCAACCTGCACTCACACCGTCTATACTTACCTCAACACCACCACCCTCCTCTCACACCGTCTATACTTACCTCAACACAACCAACCTGCACTCACACCGTCTATACTTACCTCAACACCACCAACCTGCACTCACACCGTCTATACTTACCTCAACACCACCAACCTGCACTCACACCGTCTATACTTACCTTAACACCACCCTCCTATCACACCGTCTATACTTACCTCAAAACCACCACCCTCCTCTCACACCGTCTATACTTACCTCAAAACCACCACCCTCCTATCACACCGTCTATACTTACCTCAAAACCACCACCCTCCTATCACACCGTCTATACTTACCTCAAAACCACCACCCTCCTATCACACCGTCTATACTTACCTCAACACCACCACCCTCCTCTCACACCGTCTATACTTACCTCAACACCACCATCCTCCTCTCACACCGTCTATACTTACCTCAACACCACCACCCTCCTCTCACACCGTCTATACTTACCTCAACACCACCACCCTCTACTCACACTCTGGACTTACCTAAACACCACCACCCTCCTCTCACACCGTCTATACTTACCTCAACACAACCAACCTGCACTCACACCGTCTATACTTACCTCAACACCACCAACCTGCACTCACACCGTCTATACTTACCTCAACACCACCAACCTGCACTCACACCGTCTATACTTACCTTAACACCACCCTCCTATCACACCGTCTATACTTACCTCAAAACCACCACCCTCCTCTCACACCGTCTATACTTACCTCAAAACCACCACCCTCCTATCACACCGTCTATATTTACCTCAAAACCACCACCCTCCTATCACACCGTCTATACTTACCTCAAAACCACCACCCTCCTATCACACCGTCTATACTTACCTCAACACCACCACCCTCCTCTCACACCGTCTATACTTACCTCAACACCGCCACCCTCCTCTCACACACTTCTATACTTACCTCAACACCACCACCCTCCTCTCACACCGTCTATACTTACCTCAAAACCACCACCATCCTCTCACACCGTCTATACTTACCTCAAAACCACCACCATCCTCTCACACCGTCTATACTTACCTCAAAACCACCACCCTCCTATCACACCGTCTATACTTACCTCAACACCACCACCCTCCTCTCACACCGTCTATACTTACCTCAACACCGCCACCCTCCTCTCACACCGTCTATACTTACCTCAACACCACCACCCTCTACTCACACTCTGGACTTACCTCAACACCACCACCCTCCTCTCACACCGTCTATACTTACCTCAAAACCACCACCATCCTCTCACACCGTCTATACTTACCTCAAAACCACCACCATCCTCTCACACCGTCTATACTTACCTCAAAACCACCACCCTCCTATCACACCGTCTATACTTACCTCAAAACCACCACCCTCCTCTCACACCGTCTATACTTACCTCAACACCGCCACCCTCCTCTCACACACTTCTATACTTACCTCAACACCACCACCCTCCTCTCACACCGTCTATACTTACCTCAAAACCACCACCCTCCTATCACACCGTCTATACTTACCTCAACACCACCACACTCCTATCACACCGTCTATACTTACCTCAACACCACCACACTCCTCTCACACCGTCTATACTTACCTCAAAACCACCACCCTCCTCTCACACCGTCTATACTTACCTCAAAACCACCACCCTCCTATCACACCGTCTATACTTACCTCAAAACCACCACCCTCTTATCACACCGTCTATACTTACCTCAACACCACCACCCTCCTCTCACACCGTCTATACTTACCTCAACACCGCCACCCTCCTCTCACACCGTCTATACTTACCTCAACACCACCACCCTCCTCTCACACCGTCTATACTTACCTCAACACCACCACCATCCTCTCACACCGTCTATACTTACCTCAACACCACCACCATCCTCTCACACCGTCTATACTTACCTCAACACCACCACACTCCTCTCACACACTTCTATACTTACCTCAACACCGCCATCCTCCTCTCACACCGTCTATACTTACCTCAACACCACCACCCTCCTCTCACACCGTCTATACTTACCTCAACACCACCATCCTCCTCTCACACACTTCTATACTTACCTCAACACCACCACCATCCTCTCACACCGTCTATACTTACCTCAACACCACCACACTCCTCTCACACCGTCTATACTTACCTCAACACCGCCATCCTCCTCTCACACACTTCTATACTTACCTCAACACCACCACCATCCTCTCACACCGTCTATACTTACCTCAACACCACCACACTCCTCTCACACCGTCTATACTTACCTCAACACCACCACACTCCTATCACACCGTCTATACTTACCTCAACACCGCCATCCTCCTCTCACACACTTCTATACTTACCTCAACACCACCACCATCCTCTCACACCGTCTATACTTACCTCAACACCACCACACTCCTCTCACACCGTCTATACTTACCTCAACACCACCACCATCCTCTCACACCGTCTATACTTACCTCAACACCGCCACCCTCCTCTCACACCGTCTATACTTACCTCAAAACCACCACCCTCCTCTCACACCGTCTATACTTACCTCAACACCGCCACCCTCCTCTCACACCGTCTATACTTACCTCAACACCACCACCATCCTCTCACACCGTCTATACTTACCTCAACACCACCATCCTCCTCTCACACACTTCTATACTTACCTCAACACCACCACACTCCTATCACACCGTCTATACTTACCTCAACACCGCCACCCTCCTATCACACCGTCTATACTTACCTCAACACCACCACCCTCCTCTCACACCGTCTATACTTACCTCAACACCACCACCCTCTACTCACACTCTGGACTTACCTCAACACCACCACCCTCCTCTCACACCGTCTATACTTACCTCAACACCACCACACTCCTCTCACACCGTCTATACTTACCTCAACACCACCATCCTCCTCTCACACCGTCTATACTTACCTCAACACCACCATCCTCCTCTCACACACTTCTATACTTACCTCAACACCACCACACTCCTCTCACACCGTCTATACTTACCTCAACACCACCATCCTCCTCTCACACACTTCTATACTTACCTCAACACCACCACACTCCTATCACACCGTCTATACTTACCTCAAAACCACCACCCTCCTCTCACACCGTCTATACTTACCTCAACACCACCACACTCCTATCACACCGTCTATACTTACCTCAACACCGCCACCCTCCTCTCACACCGTCTATACTTACCTCAACACCACCACACTCCTCTCACACCGTCTATACTTACCTCAACACCACCACCCTCCTATCACACCGTCTATACTTACCTCAACACCACCACACTCCTATCACACCGTCTATACTTACCTCAACACCGCCACCCTCCTCTCACACCGTCTATACTTACCTCAACACCACCATCCTCCTCTCACACACTTCTATACTTACCTCAACACCACCACCCTCCTCTCACACCGTCTATACTTACCTCAACACCGCCACCCTCCTCTCACACCGTCTATACTTACCTCAACACCACCACCCTCCTCTCACACCGTCTATACTTACCTCAACACCGCCATCCTCCTCTCACACACTTCTATACTTACCTCAACACCACCACCCTCCTCTCACACCGTCTATACTTACCTCAACACCGCCACCCTCCTCTCACACCGTCTATACTTACCTCAACACCACCACACTCCTCTCACACCGTCTATACTTACCTCAACACCACCACCCTCCTATCACACCGTCTATACTTACCTCAACACCACCACACTCCTATCACACCGTCTATACTTACCTCAACACCGCCACCCTCCTCTCATACCGTCTATACTTACCTCAACACCGCCACCCTCCTCTCATACCGTCTATACTTACCTCAACACCACCACCCTCCTCTCACACCGTCTATACTTACCTCAACACCACCACACTCCTCTCACACCGTCTATACTTACCTCAAAACCACCACCATCCTCTCACACCGTCTATACTTACCTCAACACCGCCACCCTCCTCTCACACCGTCTATACTTACCTCAACACCACCACACTCCTCTCACACCGTCTATACTTACCTCAACACCGCCACCCTCCTCTCACACCGTCTATACTTACCTCAACACCACCACACTCCTCTCACACCGTCTATACTTACCTCAACACCGCCACCCTCCTCTCACACCGTCTATACTTACCTCAACACCGCCATCCTCCTCTCACACCGTCTATACTTACCTCAACACCGCCATCCTCCTCTCACACACTTCTATACTTACCTCAACACCACCACCCTCCTCTCACACCGTCTATACTTACCTCAACACCGCCACCCTCCTCTCACACCGTCTATACTTACCTCAACACCGCCATCCTCCTCTCACACCGTCTATACTTACCTCAACACCGCCATCCTCCTCTCACACACTTCTATACTTACCTCAACACCACCACCCTCCTCTCACACCGTCTATACTTACCTCAACACCACCACCCTCCTCTCACACACTTCTATACTTACCTCAACACCACCACCCTCCTCTCACACACTTCTATACTTACCTCAACACCACCACCCTCCTATCATACCGTCTATACTTACCTCAACACCACCACCCTCCTATCATACCGTCTATACTTACCTCAACACCACCACCCTCCTATCATACCGTCTATACTTACCTCAACACCGCCACCCTCCTCTCACACACTTCTATACTTACCTCAAAACCACCACCATCCTCTCACACCGTCTATACTTACCTCAACACCACCACCCTCCTCTCACACCGTCTATACTTACCTCAACACCACCAACCTGCACTCACACCGTCTATACTTACCTCAACACCACCAACCTGCACTCACACCGTCTATACTTACCTCAACACCACCAACCTGCACTCACACCGTCTATACTTACCTCAACACCACCACCCTTTTATCACACCGTCTATACTTACCTCAACACCACCACCCTCCTATCACACCGTCTATACTTACCTCAACACCACCACCCTCTACTCACACTCTGGACTTACCTCAACACCACCACCCTCCTCTCACACCGTCTATACTTACCTCAAAACCACCACCCTCCTATCACACCGTCTATACTTACCTCAAAACCACCACCCTCCTATCACACCGTCTATACTTACCTAAACACCACCACCCTCCTCTCACACCGTCTATACTTACCTCAAAACCACCACCCTCCTATCACACCGTCTATACTTACCTCAAAACCACCACCCTCCTATCACACCGTCTATACTTACCTCAAAACCACCACCCTCCTATCACACCGTCTATACTTACCTCAAAACCACCACCCTCTTATCACACTGTCTATACTTACCTCAAAACCACCACCCTCTTATCACACCGTCTATACTTACCTCAAAACCACCACCCTCTTATCACACCGTCTATACTTACCTCAACACCACCACCCTCCTCTCACACCGTCTATACTTACCTCAAAACCACCACCCTCCTATCACACCGTCTATACTTACCTCAAAACGACCACCCTCCTATCACACCGTCTATACTTACCTTAACACCACCCTCCTATCACACCGTCTATACTTACCTTAACACCACCACCCTCCTATCACACCGTCTATACTTACCTCAAAACCACCACCCTCCTATCACACCGTCTATACTTACCTCAAAACCACCACCCTCCTATCACACCGTCTATACTTACCTCAACACCACCACCCTCCTATCACACCGTCTATACTTACCTCAACACCACCACCTTCCTATCACACCGTCTATACTTACCTCAACACCACCACCCTCTACTCACACTCTACACTTACCTCAACACCACCACCCTCCTATCACACCGTCTATACTTACCTCAACACCACCACCCTCCTAGCACACCGTCTATACTTACCTCAACACCACCACCTTCCTATCACACCGTCTATACGTACCTCAACACCACCACCCTCCTCGCACATCTTGTACACCTACCTCCACACCAACACCCTCCTCGCACACCGTTTATACTTACCTCAACACCACCACAATCGTTTTACTAGAACTACAGATAATCATTGGACCACTCGAACTACTGACAATTATTCCTCTACCACAAGAAGTATAGACTATTTGTCTTCAACTAGACCCACAGACAATCACTTTTTTCTACCACTAGAAGTACTGACAAAGGTAGTTCCATCACCTGGACTGAAGACACTTATGCAACTGAAGACGCCTCTGTAGTCATTGGCGGACATAATGCCAACGTGACGTTGAAAGTTTAACTCACTCAGTCTAGAAGAACATGACGTTTTAACTTTTTGACATTTGCCTGCTCACGAGATGTATGTGTAAATATAATTATATGGGATTACTGTTGAAACGATGGGTGCAGAATTTCTGCAGAACCCTCTTTTGTTGTAAAAATTAATCATCTATAATCGAAATGATTTCTAATTAAGTGAAAACAGAGCCAAGTGAGGACGATGTTAGTTTACTGGGGGTACATTAATTAGATGTCAATTCCCTAACGCTGATTGTCCTACAATAGTTTCCTTGCACGCACACTGGGGCGAGATGCGTGATCCTGTCTGCGGGAAGCCCGGCACTAAAAGTATTTTGCAACAACCCTTTAGCCTTCCTTGGTGTATTTTCTCCCCCAATTAGCTAGTGA
The DNA here is from genome assembly GCF_022045235.1 of Haliotis cracherodii. Classification (NCBI taxonomy): domain Eukaryota; kingdom Metazoa; phylum Mollusca; class Gastropoda; order Lepetellida; family Haliotidae; genus Haliotis; species Haliotis cracherodii. The sequence continues at coordinate 41,251,697 of NW_027266268.1, read as the reverse complement.
TAAATTGTTGGTGCGTGCCCCTCGCTCACCGACAAAGACAGCGCAAATATAAATATTTCATACTAATTTGAAGGAATCAAAAGCAGCTATCATTCAAAAATTATTTCCGATAACCTGCAGAGGAGCGATCTCTCCTCGGAATTTCCCAAGCGGCCAAATAAGCTCAATTAGTTTCTGGTGATAATCGTTGGCGGAGTATGGCCCGGGCGGCTTTCCATAGGTAATGTGATTGTTGCTTGGTGCGAAGGTGTGATTCGCCTTTAAACAATGAGCATGGTAGTGTCCCCTGGGGGCTGTCATACTTGAAGCTAATCTGGTTAGCAGGCAGAGACGGACCGGACACGCAAGTGCCGTGCAAACTATCAGTACGACGTCACCGCGGGGAGGGGAACACGTAGATAGGACGTCTCGGCACCGGCGTCAGTACCTAGAGTGGAACACTGCTGAGTATCTGTACACCTGTAATGGAATAAAACAACCGAACATGAGAATCACCATGCAATGTATTTGACTATTATGTCATGACAATATGACACCTAGACGTCACATGATGTATATTGTATACTTTCCACGGAGATTCCACTATGTATGCATTAAAGTAAACACGCCACACTCACTCACCCACTCATTCACTCTAATGAGGCGCATGTCCCGCGCCAATGTAGGAGAGAAATGACATATTTGAGATACGTAGATGAGTGAGTGAGTGAGTGAGTTGGGTTTAACGCCGCTTTTAACAGTATTCCAGTTATATCACGGCGTGTCAGCTTAATGTGGGAGGAAAGCCCGAAGTGATGCAGGTCTCAGACGTTTACGAATTCGGTGAAACCCACGAGCACGGGTATGGCGCTGACAAACCTAGAAACATAATCATAGGTTTCTTAGACAATTGGCCCCCTTGAGATACACCAGTGTACAAATTGTTGCATCTATATAACGTCAACACCAGTGTACAAATTGTTGCATCTATATATACCAGCCATATTATAACGGCAACACCAGTGTACAAATTGTTGCATCTATATATACCAGCCATGTTATAACGTCAACACCAGTGTACAAATTGTTGCATCTATATATACCAGCCATATTATAACGGCAACACCAGTGTACAAATTGTTGCATCTATATATACCAGCCATGTTATAACGTCAACACCAGTGTACAAGTTGTTGCATCTATATATACCAGCCATATTATAACGGCAACACCAGTGTACAAATTGTTGCATCTATATATACCAGCCATATTATAACGTCAACACCAGTGTACAAATTGTTGCATCTATATATACCAGCCATATTATAACGGCAACACCAGTGTACAAATTGTTGCATCTATATATACTAGCCATGTTATAACGTCAACACCAGTGTACAGATAGTCACAGCCATATACCAGCCATATAATAACGTCAACACCAGTGTACAAATTGTTGCATCTATATATACCAGCCATGTTATAACGTCAACACCAGTGTACAAATTGTTGCATCTATATATACCAGCAATATTATAACGGCAACACCAGTGTACAAATTGTTGCATCTATATATACCAGCCATGTTATAACGTCAACACCAGTGTACAGATAGTCACAGCCATATACCAGCCATATAATAACGTCAACACCAGTGTACAAATTGTTGCATCTATATATACCAGCCATGTTATAACGTCAACACCAGTGTACAAATTGTTGCATCTATATATACCAGCCATGTTATAACGTCAACACCAGTGTACAAATTGTTGCATCTATATATACCAGCCATATTATAACGTCAACACCAGTGTACAAATTGTTGCATCTATATATACCAGCCATGTTATAACGTCAACACCAGTGTACAAATTGTTGCATCTATATATACCAGCCATATTATAACGTCAACACTAGTGTACAAATTGTTGCATCTATATATACCAGCCATATTATAACGTCAACACCAGTGTACAAATTGTTACATCTATATGTACCAGCCATATTATAACGTCAACACCAGTGTACAAATTGTGACATCTATATATACCAGCCATGTTATAACGTCAACACCAGTGTACAGATAGTCACAGCCATATACCAGCCATTTTATAACGTCAACACCAGTGTACAAATTGTTGCATCTATATATACCAGCCATATTATAACGTCAACACCAGTGTACAAATTGTTGTATCCATATATACCAGCCATGTTATAACGTCAACACCAGTGTACAAATTGTTGCATCTATATATACCCGCCATGTTATAACGTCAACACCAGTGTACAGATAGTCACATCCCTATGTACCGCCACGTTATAACCGTCAACACAGGTGTAGAGATAGTCACATTCCTATATACCAGCCTTATTATAACGTCAACACCAGTGTACAGATAGTCACAGCCATATATACCAGCCATGTTATAACGTCAGCACCAGTGAACAAATTGTTGTATCCATATATACCAGCCATGTTATAACGTCAACACCAGTGTACAGATAGTAACATTCCTATATACCAGCCATGTTATAACGTCAACACAAGTGTACAAATTGTCGCATTCATATACACCAGCCATGTTATAAAGTCAACACAAGTATACAAATTGTTGCATCCATATATACCGGCCATGTTATAACCGTGAACACCTGTGTACAGATAGTCACATCCCTATATACCAGTCATGTTATAACCGTAAACACAGGTATGCAGATAGTCACATTCTTATATACCAGCCATGTTATAACATCAACACCTGTGTACAGGTAGTCACATCCCTATATACCAGCCATGTTATAACCGTCAACATCTGTGTATATGTAGTCGCATCCCTATATACCAGCCATGTTATAACCATCAACACCAGTGCACAGGTAGTCACATCCCTATATACCAGCCATGTTATAACTATCGACACAGGTGTCGAGATAGTCACATTCCTATATACCAGCCATGTTATAACCGTCAACACCAGGGTATAGGTAGTCACATCCATCTATACCGGCCATGTTATAACTGTCAACACCAGGGTACAGGTAGTCACATCCATCTATACCGGCCATGTTATAACTGTCAACACCAGGGTACAGGTAGTCACATCCATCTATACCGGCCATGTTATAACTGTCAACACCGATGTACAAATAGTCACATCACCATATACCAGTCATGTTATAACTGTCAACACCGATGTACAAATAGTCACATCACTCTACACCAGGAATGTTATAATCGTCAACTCCAATATATACAGCCATGTTATATCCCTGCTGTTAATGGTCTAAGGTCTAACGTGTCAGCAATGCAAGTAGGATGGAATGTGTGATGACCGTGGAGGTACAAGAAAAAGCTTTCAAATTAGATTTGTTTAGAAAATTAAAAAGTCGCTAGAAATGAATATAAATGTGGCACCTGATACACCCACGTCCATGGAGCATTCACGTCACGTGACACCAGGGAAATGATGCCAGTTCAGCAGTTCGCAGTTAAATCACGTGACAATGCACAGGATATGTTGAGTACGTCAGTGAGGGATGTGTCACGTGAAGCGCTTTGTCCTGCACGTGCAATCTCGCGTCGATCCCCATGGGTGTACAGTTGCCTGCAGTTGTACAGACTGACTGTCAAGTCAATCAACCCAGGGTAGTCGCGGGGAATTGACGAGATTTAGGGTCGTACTGCACGAGGAGAGTCACGTGACATTATATGCAGGCACGTGACCACGTTACGGTGATTAGAATGTCATTAAGTGGCATCTGCTGACGTTCATTGCATGTTGCGTGTGTTTGTTGTGCCTTACTGCAGAGGGCTGTGTTCAGCACTGTCCGAATCGGAGGCTGCGATCTGACTGACACATGTGTGACATTACCATCCATGCAGTCCCGACTTTTGAACTTAAGTACAAAATTAATAATTACTCGAAGCGCTCGTTAAATCTCCAATGGGATCAGCTGTCACTGTGTGGGATCAGCTGTAACTGTGGGAATCAGCTGTAATTGTGGGGGATCAGCTGTGTGTGTGATATCAGCTGTAACTGTACGGGATCAGCTGTAACTGCAGGGGATCAGCTGTATTTGTATGGGATCAGCTGTCACTGTGCGGAATCTTCTGTAATTGTTTGGGATCAGGTGTAACTGTGGGGCATCAGCTGTAACTGTACGGGATCTGCTGTAACGATGTGGGATCAGCTGTAATTGTGCGGGATGAGCTGTAACTGATGGGATGAGCTGTAACTGTGTGAGATCAGCTGTAACTGTACGGGATCAGCTGTAACTGTATGGGATCAGTTGTCACTGTGCAGAATCTTCTGTAATTGTTTGGGATCAGGTGTAACTGTGGGGCATCAGCTGTAACTGTACGGGATCTGCTGTAACGGTGTGGGATCAGCTGTAATTGTGAGGGATGAGCTGTAACTGATGGGATGAGCTGTAACTATGTGAGATCAGCTGTAACTGTACGGGATCAGCTGTAAGTGTGGGGATCAGCTGTAACTTTGCGTGATCAGCTGTAACTGTACGGGATCAGCTGTAACTGTACGGGGTCCGCTGTAACTATGAGATCAGCTGTAACTGTACGGGATCAGCTGTAAGCTGTAAGCTGTAAGCGTGGGGATCAGCTGTAACTTTGCGGGTTGGCTGCATCTTCAGACGTTTTTATGTTTCCTATATTTTTGTAAGGGTTCATAAATACATTTCCATTTTCTACCTAATTTAATAATACAAGTTGATTGTATCTTATATATGAAATGACAAAGTGGTGTAACAATTAAACAATAAATGACACGAAGACCGGTAATAATTGCTGCACATTTTGTAATTATATAGTATCGATAGTATCGATACCCTGCTGTAGGATCTTGAAAGTTGGAATTCGTTTTTTTATGCAATATTTGATTAGCAGTTGTTGGAAGTCCTTGTTTCTTTGTGGGAATCCAAGCAAAAGTTGTTTGGTAAGTTGTATTCTGACATCTGTTTGCGTTCTGTTTGTTTTCCACGATGTATGAAACTGTTTTAGGGACCTTGTCCAATAGTTTATTGAATTTCAGTACTTGTTGACTGTAAACAAATATAATTGCCTAGAGTCAAAAATGCCCAGAAGGCGGTTGCTTCAGCTGCGTGTCATCGCTGTGCTGGAAAATGTGCGTCCAGCAGCCTCTGTACCCGTCCTCCTGTCTGTGTCACCTGCTCTGGCAACCATCCCTCTTCTTCCAAGGAACGCCCGACTTGGAAACTGCAATAAATAATTTCATGTGTATAAAGCACGAACACAGTCTCTCTTTATCGGAAGCAAAGAAATTCGTTCTTGCTCGGGAGCAACCAGGTCCATCTTTTTTGACTGTTGTTTCTGCTTCTCTGCAGGTATCGTACAATTCAATAAGTTGCCAGACTGACTACATATGGGCAAAGACTTCTGCCCAACATTTTTATCAGGTGAGGCCCCCACAGGAGAGCTCTAGCTCACAAACAGTCACTAAATCACAGCCACCTTGTGGTAAAGATCCATCTTCATCTAAGGAGCTATCCTCATCTCTATCAGCTCAACAAACTAACTCAGAAACGAATTGCAAACAGCAAACCGAAAATAAAATCTTCTAAAGGTATCAGAGTGGTAGAGCCTCAAAGGGGCAGACAAACAAGATCCAGCTGTTTAATAAGTTTGGATCCCCTGAGGGCATGGGTGTGTCCGACATGAGCCATCACAGGGCACATAGCTTGTCGCCCTCAAGGAAGGTGAGCGGTAGGTCCCCAGTCAATCCCCCTAAAGGATAGTTTCTACAGCTAGTATTGTACAGTGGAATTTTAGAGGAATAAAGACTAATTTTAATTAATTTCATCTATTAGTCCAGGATTTTAATCCATCAGCATTCTGCTTTCAAGAAACGTATCCAAAGCAGACAGACAATTTAACTTACGTCAGTTCAGTGCGTATCATTCGTTTGCTCCCCAAGGTGACAGGGCCACTGGAGGATCTTCAATCATTGTGCGACAGAATAGTATCCACAGTCCTGTAGTACCTAAAACGAAACTGCAAGCCGTTGCAGTGCGACTAACTTTGCACGTTGCGTTTACATTGTGATCTCTTTATATTCCGCCGTCCTCAGCTCTCCAACAGTCTTCAAACTCTCTAGGATCAGCTCCCTAAGCTTTGTATAATCATGGGTGATTTGAAACAAACACAAATACTGAAAGAAAAGTACTTGAGGATTGTATGTGCATTGATGATCTATGTATCTTTAACGATGACGCCAACAGTTATCTGCAACCTGCAAATGGCACTTACTCTTCTTTGGATGTGTCTCTCACTCATTCTAATCTACTCAACGATATCCAATGGTCAGTCCACAATGATCCTTGTGAAAGCCTCCATTTCCCAACTATCCTATCAACATATGATGTTCTACCTTTTACAAGATGGAATTTTACAAAGGCAAACCGTTCTTTCTTTCAAACTCTGTGCTTAAAACCCACAAGTTTCAATGATGTTGCTGATTTCATTCATGTTTTTTTCTGACGTTTAAATATTATTGCTGACTAATGAATACCTACATTCTCTACAATTCCACAAATACTTATACCATGGTTTAAAACCGAATGTAAACAAGCTAGGAAAGCTAGGAAAAGGGCAGAGACATGATCCCGCCGCCAGCTAACTGTCCACAATTTATATGAATTTTAAACGCAAAGCCAGTCGTGCATTTAAACCAAAAAAACGCTATGATTCTGAAATAAATTCCCGTACACCTCTGTCTAAGGTTTGGAATATGGTGCAACAGATAAAAACTAAGGGCTCCAAATCATGGAGTTCACCATCTTAAGGAGGGTGACACTTTATGAACCAATAAATCAGATATAGCAAATACACTTTAGCTAAACATTATTCCTCATCATATTATACCCCAAAATGTCAGAAATTTAATGAACAACGAAAAAAAGGAAAATTAATTTTAATTTTGATAACGGCGAGGACTGTAATGAAATCTTCTCTATTCATGAGCTTCTGACGGCTTTAGGACAAGCTCATGATACTGCTACAGCTCCTAATGGCTTTAGGACAAGCTCATGATACTACTACAGCTCCTAATGGCTTTAGGACAAGCTCATGATACTACTACAGCTCCTAATGGCTTCAGGGCAAGCTCATGATACTGCTACAGCTCCTAATGGCTTTAGGACAAGCTCATGATACTGCTACAGCTCCTAATGGCTTTAGGACAAGCTCATGATACTGCTACAGCTCCTAATGGCTTTAGGACAAGCTCATGATACTGCTACAGCTCCTAATGGCTTTAGGACAAGCTCATGATACTACTACAGCTCCTAATGGCTTTAGGGCAAGCTCATGATACTGCTACAGCTCCTAATGGCTTTAGGGCAAGCTCATGATACTGCTACAGCTCCTAATGGCATTAGGACAAGCTCATGATACTGCTACAGCTCCTAATGGCTTTAGGACAAGCTCATGATACTGCTACAGCTCCTAATGGCTTTAAGGCAAGCTCATGATACTGCTACAGTTGCTGACGGCTTTAGGGCAAGCTCATGATACTGCTACAGCTCCTAATGGCTTTAGGACAAGCTCATGATACTGCTACAGCTCCTAATGGCTTTAGGACAAGCTCATGATACTGCTACAGCTCCTAATGGCTTTAGGACAAGCTCATGATACTGCTACAGCTCCTAATGGCTTTAGGGCAAGCTCATGATACTACTACAGCTCCTAATGGCTTTAGGGCAAGCTCATGATACTGCTACAGCTCCTAATGGCTTTAGGACAAGCTCATGATACTACTACAGCTCCTAATGGCTTTAGGGCAAGCTCATGATACTACTACAGCTGCTGGCGGCTTTAGGGCAAGCTCATGATACTGCTACAGCTCCTAATGGCTTTAGGGCAAGCTCATGATACTGCTACAGCTCCTAATGGCTTTAGGACAAGCTCATGATACTACTACAGCTCCTAATGGCTTTAGGGCAAGCTCATGATACTACTACAGCTGCTGGCGGCTTTAGGGCAAGCTCATGATACTGCTACAGCTCCTAATGGCTTTAGGGCAAGCTCATGATACTGCTACAGCTCCTAATGGCTTTAGGACAAGCTCATGATACTACTACAGCTCCTAATGGCTTTAGGGCAAGCTCATGATACTGCTACAGCTCCTAATGGCTTTAGGACAAGCTCATGATACTGCTACAGCTCCTAATGGCTTTAGGACAAGCTCATGATACTGCTACAGCTCCTAATGGCTTTAGGGCAAGCTCATGATACTACTACAGCTCCTAATGGCTTTAGGACAAGCTCATGATACTGCTACAGCTCCTAATGGCTTTAGGACAAGCTCATGATACTACTACAGCTCCTAATGGCTTTAGGGCAAGCTCATGATACTGCTACAGTTGCTGACGGCTTTAGGGCAAGCTCATGATACTGCTACAGCTCCTAATGGCTTTAGGGCTAGCTCATGATACTACTACAGCTCCTAATGGCTTTAGGGCAAGCTCATGATACTGCTACAGCTGCTGACGGCTTTAGGGCAAGCTCATGATACTACTACAGCTGCTGACGGCTTTAGGGCAAGCTCATGATACTACTACAGCTGCTGACGGCTTTAGGGCAAGCTCATGATACTACTACAGCTGCTGACGGCTTTAGGGCAAGCTCATGATACTACTACAGCTGCTGACGGCTTTAGGGCAAGCTCATGATCCTGCTACAGCTGCTGGCGGCTTTAGGGCAAGCTCATGATCCTGCTACAGCTGCTGACGGCTTTAGGGCAAGCTCATGATACTACTACAGCTGCTGACGGCTTTAGGGCAAGCTCATGATACTGTTACAGCTCCTAATGGCTTTAGGGCAAGCTCATGATACTGCTACAGCTCCTAATGGCTTTAGGGCAAGCTCATGATACTACTACAGGTGCTGACGGCTTTAGGGCAAGCTCATGATCCTGCTACAGCTGCTGGCGGCTTTAGGGCAAGCTCATGATCCTGCTACAGCTGCTGATAATATTCACTATCAGTTACTTAAACATTCACCTGTGTAACTGATAGTGAATATTATCAGCACACAGCTAGTAAGCGATATCGGCCTATAATTAGAAGGAACAGTATGATCACAGCAAGGCTTGGTACAGGTATTACAATAGCATTTCACTTCACCATGGTGTAATGCTATTGTAATACCTATACCAAAACCTGGCCGTGATCATACTGTTCCTTCTAATTATAGGCCGATATATCGCTTACTAGCTGTGTGTGCAAGACCATGGAAAGAACGGTTAATAACAGACTTATATGGTATTTAGAAACCAATAATCTTTTAACAAATACACAATGTGTTTTTAGGAAAACTAGAAGTACCGTTGACCATTTGGTTAGTCTTGAGACAGTTGTGAAAAATGTTAATAAACAACATGCGGTGTCAATATTTTTCGATTTAGGGAAAGCGTAAGGTACGACCTGGAAACATGGAATTTTAAAAGATCTTCATGAAATGGGATTGTGAAGGAGTTTGCCTAATTTTGTATCTCAGTTTGTAAGAGATAGATATTTCCAGGTTCGTGTATTGTTTTAGGAATAATGAATTTATTAAAAGTTGTTTTTTAATCCAAGTAGGGAGGGGGCCAGTCAACCCTTCTACACTTATATAGATCACTCATCAGTTCTTAACTCGACTATAGCTCCATCATCTATGGTGGGGCTTGTTAAAGCAACCTTAACGTTTTAGATTCTCTCCACCATCAAGGCCTAAAACCTCCTCTTTTGACAGTTTGTACATTGAGGCTGATGAACCTTCTCTTGAACAGCGCCATATAAAATTATCTGTACAATACACTTATCCCAACCCTAGGTATCAGTTTTAAACCTTTCATTTCTCCTGCTAATATTGAACTCGAAAATATATATCCTTTTTGTCTGCTTTCTTCTCCTCCTTGGCAATCGGTAAGGCCATAGGTGGATCTTAAACTAAAGAAATCTGACACTCATCAACCACAATTTTAACAAGGATATAATCAGCTAAGAAGCAAATATAAATGTAACAAATCTATTTTTACAGATGGATCCAAGGATGGTGATGCTGTTGCCAGTGCAACTATCACTGGATCCAGAACTTTATCAACTAGATTACCAGCTAACTCATTCATTTTCAGAAAGCTGAATCTAAGGCCATTTTGCTTTAGATTACAGTAAACTACGTTTATAACGAACACGCTTATAACGAACTGACGGATATCACGAACTTAATTGTTGGTCCCGGCCATTTGCTATATATATGCTTAAAACGAACTACTGTTTTAACGAACTAAAATTAGCACCGTTTCTGCGTCATTTGAATAACATTATATCTGTTATTCATATGTGTACAAGTCCAGTACTGGTAGATTAAATGTGGTGTTCAGTTTTGTACTGGAACCATTGTGAATTAGTATCACGTGAACATCGGAACTGAACCTGATCACAGAGAGGCCAGATTTCCAAATATATCACACTTTTCAGGAGGACTTTCCATTTTCTACAATGATGATTACGTCTTCTATGCTTTTCGAAATTCGTGTAGTAATACTGAGTTCCTTTCAATATCTTTAACAGGTTGCAAATGAAATAAGGCAAAGCCGAAGCTTCGTGTTATGAGATTGCACAGGTTAGAATTCAAGGAACGCTCTTTTTGATTGAACATACAAATCCCGTGTATTCTAGAAAGTTAGTTTTTAATTTAGACTCATTCAGAAAACTTTGATAGGTCGAGAATTGTCTTGATGAATCTAGCATGTCATTTATATATCGAATTTTCGTTTTATTCCATCTTGGGTAGTAGGTTACTGTATTTATCAATTCGGATGTTTTCAGTTTTTAAACAAGTGCTGATAGTTTCCGGAGTGTTTTGACTAGCCCACCAAGCAGAACGGATGTCACTGTAATTGCGATTTCGTAGTAGTGAGATAATAATATTCTTTAGATTTTAACCATCGTTTTCATATATTACAAGGCACACAGATTTGGGCAGATTCGTGGCAGGAAGACTGTTTGAAAAACCTCCTCATTATTGCAAGGTGTTGAGGCTGCATTGGGAGCATTGAAACCACAATCTTCAAAAGTGAAAACCAGCTAGCCTTAATTAAATTTATTAGGCTTATTCCCCCATATATATTTGAAACACTTATGATGAAAGCCTCCAATAAGTGTATCGGGGATATGGAAGTGACGAAAACAAGTGATTCAATTTTGGAATGATAAGCGAATTTAGTAGTGTTACTGCCTCGATGTACAGACTTAGAGAAAACTGTAGACCAAAGTTATCATGTTTCTATTGTTCGAGTAAACCTAGATACAGAAGAGATAGTTTCGCCATCTCAACTCCACTTATTTATCAAATGCGGTCAGTTATAAATGAGGGCTTGTTATTTAGTCGACACTGAAACAACAAAGAAAGCAATGGCGCTGCAGTACGGTGTGGAATACTCCTGTTGTCTTCAAGACCGCTTACTTCCTTGTAACAGGAGGGGCGGGGGAGAGGGCGTTACAGTGCGACTCAACAAGTGACTAGACACTGCGGAACTTGCTTAAATCTGGCAGACAACCACTCTCTAAATGCGTTAATCGCTGCGAAATTACAATGTATGCTGTCTAGTATTCCCATCAATCAGAAATATAAGCGGCGTTTATCCGCAGCTGACCGCCTCAGTGTTGTGTCCACTGTCTGCACCCAAACACATGGTCATTATATTCCTGGACATAATCAATCACGTCATTCATTGACGGTGATTTACATCACGTGCTGACGCAAGGGGGAGGTCGGGGCGGGTAACGCCCCCGCAACATAGCGGCCTACGTGCGTGTGGAGACGCAGTTAAACTGACCACCGAACATCCGTGGACAATGCTGGACATTACCGGCCCGGAACGCAGGCTCTGGTCAAGTGGCTATCAGCCCACGTACATCTGTCATACCTACACGCGTGTGGAATGTGAGTCATGGTAGAATCGTCAAGCGTGAGGGTTATTTTGAATAGTTCGATCTGCGTGCATCGTAGGGGTGTACACACGGGGCTGGAATGTGACGTCTATTTGATATAGGGACGGTCTGGTGCGCCGATGTCATGTGGGGAACGGTATGATGACGCCGATGTTGTATACGGGGCAGCATGGTTACACCGACGTTTACAGTGGACGTCATGGTTACGTTAACGTGTATGTCATATAGTGGACGTCATGTTGGCGTTAACGTGGATGTTATATAGTGGACATCATGGTGATGTTAACGTGGTTGTTATATAGTGGACGTCATGTGGTGGATGTTTTATAGTGGACGTCATGTTGGCGTTAACGTGTATGTCATATAGTGGACGTCATGTTGGCGTTAACGTGTATGTCCAATAGTTGACGTCATGGTGACGTTAACGTGGATGTTATATAGTGGACGTCATGTTGGCGTTAACGTGTTTGTCATATGGTGGACGTCATGTTGGCGTTAACGTGGATGTTATATAGTGGACGTCATGGTGACGTTAACGTGGATGTTATATAGTGGACGTCATGTTGGCGTTAACGTGGATGTTATATAGTGGACGGCATGGTGACGTTAACGTGGATGTTATATAGTGGACGTCATGGTGACGTTTATGTTGCAGCTCGTTGCCGGACACGATTGACGTCTCGACCGTTTGATTTGTTGCATTCTGGAGGGTCAATGGTCAGATATCAATAGACTCTGTTTTATATATAACAAGGATCCAATGACTCCGACCACTTTGACGCAGTTGTAATATTGCTGACATAGACATAAACCAAATTCACTCACTCACTCCCATGCGGAGGTCAACATCATGTTGCCTACTTGAGACGGGGCGACCCCCCTTGATGTCAACACGTGACTGTCTACGCCAGCAGTTCAGTGAGTTCATGGTACGCATGCGTGAGCGAGATCCTCAGTGCCGCCCCTAGTAGCGTGTCACCGCTAAGCGGTCATCGTCTTTGATTAGCACTGTAATTAATGTCTGACAGCGTGACTGATCCGTACGGCCTAATGGCCGCGGGAGGATAGAGTTACCTCCCTTTACAACACAACAATGGTGATCTGTGCGTGTGAGAAGGTGTTGTCGCGACCTCTGTCATTTACAATGTTCCTCCTTTTAGAAGCGTTTAGACTCCGGTTGCAGATGGAGTCGATCTCGCCACCGTGTCGCGAGTAATTGGCCACAGATCTGTACTTGCTCGTCCATCATGGCGATAAGATCCACACTGTGCAAGTAGGGTGAACCTATCGCTCACAACCTCTTTGTGCACCCGAACTGCCACCCTCATCAGGCCTGCTACCCGTCACCGGATGTTGTGAGGCATCATGGGATACAGAGCTATGTACAAAACATGCAGATATCCTATCTTGGTGAGATTATCTCCGATATGCAGTCACGGGTCAAAGGGCAAATTCCTGCACTTGATTGGTGTTACCACGAAAAGGTCTGCCTTGACCACCACCATCAACCAGCGGCAGGCGTCTAGAGTGGCCCTGTTACAAATGAGGTCTCTCGAGCAGCCGTGTCGAGAAACCATCTTCAGATCCCATGAGACTATGTAATGTGGATAAGCAGGGGATACATGAGTTGAAGGAGGTATAGAGGAAAGGAAAGATTGGATAGAGTTGTTGGAGGCATAGGAGGGATAGAGTTGATTGAGTTGAGAGAGGCATAGAGAAGATTTAGTTGATGGGGCATAGAGGAGACAGAGTTGATAGAACAATAGAAAAGAAAGAGTTAATGGAGACATAAAGGGGATAGAGTTGATGGAGGCATGGAGGAGATAGAGTTGATGGAGGCATAGAGGAGATAGAGTTGATGGAGGCATAGAGGGGATGGAGTTGGTGGCGGCATAGAGGGGATAGAGTTGATGGAGGCATAGAGGAGATAGAGTTGATGGAGGCATAGAGGGGATGGAGTTGATGGAGACATAGAGGGGATAGAGTTGATGAAGGCATAGAGGGGATGGAGTTGATGCAGGCATAGAGGGGATGGATTTGATGGAGGCATAAAGGGGATGGAGTTGATGGAGGCATAGAGGGGATGGAGGTGGTGGAGGCATGGAGGAGATAGAGTTGATGGAGGCATAGAGGGGATGGAGTTGGTGGAGGCATAGAGGGGATGGAGGTGGTGGAGGCATGGAGGAGATAGAGTTGATGTAGGCCTAGAGGGGATGGAGTTGGTGGCGGCATAGAGGGGACAGAGTTGATGGAGGAGTAGAGGAAGTAGATTTGATGGAGGCATAGAGGGGATAGAGTTGATGGAGGCATAGAGGAGATAGAGTTGATGGAGGCATGGAGGAGATAGAGTTGATGGAGGCATAGAGGGGATGGAGTTGGGGGAGGCACTGAGGATATAGAGTTTGTAGAGGCATAGAGGGGGTAGAGTTGATGGAGGCATAGAGGGGATAGAGTTGATGGAGGCATAAAGGGGGTGGAGGTTGTGGAGGCATGGAGGAGATAGAGTTGATGGAGGCATAGAGGGGATGGAGTTGGGGGAGGCACTGAGGATATAGAGTTTGTAGAGGCATAGAGGGGGTAGAGTTGATGGAGGCATAGAGGGGATAGAGTTGATGGAGGCATAGAGGAGATAGAGTTGATGGAGGCATGGAGGAGATAGAGTTGATGGAGGCATAGAGGGGATGGAGTTGGGGGAGGCACTGAGGATATAGAGTTTGTAGAGGCATAGAGGGGGTAGAGTTGATGGAGGCATAGAGGGGATAGAGTTGATGGAGGCATAGAGGAGATAGAGTTGATGGAGGCATGGAGGAGATAGAGTTGATGGAGGCATAGAGGGGATGGAGTTGGGGGAGGCACTGAGGATATAGAGTTTGTAGAGGCATAGAGGGGGTAGAGTTGATGGAGGCATAGAGGGGATAGAGTTGGGGGAGGCACTGAGGATATAGAGTTTGTAGAGGCATAGAGGGGGTAGAGTTGATGAAAGGAAAGATTGAATAAAGTTGATGGAGGCATAGAGGAGACAGAGTTGATAGAGTTGTTAGACCGGAAGATGTTACATGGAATATAGTTCGTGGAGCGGATAGAGTGTTTAGTTTAGATGGAGTGATTAGTGGTCATCCTTCACATCACGCTGGTGTCTTTCAGTCTTCACGTCATATTTGTCATCCTCCCGCTTCACATAATATTGGCATCCTTCAGACTCGCTGACTTGGTTAATGCATGTCATCGTATCCCAATTGTGTGGATCGATGCTCATGATGTCAATCACTGGATTGTCTCGCCCTGACTCCATTATTTACAGACCGGTGCGGCGTTAAACAACAAACACATAGCAGATATCATGTAGCTACACAAAGGGATGTGTCGCTTTTACTTACCACCACGGTAGAGTGGTGTCGTCAGGATGCTGTTTACCTTCTGAAGCTTCGGGTTATACATGGATGCAATGTATAATGCTTGCTTTATCAACTTACTGCCTTAAATACGTATTGTCTTATATTTGATTAACTTACTACCTTAAATATCTACTTTCTTATACCTCATTAACTTGATACCTTATATACCTACTTTCATATATATAATCAACTTACCACCTTATATACGTACTTTCTTATACTGAATTAACTTAGTAGCGTATATACTTACTTACCTATACTTAATCAACTTAGTATCTCATTTTCTTATCTTCCTATACGTAATTAACTTACTACCTTATACACTTATTTTCTTATACTTCATTAACTTTACACCTTTTATACTTACTGTCTTATGCTTCATCAACTTTCAGCATTATATAATTATATTTCTTTAATAATAAATCAACTAACTACCATAAATATTTATTTTCTTATAATTAATTATCTTACTTACTTATATACTTACATCCTTATACTTAATCATCTTACTACCTCATATACTTACTTTCTTATACTTAATCCAATTAATGTCTTATTTACTTATCTTCGTATACTAAATGGGCAATTTTTGTTCCAAAGGACTATTACTCTCCTTTTGAAATGATATAAGCGACGGTCCAACTGTCGTTTCCGGTCTGGTTTTCGGATCTATGCGCTGCGACAACTAGTAACATGTAGAGACGGAGCCAAGCTAAAGCGTTACCCTGTTGCACCTTCATTCAAAAATGGTCGTTTACACCTGAATATTGTTAACTAGCACATATTTTGAAGTGATTATTGTTTTAAAAGATCAATATTTGTTAAGTCTTCAACTAAAAGACAAATTGTCACGATGAAAGATAGCTTGGAAATCGCCATGAAAAACGGTGTATTGCCGCGGTATTTTCAACGCCAGTAAATGGCTAGGCATTCTGTCAGTCTGGGCTAATATAGATCTATATCGCATCGATGAACTAATGCAAACTCATTTAATTTATCAGCTTTTGTGTTACTTCCCACGACAATTCCAGGCAATCAAGCATTCAAATCTTAAATAGTTATACTGCCATGGACTTCAGTGGAATAGGAGATACGCCTACATTTGCAGCACACAGACATCTTTGACAGGCCTTTACCACTGATCAATAGTTAGTATACATCCGTGCCTTCAAAATAATTGAAGAAGAAATAACATTCAGAATAAAACAACTGATTTTGAATGTTACTTTTATGTCAAAATTAAAGTTACATCTGACTTTTATTTTTTTAATTCAGACATTATTTTTTTAGAAAATAAATAAATAGAAATCTACCATCTATCAAGCAATCAGTTTGGGACCAGCGTCCCTATGGGAGACAACCTGGAGGTCTGTGTCAACCAGGGTCCCTATGGGAGACAAAATGGAGATCTGTGTCAACCAGGGTCCCTATGGGGGACAACCTGGATGTCTGTGTCAACCAGGGTCCCTTTGGGAGACAAAATGGAGGTCTGTGTCAACCAGGGTCCCTATGGGACGCAAAATGGAGATCTGTGTCAACCAGGGTCCCTATTGAAGACATCCTGGAGGTCTGTGTCAACCAGGGTCCCTATGGGGGACAACCTGGAGGTCTGTGTCAACCAGGGTCCCTCTGGGAGACAAAATGGAGGTCTGTGTCAACCAGGGTCCCTATGGGGGACAACCTGGAGATCTGTGTCAACCAGGGTCCCTATGGGAGATAACCTGGAGATCTGTGTCAACCAGGGTCCCTATGGGAGACAAAATGGAGATCTGTGTCAACCAGGGTCCCTATTGAAGACATCCTGGAGGTCTGTGTCAACCAGGGTCCCTATGGGGGACAACCTGGAGATCTGTGTCAACCAGGGTCCCTATGGGAGATAACCTGGAGATCTGTGTCAACCAGGGTCCCTATGGGAGACAACCTGGAGGTCTGTGTCAACCAGGGTCCCTATGGGAGACAAAATGGAGATCTGTGTCAACCAGGGTCCCTATTGAAGACATCCTGGAGGTCTGTGTCAACCAGGGTCCCTATGGGGGACAACCTGGACATCTCTGTGTCAACCAGGGTCCCTATGGGGGACAACCTGGAGATCTGTGTCAACCAGGGTCCCTATGGGGGACAACCTGGAGATCTGTGTCAACCAGGGTCCCTATGGGGGACAACCTGGAGATCTGTGTCAACCAGGGTCCCTATGGGGGACAACCTGGAGGCCTGCGTCAACCAGGGTCCCTATGGGAGTCAGTCTGAGTTTCAGCAAGATCATGAGTCCCACGGTACACCAAGTGTAGCAGATTATAGATGACGGACACGTTATGATAAAGGGATAACTGATCCCCAACACAATAGCCGCCATTCAGGAGCTTCCCCAGTGGAATCACAGCCGAGGTGCGGGAGTGTAACAGGCGGGCGAAACTAGCGAGGGGAGGGGCAGGGATGAGGGTGGGAGGGGGACATGGTTGGCGACGCCGGTCTTATCTCCCCCATCTCGCCCCGCCCCCAAGGATTTAGTCAGTGCTGAGTAAAGGGGGAAACAATAGACCAGTAAACAGGGGTAATTTGGATCCTCTCGGTGACTCTTTAGGCCCACAAAGAAAGATACAGCCGTGAGATTGGGACATTGAATTTGAATTTATTTAGCAGGAACAATTACACGTTTGCTCAACTGTCACCGTATCGTAGCTGGTGTTGGTGTGTGTGACTGGAACAGGCGACCCACGACAGTCTCAAAGCCTCCCCTGCCCATTACCAACAGATTACTCGCATGACGAGACTCGCGGATGTGCGACACTATAGGCCGTATTACCAGCTCATCTTAAACACTGCTATTTGACATACAGATCGGTTAGAAGACGTAGTGTGTGGATTTATCGCACCAGATAGGTAGATTGTATCCCGCTAAACACCGCCCGGTTAGGAAGGGTCTCAATGATCGGGGCTACACGAGGAGCCTAACTTCAAACAAACCTTACGAGATAGATAATCGGCAAGTCTAGACTAATATATAGGTTTCTGCCCTGCATGTGATCCGTGTAACGACTGCAGAAAGAGGCACATTGACCCCTGGTGCTGTCGGCGACTTCTCTTACAGCCTCGTTGTCTGTCGGCGGCGAAACACCCCGGGATTGACTTGCTCTCACCTCTTGTCTTTGTTGGGGGATTCACACTGCAGTCTTGTCAGATCGCCCACAGCAGGCTACCAGTATCGGTATACAACACTTGTAGGTCTTTTGGCAACCAGTCGCAAGACCCGACTAAGTGTTCAGGTGTAAGTCACATGTATGTTGTCAACAGGAGTCGCCCGCAGCAGCATAACGGTGGTTGTGCAACACGTGATGGCAACTGACACATCATAAGTCAACAAAACTTGCATATATGTTGTGATAACGTGTTTCAAGTATACGAGGTGTGTGTTATGATAACGTGTTTCAGGTATACGATGTGTGTGTTGTGATGCCGTGTTTCAGGTATACGATGTGTGTGTTGTGATGCCGTGTTTCAGGTATACGAGGTGTGTGTTTGTGATAACGTGTTTCAGGTATACGAGGTGTGTTTTGTGATGCCGTGTTTCAGGTATACGGGGTGTGTTGTGATAACGTGTTTAAGGTATACGAGGTGTGTGTTGTGATAACGTGTTTCAGGTATACGAGGTGTGTGTTGTGATGACGTGTTTCAGGTTTACGAGGTGTGTGTTGTGATGCCGTGTTTCAGGTATACGAGGTGTGTGTTGTGATAACGTGTGCAGGTATACGAGGTGTGTTTTGTGATAACGTGTTTCAGATATACGAGGTGTGTGTTGTGATGCCGTGTTTCAGGTTTACGAGGTGTGTGTTGTGATGCCGTGTTTCAGATATACGAGGTGTGTGTTGTGATGCCGTGTTTCAGGTATACGAGGTGTGTATTGTGATGCCGTGTTTCAGATATACGAGGTGTGTGTTGTGATGCCGTGTTTCAGGTATACGAGGTGTGTATTGTGATGCCGTGTTTCAGGTATACGAGGTGTGTGTTGTGATGCCGTGTTTCAGATATACGAGGTGTGTGTTGTGATGCCGTGTTTCAGGTATACGAGGTGTGTATTGTGATGCCGTGTTTCAGATATACGAGGTGTGTGTTGTGATGCCGTGTTTCAGGTATACGAGGTGTGTGTTGTGATGCCGTGTTTCAGGTATACGAGGTGTGTATTGTGATGCCGTGTTTCAGATATACGAGGTGTGTGTTGTGATGACATGTTTCAGGTATACGAGGTGTGTATTGTGATGCCGTGTTTCAGGTATACGAGGTGTGTGTTGTGATGCCGTGTTTCAGATATACGAGGTGTGTGTTGTGATGCCGTGTTTCAGGTATACGAGGTGTGTATTGTGATGCCGTGTTTCAGATATACGAGGTGTGTGTTGTGATGCCGTGTTTCAGGTATACGAGGTGTGTGTTGTGATGCCGTGTTTCAGGTATACGAGGTGTGTGTTGTGATGACGTGTTTCAGGTATACGAGGTGTGTGTTGTGATGCCGTGTTTCAGGTATTGGAGGTGTGTATTGTGATAACGTGTTTCAGATATACGAGGTGTGTGTTGTGATGCCGTGTTTCAGGTATACGAGGTGTGTGTTGTGATGCCGTGTTTCAGGTTTACGAGGTGTGTGTTGTGATGACGTGTTTCAGGTATACGAGGTGTGTGTTGTGATGCCGTGTTTCAGGTATTGGAGGTGTGTATTGTGATAACGTGTTTCAGGTATACGAGGTGTGTGTTGTGATAACGTGTTCAGGTATACGATGTGTGTGTTGTGATAACGTGTTCAGGTATACGGGGTGTGTGTTGTGATGCCGTGTTTCAGGTATACGAGGTGTGTGTTGTGATAACGTGTTCAGGTATACGAGGTGTGTGTTGTGATAACGTGTTTCAGGTATACGGGGTGTGTTATAATAACGTGTTTCAGGTATTCGAGGTGTGTGTTTGTGATAACGTGTTTCAGGTATACGGGGTGTGTTGTGATGCCGTGTTTCAGATATACGAGGTGTGTGTTGTGATAACGTGTTCAGGTATACGGGGTGTGTGTTGTGATGACGTGTTTCAGGTATACGAGGTGTGTGTTGTGATGACGTGTTTCAGGTATACGAGGTGTGTGTTGTGATGACGTGTTTCAGGTATACGAGGTGTGTGTTGTGATGCTGTGTTTCAGGTATACATGGTGAGTGTTGTGACTTCGCGTAGGCCGCCACGGATGCTGCTGTGAGAGAGAATGTTCCTGAGACAAAGGCCTCATATTCCATCCGTCTCCCACTCCCATCCCGATGACACACGCTAACAAAATCGACTTTGAATCACGTCTGTTCCTTTCTTCCTTATTCCGATATAATCAAAATATGACATCGATAGCTTCCTCCTGTACGTGTAAATCCAGTCTATTTATCACCACGAACGACATGGTGGGACATCTCCCTTCAATGTCGACCCCGGCGTAGCCCCACCCCTCCGTATTGTACACTACTTCCCTGACAACTTCTCGCTTGCTCTTCTACACCTCGTAGCGCTCAGTTGGCTCAATGAGGTTTCTCAGGCATTCACTGAAGACTAGTCGTGTGGCAAATGTTACATAATACATAATTTGAAATTAATTTATAGTAAAGTGTTTAACTAATGCAAACAGTTGAACTGACATTGTCAACACTCAAAGGCCAGAGGAAGCACACAGGGGTATCGACCCTTAAAATATACTCTTGTTCATTTATTGAATGACATCAAAACGCTTTTAAACAACTACCACGTTGGAAGGAAGGGGTGCTTCACACAGAACATGTTGTAGTGTTCACTGAAACTGCAGCTTTGTAAAGATGACATCGATTAGTAGCTAAATAATCAATAATCATTTCATCATGGCTAGTTCAGCGTCGCAATCAGTAATTGATATTCTGTCATTTAGTTTATTAATGACATCGTTTAAAAAGTCAAGTAGCACGTGCACCGGGTCACACTAGCTCCTTGTATAGACCCGACATTATCCCAGCTCCAACCTCGCAAGTGGGAAATGAACAATCAATAAACGTTTCTTGGTTGGATTTTTTATTGCATGAAACATCAATGTAAAATAAAGAATATTAGAAACAGCATTAAATATGCTTTTGGGTAAAGATAATATAATGGTAACATGAGTCCAGCCATGTGACGCCGCCCAACCTCCTGCAGGCGCGAGACATGGACAATCTGGACGTTCTAGTACTTTGTGACAGCACAATAAGTATTCATAGCACAGTCATTCTGACAAGGGGACATCGGAGGAGCGCTCTCGTACTTTGTGAAAGCATATTAAGTGTTCACGAGTAGCACAATCATTCGGACAAGGGGACATCGGAACAGCGCCCTCGTACTTTGTGACCGTATATTAAGTATTCGTAGCATAGTCATAAAAAGACACCATAGCAGCGTTCTAGAACTCTGTGACGGCACATACGAGGTGATGACGTGTTCGTTCGTTAAACGGTAACTCGAACAAACGGACTTCTGAACATAGTTCGCACACACAGAACATAAAGACAGCTCTGTTGCACTAAACAGAATCCTTCCCTGTTAACACCGAGCAGAGTCGTCGTCCTTCATGGGGCATGTCGTCAGTCGCGTCTAACACAACCACCTCGACTACAGATGGTTATATATTTGAACACAACACGCATCTTTTGTCTTTGCAAAGCTCAGCCGTGGATCCGCTCTGTCCAAGCGTCACTTCCGACACGGCCTGCGTGGACATGGTCAGCTGAGTGACCTCACCCCCGGGTGTCCGGGAACACGGTGGCCCCTGTCGGTGTAGGGAGCTGACTCACGTGTTGCTGGAGACCGTGGATGAACATCCGGGGAAGTGAGGGCCTCTGCGCCTGCGTGAAGGCCGAGTCTCCGTGGCGGAAGTAGAATGCGTCTATGTTGGAGAGGATGGACGCGGCCTGGGGGTGGTATGTGAACCAGTAGGGGTTGGTCTGGAGCATGCGCTGTACGGCGGCATAGTTGCCCGCTTCCGCAAGGAGTTCCAGACCCACCGCCGTCTGTCTCTTCCACTTGGTCCTGCAAAAAGAGGGAGAAGGTGAGATTCATATAACCTAGTGATCGTCCTAGAGGGTGTCCCTGATTAGTGATCGTCCTAGAGGGTGTCCCTGATTAGTGATCGTCCTAGAGGGTGTCCCTGATTAGTGATCGTCCTAGAGGGTGTCCCTGATTAGTGATCGTCCTAGAGGGTGTCCCTGATTAGTGATTGTCCTAGAGGGTGTCCCTGATTAGTGATTGTCCTAGAGGGTGTCCCTGATTAGTGATTGTCCTAGAGGGTGTCCCTGATTAGTGATCGTCCTAGAGGGTGTCCCTGATTAGTGATCGTCCTAGAGGGTGTCCCTGATTAGCGATCGTCCTAGAGGGTGTCCCTGATTAGTGATTGTCCTTTAGGGTGGTGTCCCTGATTAATAAATCCCCAAATAGTGATTGTCCTAGAGGATACCCCTGGTTAGTGATTGTCCTAGAGATTACCCCTAGTTAGTGATTGTCCTAGAGGATACCCCTGGTTAGTGATTGTCCTAGAGATTACCCCTGGTTAGTGATTGTCCTAGAGATTACCCCTAGTTAGTGATTTTGCTAGAGGATACCCCTGGTTAGTGATTGTCCTAGAGATTACCCCTGGTTAGTGATTGTCCTAGAGATTACCCCTGGTTAGTGATTGTCCTAGAGATTACCCCTAGTTAATGATTGTCCTAGAGGATACCCCTGGTTAGTGATTGTCCTAGAGATTACCCTTAGTTAGTGATTGTCCTAGAGGATACCCCTGGTTAGTGATTGTCCTAGAGATTACCCCTAGTTAATAATTGCCCTAGGGGGTATCCCTAAATGAATGCTTGTCCCAGAGGGTACCTGATTAATGCTTGTCCTAGAGAGTACCTGATTAATGCTTGTCCTAGAGGGTACCTGATTAATGCTTTTCCTAGAGAGTACCTGATTAATGCTTGTCCTAGAGGGTACCTGATTAATGCTTGTCCTAGATGGTACCTGATTAATGCTTGTCCTAGAGGATACATGATTAATGCTTGTCCTAGAGGGTACATGATTAATGCTTGTCCTAGAGGGTACCTGATTAATGCTTGTCCTAGAGGGTACCTGATTAATGCGTGTCCTAGAAGATACCTGATTAATGCTTGTCTTAGAAGATACCTGATTAGTGGTAAGTGTAGCGGGTATTTCTAATTAGTTACGTAGGTTCACTTGAACGCTTTCATGGAATCCCGAATAAGCATTACAGAAGTTTCTTCCAAGTAGTTGGAGCTCCGTTCAACTAGAGCCTGCTGTAGACCGGTGTTCGGGTAGAAGTGCTTGTTGGCTGATGTGGGGTATATTAGATTCGACCCAGTCACATAATTAAATGCATCCATCGTGTCGGGATTAGCCAGTGAGAACACCTACCCTTATCGGATGTAATTGAATACCGGGAACAAAATGAATATATTAGATCTTTCCCTAGCGCCGTGACATCCGGGCAACTATAGTAACCTGCAGCATACAACAGCGGCACTGTCCTACAGGTGGTAATGAAATTGGTTTGGACATAAGCCTTCACGAATTCCTGGACCAAACTGACAGCAATATATGTGTTATCACACAATGATATAGGGGAAATGTGAGCAGACAACAGACATGTGCAATGCAATCTGTTGGTAGATCTGTCGTTTCACCCTTACCGTATATTGACATATCGTGGCTGACGGTGTTAAAACGTTATTCTGTCGTGTTCTAAACTGTCATTTTTTTCAGTCAGTATATATGAAACTAACACAAACAACCATTTATCTTATCCCCTTCGTCATGTGTTGCTTGTTCCTCACGCTACTCCTGCGCGCCACACACTCTACCCGTACCGGTACACATCCGATACAGTTCGCGCCACACACCCAACTACCCCAACGTACGGTACGACTCTTTAATCCTATTCATAATATTGTTGTCAAAATTGACAGTGTTTATAGGATTCTAAACAGGGCCAGTGAATCGAGTAACGACGAAATTTGTTTGCGTTTTAGTCAAATAGCTGGAAGTCACCCCATCCCCATCGCAGCGATAGGGGCTTTGTCCGCCGCCTTGAGACCGCGGAGGGTTCTGCCTGACGGCGCATGGTGTCGCCCCCCGCAGAAAAGAGGTTAGTTGTGAGTGAAAGTTTGACGCTAGTGACAACACTGTGAATGACGCTCTTTATTCCCGCAGCTAGTGTTAGTGCGAAATGAGTAACTCGCCTTTGACGGAGGCGTCAAGAGCAGCACGTCACAGCAGGTTGAAGAAACACGCGAGTTGAAATGGCCTTACTCAGAGATTACTGAGCTATGTCTCGCCCACAATGAGAGTGAGATTACTGAGCTATGTCTCGCCCACAATGAGAGTGAGATTACTGCACTCTATTATATGTCTCGCCCACAGTGAGAGTGAGAATACTCTAAGCTGAGATGTGTCTCATCCACAGTGAGAGTGAGAATACTCTAAGCTGAGATGTGTCTCACCCACAGTGAGAGTGAGAATACTCTAAGCTGAGATGTGTCTCACCCACAGTGAGAGTGAGAATACTCTAAGCTGAGATGTGTCTCACCCACAGTGAGAGTGAGAATACTCTAAGTTGAGATGTGTCTCACCCACAGTGAGAGTGAGAATACTCTAAGCTGAGATGTGTCTCACCGAGAGTGAGAGTTGGATTACTCGCAACTGACCTATGTCTCACCTTCTGTTTTGGTACCACGTCTTCACTTGGGTGTCGGTCAGGTTGAGTTTGGCTGCTAGTTCCATCCTGTCCTGGACACTGAGGTATTTCTGTCTCTCAAAACTTTTCTCCAGACAGCTCAGCTGGTGGTCGGTGAACGCCGTACGGGCCTTGCGGGGCTTTTTAGACTTAATCATGAGGGAGTCGGCATCGTCACCGTCGTCAACGTCATCCTCGTCCTCTGAAAAACAAAGCGTACATCCATTTCATCATACAGAACAAACCTCTGTATCATTATAAAGAAATAAGCTTCCATTTCACAGTACAGAACATACCTTAGACTAACATCTAGTCTCTGAAATGAACATATTTTACAGGAAAAAAACAGTTATTAAATTATAGTTAATACAGTTATTATTATGAGATAAAATATGATAAAAAGGAGCCCAGAGACTTTTTTCATTTTCAGATACTGCTAATCTAGACTTGCCAAACATTATAGACACGCATGGGCTGTATTTGATATATTTGTTTCAGGGTCTGTATGACAGACTGAACATACAATTGATATCATTTTTAAAACAATCCTCCTTTTAACAGCGTAGAGAGTGAAATGGGATGACATGGGGTTTAACGTCCCGTTCAAGATTATTGCACGTGCGACGTGCATGCTCGTGTGTGTATGTGTGGCTGTTTGTACAAGTCCGGACTACTGGCGATTTTATAGTTCTAGTTCACTAAGAAAAAAACATGCCGCAGTTTAAATTGAATTCCCTGCTCAGACACAATCTACAGATTCCGATACGACCAGTCCTTGTTTTAGCCTCTTAATACCGAGCGCCAGCCAGGGTAACAATAAGTACCATCTATTAACGTCTTTTTGGCATGACGCCACCGGGGATCGAACCACCGACCTTCCGCTTTCCGGGCAGACGCTCTACCACTAGACCACGGCGGCTGTCTCACTGTGAGGACATGCATCTATATCATATAAATATTTGCTATTATTTCACTGTACACAACGTACCTCTAAATCAGTATAAACAAATAGTTATACCTCCGTTTGACGGTACAGGACACACCTCTATGTCAGTTTGTACCTTCTTTACTTTAGACAGAACATACCTCTACGGCATTTTAATAACGTACCTCCTTTTCACCATAAAGATAGTGTTGTACACACAACGCAAAAAAAGTTTTGCGTAGCTACGCGACACTCTGCGGAGCTACTGTGGAGTGTCTGCGAATTACACCTTTATGACCCTGGGCCCATATGGTGACTTTTGTTCACTATTCATATTCTAATTTCATTTATAAAACCACACCATTACAGTACTTATTGAAACTGTCCAATGATTTCCAATGCTAAGTATAATAATAATAGTAATAGTTTGAACTGGAACAAATTATAAACTACACATAGATTGTTTAGTCATTGTCTGTTTTAACAGCCGCTACGTTTGTATTGTTTGCATTGTGCAAAGAGGGAATATTTCTGTCATCTTGCCGATTTAGACTGAGAATGTGCTCATTCGAAAAAGTGATTACCATGAAGTGTATGCAGTTAAAGGTTATACATAAACATGTACACTGTGAATGGATTTACTTTGAAGTCGTATACGACCTTCGACCTTCGCGAGCGAGTGATTGGTTCATCACTCCATAATCGACGCCCATTCCTACATGTTAACAATGCAACATAGACACATGACATACATAAACAATCACAAACCACAAACGTGTAACATAATTAAGTTATTGCGAGTAAATCGCTTAGAAATGAGAAAGTCGAGCGGTTGGTGAGCGTGAGCTAGGTTACATGTAAAAGAGGGGTCGTGAAACGAAATAGGATTTGAAACGTATCAAATACTCCCAACTATAGTGATAAAAAATTTCATCTGTCCG
Source organism: Haliotis cracherodii (assembly GCF_022045235.1). Lineage (NCBI taxonomy): Eukaryota > Metazoa > Mollusca > Gastropoda > Lepetellida > Haliotidae > Haliotis > Haliotis cracherodii. Next base: position 41,224,742 of record NW_027266268.1, on the reverse strand, counting down.
ACAGCTGTATCTAAGTTTATACGAAGATAGAATGACTTATATCCGGCATTAGGCTCATATAAGCGAGGAAGTTAAAGAAAGCCATTTCCTCTCACATCACAGTGCATTCAGATGGGAATCTCAAGTGTTCGGTCCGACTTCGCCCTTGGCGGTCAAAATCAAATAAAACTAAAGAAATGTATAATAAAATATAATATGATCTACCCAACAATATTTAATCTACCCAATTACTACTTTAAAAGTCCACAGTAAATCTTATATAAAAAGGACTCGTTCGTAAAAGTGAAACCTTATTTCCTCTACACTCTCAACATAGCCTCCGTAGTGTATCTCGTCAGTATCAACTTACACGTCACAGATGTATCAGGGAATGTGTTTTAGTATAAAGAAGACTATTATATCCACCTTTATAGAATCACATATCGTGGCATGTAAAACAAACACTCAACATAACCTCAATCAACCTGGCTTGTATGCTTATAAACATCGAAGACCTCACAGATCTGTCACCAAATGTGTGTGTCACTGTTCATCGTATTTAAAGCAAACACGTTGCTTAAGGTGAAGCCGTGTTTCTCCACATTCTCAACATAGTACCTATCAGACGTGCTGGGTCTGTAGTCTGTCCGACTTGGCCCGAGCTGTCAAAATCAACTTAAACAATCCAGATGTATCATCAAATAGATTGTTTCCTTAACTCACTACAGATATTTGTACCAATATAAGGTTGAAGTGCCATGACATTATTGCTGCATACGTCAAGTGAGCTACAGCGCCTTGTGGCTCTATCTTTGCAAAAGGTACTTATTTTGTGTGCTATGTTAAGTAATAAGTCTCAAGAACGAATTTGCAGCGTTCGACACGCATACCTTGTTCACAGTGGTAACACGTAGGTAGGCAACATAAGATGGAGAACTTTACGTGACCTACTGTGGAGCAGTGTTAGATTATATGTGCACAGCAGGTATACGCCTTACACCCCAAAAGTGTGAAGCAAAGTACGGAATGATATTGTAGTATGGTAGAGAATATAGAATGGTATTGTAGTGTTTTAGCTGTCTATGGTTTGATGATACAGACCGACTTGCTATGTACATCTTTCGTTTGTCTTTATTTGTTACATTCTTTGCTCCAAGGGTAGAGGTTGTATGAGCGCACCTGAACATTCTTGGAATTGTTTAAAACCCAAACATGTTCATAATCGAAACGTGTTTACACCCAAATTGTGTTACGAACATTAATATTCCTGATATAAATATTGTATTGAGGTAATCTACGAATATACATAATTATATTAAATATTAAATATGTTTAAATAAATAAATAAATAAATAAATAAATAAATAAATAAATAAATAAATAAATAAATAAATAAATAAATAAATAAATAAATACCTTGGAGAAGAGTGATATTTTGATATTAACTGAGGAGCGACAGCACCTTAGCAATATTATATGAAAAATCTGTCTATACTGACGCTTTGTCAGCCCTCAAAGAATACTAGTACATGGTTATATTTTTAATGAATAACTTGATTGAAAACTTATAAAAATGTCCATAATAAGCAACTGCTGATGGGTATCTTTGAAAATGAATACATTTGCTTTCTTCGGCACAAATTGTCTACATTTTACCCATGATATGTGTTAATGTCTTACCCAAGTCTTCATTGAAACAATTTATTTTGACACAAGATTACCCAGCCACAGATTATCTATTACAAACTGTAGCAGGGATGGGTGGTGGTTAAACATACATAATCAAATTTAACAACAGTTCTTTCAATTTTCAATTACGTAAAAATCAAACAAACTCGGTATACTTTCTTTTGCTTCTCAGATTTGTTTTCATTGTTTGACGGGGAGGTAACTGACACACGGTGAGTGATGGGAAGACTCAATAATTCTCACGTACGACGTTGTACACCATAACTCAGCTGGTAGTCAGGAAGGTTGGTGAAAGTTAAATGTATTTAATCAGGAAGGTTAGTGATGAAAGTTAAATATTGTAGTTAATCAGGAAGGTTAGTGAAATTTAAATATTGTAGTTAATCAGGAAGGTTAGTGATGAAAGTTAGATATTGTAGTTAATCAGGAAGGTTACTGATGAAAGTTAAATATTGTAGTTAATCAGGAAGGTTAGTAAAAGTTAAATGTATTTAATCAGGAAGGTTAGTGATGAAAGTTAAATATTGTAGTTAATCAGGAAGGTTAGTGAAAGTTAAATATTGTAGTTAATCAGGAAGGTTAGTGAAAGTTAATTATTGTAGTTGATCAGGAAGGTTAGTGAAAGTTAATTATTGTAGTTGATCGAAAAGTCGGGGGATGCCGCAGATTCCTACTGGCGAGAACGGTCGCCTGTCCGCTGACGGATATTCGCCACCACGATCTGGGATCGGGTAGCATCGACTGGTGACAGCCAGTTTAGTTAATCACGTGCTGTAAAGGATAACGCTTGTTTTACTAATCACATGATGAGAGAGGCGATGTAATGATCTGTCCTTGACCTTCCTATCAGCTCCTGCTGAACCTAACCACGTCGTTAAAAAAAGGAAAATTGTAAAAAGAAAATTTCCATTCAGGAATTTCAGTCAACAAATGAGGTATATGAAAATGTCATCCTGAAAATCATGAACCGACGACAACCATGTGGAACCTTGCTTCAGAGTCGCGTTGGGTGTAGCAGCAATATGATTTATAATACAATAATAACATTTAATTCATGAATTGAAAAGTATTATTAAACATTCATCCTTGGTGGCCGGATGAATATTAGTATGTCAGAAGTTCATCTCACCTCAATGCAAGGATACTAGTTGACTAGTCTCACTCATAATTATCGCCACAATTTACACAAACGACAGAGTTTTGAATGTTTGTTTAAAGGTATTGACATGGCAGATGCGCGTCAGTACAGGTAAAAGGTATAAACATATATAGCAATAGATAGCGGGTGCGCTGGGACTCTTGCATGGAAATACCAGTTTTAAAACACACTCTACTCAGTTGCATTCATTGGTAATTATTTTATCTACCTGACAAATTTCATATCGGCATCAAAGTATAATAGTTGAATATTATTAAAAACAAATCTTACACCTAATTTCCAAGTTGAATGATTCACTTTCGTGTCCCAGAAGCGGAACTTGGAGTAGATACTTTTACTATAAGACATTTGCTTTTGCTGAATAAAAATATATATTAATTTTTTCGGAACACAATTTCTTTCATTTTAAATCACTGAAATAGTATTTATAATTATATTTTCCTTTTCAGAGGAAACGATACACAAAGATTGCAAGCGTGGTGTTGTATTTTGCGTGGTAAATGTTAACGTTTGTCAACAAGGAGTTTACAAGACAAGTCCATCAGTTTTTCCATGTGATTTTAATTTTAACAAATTTCAAACAACAAAGCATGTGGGACAACCTTTTACTAATGTTTTGGTCCCGTTTTAACATTTGTAAATAGTTTTAAATGTGCTGACGGAAGTTTCACTTGGTGGTAATGTGATTTCCTTCGATGATATGCTCCATATCTAAGTAACCCTCGGGAGTCCGATATACGGGTATGCCGTGCAGCATGGGTATGTTGTATAATGAAGGCCTTGGCCAAGAGCTGCATGTTTTATAGCGATGGATAAAATATATTCCCACCCAGACGGGTGGATATACCCGATGTGTATAACGCGCAGACACAGGCAGTGTTACAACAGTGCTGGTGTGCATGGCATTACAAACGTAAAATATTTCTGAATGTCCCTGTTTATCAATATAAAAAGAATCAGACACATACTCTGAGTTTAAAATGTGATGACACTCACCGCTGTCGCTAATCGATGTGTCAGCCTTCTTGTAGAGGGGCGACCGTGAGCGGGATCTGTCTGAGAGATGCCCAACACCTTCTGACAGGTGCCCGAGTCTGGATGTGTCAGACAGGTGCCCGAGTCTAGATGTGTCAGACAGGTGCCCGAGTCTAGATGTGTCAGACAGGTGCCCGAGTCTAGATGAGTTAGATAGGTGCCCAAGTAAGGTACTGTCAGTTATATGTCCAAACGTCCTGGCACTAACAGGAGTCGTGTCCCTGCCTCGACCATCACCTGACAATCTGTCCAAGTCAGTGCCCCTCTGCCCCAGAATGTCTGTTATAAGGAAGGACGGTCGTGGCAAAACTTTTACAGTCGGTTTCACGGAACTGTGGCATTGCGTTGACTTTGGAGAGGAACGGTCGTTGCCGCTGTTGTTGTCGGTGTTGCTGTGGTGGTCAGTGTTGCTGTGGTGGTCAATGTTGCTGTGGTGATCGATGTTGCTGTGGTGGTCGATGTTGCTGTTGCTGTCACTGTCAAAAACTCTGCTCTCTGTCACATCAATGTCAGAACCTCCATCCGACAATTCGGCTTCTGACTCCAAGGACACCCGTCTCTCGCCCTCTTCCCGCAATGGAGATATCGCACCTTTCTCCATCATCAACAGTAGAGATGAACGTTCAGAGCTACTGTTGCATGTCTCGGTAATAAATAAACTTCAGATGTCTGTAACGGTGTCGGGGAAACTGTCAACAAGACGTGAGATATCTGGAAATACCTGCAGCTCTCTCCTGTGCCGGAGGGGATGTGTGGGTGAGTAAAGAGGGTGTTGTCTCCGCGGGGGTCGGAGGATGACGGTCCGGCGATACTGCGTGTATTGAGGGTTCACTCGATTCTATTCCATGTCAATTTAATAGCGTTTGAATACACTGGCAATTGATCGCATCTCGTCAAGTGTGGCAGCAGTTAGTAAGGTGTTGCTACAGTTTACTTGTAGACCAAACCAATTAGATCCCTCCACACAGACCTCTTTGACCAATGGTATGAGTATGTTCAATATGTGGGCGGAGCTAGCTGTTCGGAGTTGCCATCCTACTGCGCGGTGATTGGTTGCTGTCTGCCCGGGTCGGCTGAGCGGGCGTTCTCTACCTGTGCAGTAATTACACCGCGGCCGCTCCACGCTCGCTATTGATTGTCGGCTATGGCGCCTGAAGTAGCTTTCATTTCTTGGAGTGAGCGATCTGTTGACTCAGAAATACATCGATTTATTTTGGTTCACTCTTATTGAAATATTTTTATTGTCAAGTTCTAAAGCATTTTTAAATTGAATGCATTTAATTTAGTTTCGGAAATAATAACTTGTTTTTCAAATCAGGAAAATAATAGATGTGTTAGTTGAGGATATTTTGAAATTTAAGATGTAACATTGTTGATAATTAATTGTTAAAATCTGTAGACGTCTATTCCCTCCCCTGTGAACCTGTGCCGCCTACTGCTGCCATCGACTGCCTTCTTCTTCTTGTCTTGTGTGGTTAAGAACTAGCCATCAGCCTCAGAAACTTCAGATCAGAGAGTCCAAACTACGAAATCGGTTATGACGGTTGTGTTGGGGGACATCTGTGTGCGACACAGCGGGTGGTTCTGAATGTTGAGTGCTCGGCGGTGTGCGTGTGCGTGTGCGTTCTGCACAAATGACATGGTTCAGATTAGAATCCAGTTTACACGTTTTTACAAACAAGCAAAACATGAGCAATAGTCGTTTTACAAGAACTGCCACACGGCTCAGTTCCTTGTTTGGTACTTCGCCGCTCGGGACCATGGGGCAATCACGTGACTCTAGTGGGGCAGTCACGTGACACCAACACGGGCATCTTTCCCGACACAGCAGGCGACGAAACTTTACATCCGGGTAACGCGTAATTCCGCCGGGTAATGTTCGATATCTAACTCAGACGTCACACGTATTGGTATTTCTCAATTATATAATGTGTTGTAATATATAATATATAATTTTTGTCTCATGACCCCTATAGATCAAACCACATTCCTTATGAAGTGCGATAATTTATCCTAGTCTGTAGCTGCACTAATTAATTTGTTTCGATAGGCATTACTTAGAAGTTGACGGATGACAAGATAGACACAATTTTTATGGATTACAACTTCTTTAACACTGTGAAAAGCGACGTTTCGGTATAGATCCTCAGTCTTGCTTGACAACGGTATAAGGATCTATACCGAAACGTCGCTTTTCACAGTATTAAAGAAGTTGTTATCCATAAAAATTGTGTCTATCTTGCACTAATTAAATCCATGTACAAACGTAGGTTATATAACAACGTGTCATAAACCCATTCTAGTATTGTATGCCCCTGTATATTTTATAAAACATGTCATTGTATGGCAATGCTTGTTATAAATTAACGAGTATTATACTTTTATCACGTATTTTGTGCACCCTTAATAAATAAATTCATCACTGTCCACTATAACTATTTTAGCACTTGCAGTGCTTTTAAGAGCATTAGTGTCTAATAGGCCCACGCTGGCCGGGCGATGTATATCTTTTAATATATTTTACCTCCTGTACAAATTGATGCAAATTTTTGTATACACCGCTGGACACTTAAATAAACTATTTTTCTTCTTCTTCTTTCTGTGTTTCAAACTTAATAGAACAAAATTCACTATAAACTTGTTTTTTAAAGGTATCGTATCTGGAAGGTTTCTGAAAAACCTGACTTTTCATGCTGTGGGGCGTAGACACAGACATAGACACAGACACACACATTAACACACACAGACAGAAACACACACACACACACACACACACACACACACACACACACACACACACACACACACACAGACACACACACACACACACACACACACACACACACACACACACACACACACACACACACACACACACACACACACACACACACACACACACACACACACACACACACACACACACACACACACACACACGCATTTCTGGAGAAATCTTGACATTACATATAGTTACTTGTGTCAAACTGATTTTCTGATTAATTGCTATAAATATCATTATTTACATTTGCCGACAAACTCGGTTTTAAATGATATGTTTCAACATAGGGCTACCATGGTGCGCTAGCCTGTTTCTAAACGTTTGTTCTTAACGCCGCATCAGTCAATATTAGAGTTTAGACCATGAATTTAGTGACGGTCGTCACAATTAGCTATCAATGCAGTTGGGATATTACTCAACGAAGTCACCGAGTCTGACCACCCGATTCTTTTAGTGGCCTCTTACGGGGCAATTTATGAATGGCCAGATACATACGAATGAAGCAAGATGTTCTCCTATCAAAAGGCGAAAAGTTGAAAGAACCTTTCTAAATTTATTGATATGCTGTTTAAACATATTGCCGCTGAAACATACTTTCACGTCCTGCCATCTTGCTTGTATGATTGATTGAAAGTTTATATGTATGCTCAGGAACAACCGTTGGTGGGTTTGCGAATACAATGAATTAAAAAATGACAAGCACATATTGCTAAGAGCTATTTCAGAAGTTACTCGCGTTCTTTTCAATCAATAAATTCATGAAGTCATCGAGTGTAAATAAAACCATTGCCTTTAGTAAGACACACAGGGAGTGATTACTGTCAGGCCCTAGGTCCAAGATGTTTTCCCAGGGCCGGGGAATATGGGGACGTCAATGTCCCGCCATAACAATGACGTTTTCCTCATATGTGCCACAGTCAAATGTTTGGTGGTACTTTAGTTATGTTCCCATCGTTTGTGATTAGAAATCTGTCGTGATATGCAGAGCGGATATGTGTTATGATGATCGGGCTCGCTGATAGCGGCGTGTGCAGAATAGCTGAGCGAGCGGGGCTGGCGGAATGCCTCTTCATAACGGTTACTGCCTTGACACCCGAGATTTACACGGGGATAATCAGGAGGTCTCATTGTTTCAGTGGCTAATGTAAGTGTGAACGATCTGTGTACACGGAATGGGGCTGTATGCAAGCCGTGCATGGCCTCGCTGTAGTGGGCGCACGCACATATCAACATTATAACATTTCACAGAATGCCATTGAGCTACAATAAACCTTTCCCCTTCAAAGTTGGGTTAAACACACGTGCTCTATTGTACCTCGTTGTGGCGGTTTCTACTTATATTTCCATTGTGAGCTTGTTGACAGAAAAAAACATCTGAATGGCACGCATTCTTACATTTCTTCTGTTTGGACGAGAATATTTGCAATCAAGTTATATTTCTTTCCTAATGGCAGTGGACCGCGACTGGTGGACGCATGGTTCACACACGAACCTATATTACCTTTAAATAAATTATTCAACAATCTGTGATCTTTAAATGTATGTTCGTTCGCTTTGTCATAATGTCCGCAATTCCGAGATGCATGAATCTTACGGTGTGTGAACTTATACAGACTCACGGCATGTTGTTTATAGTTCAATGTACACTAGGACGTAGTTTAACAGTGTTGTTGATAGTTCAATGTACACTAGGACGTAGTTTAACAGTGTTATTAATAGTTCAATGTACACTAGTACGTAGTTTAACACTGTTGTTTATAGTTCAATGTACACAAGTACGTAGTTTACCACTGTTATTTATAGTTCAATGTACACTAGTACGTAGTTTACCACTGTTGTTGATAGTTCAATGTACACTAGGACGTAGTTTACCACTGTTGTTTATAGTTCAATGTACACTAGGACGTAGTTTACCACTGTTGTTTATAGTTCATTGTACACTAGTACGTAGTTTAACACTGTTGTTTATAGTTCATTGTACACTAGTACGTAGTTTAACACTGTTGTTTATAGTTCATTGTACACTAGTACGTAGTTTAACACCGTTGTTTATAGTTCAATGTACACTAGGACGTAGTTTACCACTGATCATGATGGAAATGTTTCATTATTAAAGCTAACATGCTCTCACACACATGTATATGTAACAGTCAATGTGAATCATTTCATTTACTTGGGCAATTTACAACATGCCTAAATATTTCAGCGGTTACAAATTCCAAATTCACAGAGATATATGTCCATTTGTTATAGAATGTTGATTGACTTAAAATTATCAAGAAGTTCAAAAGAGCCTAAAACATAACAATAGCTTAACTTGTAGCCTTGCTTGGACTTGTAGCCAAAAACTTAAAAAAACCGTTTACTTTCGTTTTCATTTAATCCTACCATATTCAGTTACTAGGTGATGAAGTTGAACATCAAAATGTTAGGAATTCGTTGTCAAAATAAAATAAATGAACCGACTGTTCTATTAATTCGAAAATTACGGAAAGGTTAAGATGTTTTGTAAATTGCTGTCATTTCACACATTAACTGTAACATATACCGATATCCCGCATTTCATAAATCCATCAATTTCCAATTTGTCAAAATTGTTTATTGTTAATCAGGACGACTCTCGTTATAGCTGACAATATTGTGAGCGAGCTTGTGAGTCGGGTTGTGTGGAGCTGTATGGGGCTGTGTGGGGCTGTGTGGGGTGGCATATGGTCGGGATTGACGTGGACATTACCGCCAGGTGAGACAATGTCCCCTGACAATAGCGGAACACGGAGGTGACCGGCTCACACAAACTGCCGCTGATTGGGATGCATATTTCAAAGCTTGGATTTACCGCGTCGCGTCAGGTAATGGACAAATTGCAGTCAATATGTACCAATGACAGCGCTGAATGCTGGCTTATGAATTATTATTGGGTAATTTGGCGGCCGTCTTGTCCATATGTTGGCTGAGATGACAGTGTTAAATGGTCGGCGTTTATTTCATCCAGCAATAACTCCCGTTATGTCTGAAATATCCCCATATGTCGGCTACAGTTCCTCGCCCGAGTCGGCTCCAGAAGAAGGGCTTGTGTCACGTGTTACACATTTGTAAATCATTAGTCATTTCATGGTTTTAGAATATACAATATGAACATCCTGTCAGATTGGCGTACGAGACACTTTTAAAACATGTACATCGTCGTTACAACCATACAGTTGATTAGGCTGACAATAACACATGGTGTTAGGGTATGACTGAGGTACCACCAGGGTATGACTGGGGTATGACTGAGGTACCACCAGGGTATGACTGGGGTATGACTGAGGTACCACCGGGGTATGACTGAGGTACCACCAGGGTATGACTGGGGTATGACTGAGATACCACCAGGGTATGACTGGGGTATGACTGAGGTACCACCAGGGTATGACTGGGGTATGACTGAGGTACCACCAGGGTATGACTGGGGTATGACTGAGGTACCACCAGGGTATGACTGGGGTATGACTGAGGTACCACCAGGGTATGACTGGGGTATGACTGAGGTACCACTAGGGTATGACTGGGGTATGACTGAGCTACCACCAGGGTATGACTGGGGTATGACTGAGGTACCTCAAGAATATCATTGGGGTATGATTGAGGTACAATTTACTGGCGTCCTCCCTAAATACCCTCCACATGGCAAACAAGAAGATACCACTGATTAGTCCGTCAAGGACCCCACTTAGTCAAGCCACGGTCATCTTTGGAGACAACCTTCAGCGGTGTGTTGATACAAGTGTTTAGCAATTATCAATATGTTATACGTATATTTTTTTAAATTCTACACCCAAATTATCAATTTAATATTTCTCCATTTAAGCCACACTATTCCCTCATACAGCTTGTCATATTTCTTATATACATACTTGTTATACCTACATTATACGTACATTATACTTACATATACATTCTTTATACGTACATTTTAATAATACCTATGGTATATATAATTTATACCTACAGTATACGTACGGTGTAACTATCTTATACATACTTTATACCTCCGTTTTACGCATTTTACACCTATATTACACCTATATTACACCTATATTACTCCTATATTACTCCTATATTACACCTATATTACACCTATATTACACCTATATTACTCCTATATTACACCTATATTACACCTATATTACACCTATATTACACCTATATTACTCCTATATTACACCTATATTACACCTATATTACACCTATATTACTCCTATATTACACCTATATTACACCTAAATTCTTTTATTCCCTCTTATTTACTTCATTGTTAAACCTACAGTGTACGTATGTCAGACCTCCATTGTTCCCAGATACAGATAGAGCGTATCGACCCTCACACGAGGCAGCATATGTCCTCATGTCAGGACTCGCTTCCGGACTTGTGGAGCCTGCGTGACGTTTATAATTACCAACACCGCCTTTAACGGTAGAACGATTAAATAATATATTGCAAAAGTTGTAAAGACTTTCTGGTTATTTCATTATATTATGGTTATCCGGACAACGTCTTTGCGAGCGCATAAGAGCATTGTCCAATATCTGCTTCATGGCTAAGAATCGCCACCAAGTACCGTTATGAAGTACCACCATAACATGCGCTTTGTAATCACATTTCCCCCTTTCTTCCAGAAGAGCGATATCCACACACGAAGAGTGGCACAGGAAGTATCGAAAACACGGAATGGTGAGTCCCATGGAAAACGGAATTTCTCCTGGGACGGCGGGCCGAATCAGTGTTGTTGATTGACATTAGGGCGAGATATGGAAATGAAATGCCGCTAATTACCAGCGTCAGCACGCGACTCAAGCAGAGGCGGCAGTTAAAACAAAATTAATTGTCGACGTTATTCCACCTGAGACCTACAGGTGAAAAGCCTGCTAGGTGCCATTCCATATGTGATTAACTTAATTAAATTTCCAATCGATAATGAATGAAAATTTGATGTTGAGGGTATGTTGTTTGTTGCAAGCTATAACAAGTGTATCGCCCATTGCTGGCCGCAGCCGTACCTGGCAGGTAGCGGCTATTGCCCCCCCCGCGCTCCTCCCCAACACACCTATGTGTACCACCCACGGTCCGTGGAAGGTCCTAGGCTCTACTCAAAGATACGTCCATGGATGTGTAGAATTTTACCCTCCTAAAAGGCAAGTCTAGATATGTGAACAGTACAGACTCCATTCACTTATAGGTACAATTAACTTGTTCTTCTTATTTACATAATCTAGGAATTATGATTTAAACTAATAATTACTGCCTTAGAGACTTCGGTAAGTCTAGTCCCATCGTGGTAAGTAGAGGACGACGACAGTGCATCAGTTTTCATTGTGATTCAGTTGAGACGGCAACATGAAAGTAAACAGAAGCCCCAAGCTCCAGTGCTGTTTTCACGCCAGAGTTGAAGTGATAATCATCTAATTACCTGGTAGGGGCGGGGAAATGCGACTGCAGGTTGTTTGGTGATTTGAGAAATGTTAATTTATAAAATGGGGACTTTGAGTGGGAACCGATCTGTCAGCTGTAGGAATGCACTCGCATGTACCGGCGCACAACGCGACTCTTTCACAATCTTCATTGACTAATTACAGTTAGTGGCAATTCCTCTGAAGGTTAAATAAATGGATTTTTTTGTTGCCTATTAGTGTTAATAGCAGATGTGTCTTCTCCCGTGGGACAGATTGCGTCAGTGCGACCCCTCCCCAACACTGACGTCATTGCTATCTTCCTCCCCCTCTCCCCTTCCAAAACTCTCATCCTTCGCTATCCCACCCCCCTACCAAACACTCCTCCTTCACCACCCCCACCCCCCAAACATTCCCCCTTTGCCACTCCCTTCCCTATCCCCGACGTTTATCTCTTTGTAACTGTTGACTGCTGTGTGTGAGCTTACTAAATATGCTGTGTGTTTGTGTGCGAGCTTAATTTATGTGTTGTGTGTGAGCTTACTTTATGTGTTGTGTGTGAGCTTACTTTATATGCTTTGTGTTCGTGTGCGAGCTTAATTTAAGTGTTGTGTGTGAGCTTACTTTATATGCTGTGTGTTTGTGTGCGAGCTTACTTTATGTGTTGTGTGTGAGCTTACTTTATATGCTGTGTGTTCGTGTGCGAGCTAAGTTTATGTGTTGTGTGTGAGCTTACTTTATACGCTGTGTGTTTGTGTGCGAGATTACTTTATGTGTTGTGTGTGAGCTTACTTTATATGCTAAGTGTTCGTGTGCGAGCCTACTTGATGTGTTGTGTGTTGTGTGCGAGCTTACTTTATGTGTTGTGTGCGAGCTTACTTTATATGCTGTGTGTTGTGTGTGAGCTTACTTTATATGCTCTGTGTTCGTCTGCAAGCCTACGTTATGTGTTTTTGTGTTGTGTGTGAGCTTACTTTATATGCTGTGTGTTGTGTGTGAGCTTACTATATGTGTTGTGTGTTGTATGAGCTTACTTTATATGCTGTGTTCGTGTGCGAGCTTACTTTATGTGTTGTGTGTGAGCTTACTTTATATGCTGTGTGTTTGTGTGCGAGCCTACTTTATGTGTTGTTGTGTTGTGTGTGAGCCTACTTTACGTGTTTTGTGTTGTGTGTGAGCTTACTTTATGTGTTGTGTGTGAGCTTGCGCTATGTGCTGTGCGTTGTGTGAGCTTACTTTATGTGTTGTGTGTGAGCTTACTTCATGTGTTGTGTGTGAGCTTACTTTATCTGTTGTGAGGGAGCTTACTTTATGTGTTGTGTGTGAGCTTACTTTATATGCTTTGTGTTGTGTGTGAGCTTATGTTATGTGTTGTGTGTTGTGTGTGAGCTTACTTTATATGCTGTGTGTTGTGTGTGAGCTTACGTTATGTGTTGTGTGTGAGCTTACTTCATATGCTGTGTGTTGTGTGTGAGCTTACGTTATGTGTTGTGTGTGAGCTTACTTTATATGCTGTGTGTTATGTGTGAGCTTACTTTATATGCTGTGTGTTCGTGTGCGAGCCTACTTTAAATGTTCTGTGTGAGCTTACGTTATCTGTTGTGAGTGAGCTTACTTTATGTGTTGTGTGTGAGCTTACTTTATATGCTGTGGGTTGTGTTAGCTTACTTGATATGCTGTGTGTTGTGTGTGAGCTTACTTTATGTGTTGTGTTTGAGCTTGCGTTATGTGCTGTGTATTGTGTGAGCTTACTTTATATGCTGTGTGTTGTGTTTGAGCCTACAATATGTGTTGTGTGAGCGCCTACTTTATGTGCTGTGTGTTGTATGTGAGCTTACATTGTGTGTTGTATGAGCTTACTTTATATGCTAAGTGTTCATGTGCGAGCTTACATTATGTGTTGTGTGTGAGCTTACATTGTGTGTTGTATGAGCTTACTTTATATGCTGTGTTCGTGTGCGAGCTTACTTTATGTGTTGTGTGTGAGCTTACTTTATCTGTTGTGAGTGAGCTTACTTTATGTGTTGTGTGTGAGCTTACTTTATATGCTGTGTGTTGTGTGTGAGCTTACTTTATGTGTTGTGTGTGAGCTTACTTTATCTGTTGTGAGTGAGCTTACATTCTGTGTTATGTGTGAGCTTTCTTTATATGCTGTGTGTTGTGTGTGAGCTTACTTTATGTGTTGTGTGTGAGCTTGCGTTATGTGTTGTGTGTGAGCTTACTTTATATGCTGTGTGTTCGTGTGCGAGCCTACTTGATGTGTTGTGTGTGAGCTTACTTTATCTGTTGTGAGTGAGCTTACTTTATGTGCTGTGTGATGTGTGTGAGCTTACTTTATGTGTTGTGTGTGAGCTTGCGTTATGTGCTGTGTGTTGTGTGAGCTTACTTTATATGCTGTGTGTTGTGTTTGAGCCTACAGTATGTGTTGTATGTGAGGCTACTTTATGTGCTGTGTGTTGTGTGTGAGCTTACTTTGTGTGTTGTGTGATGTAAGTGAGCTTACTTTATGTGTTGTGTCATGTGTATAAACCTACTTCATGCATTGTGTTTTGTGTGATCTTACTTTATGTGTTGTGTGTAAACTTACTTCATGCGTTGTGTGTTTTGTGTGAGTCAGATATGTCGGGTGGGCGTGGTCAGATAATGTGTCAAATTGGCGTGATCAGGTGTTGTGTCTGGTGGGCGTGTCATCAGCAGCTGCAAGGGGTTTGATACACTTTAATTCGTGTTACAGACTCTTGCCCCGTGGTGTGTGAGGCTGTATCACCATATCACGTCTCTCGTCATCGTATAGCGTACACCCCTGTTGTGATATACATGCTGACATTTCCTATCAAACAGAAACACCAGTCCCAGCGTGAGTGTGCAGCCTCGCGCTCCCCGCCGGTGTACAGTGCACAGTCTCCCCCATACCTGGGGGCAGCCCTCTCGTGTTTCACACTGGGTTCACTGTTACAGATATTGCTGCTACAACTATTCCAAATATGAACTTAATTCAGGTCGTGGAAACAGTTATGTTCTGCTGACATGAACGTTCATTAAAACTCTCACAATTCTGGCAAATAAATATCCCTACTCTGTACTTTCTATTCTCGACTCAGGCAGTACGGACAACTTCATTACACCCACCCTGTCCCACTGCTACCATCATTCTTCGCGGTACCCAGTCAACTGCCCACCCTACCCCATCCCTGCATCAAGCTACCCCGACAAGTGCCCACCCTACCCTATCCCCGCATCAAGCTACCAGTCAACTTCCCACCCTACCCTATCCCCGCATCAAGCTACCAGTCAACTGCCTATCCTATCCCCACATCGTGCTACCCCGACAACTGCCCATCCTATCCCCACGACACGCTATCCCGACAACTGCCTATCCTAACCCCACATCGTGCTACCCCGACAACTGCCCATCCTATCCCCACGACACGCTATCCCGACAACTGCCTATCCTCTCCCGACATCACCCTACCCTGACAACTGCCCAT
This sequence comes from Haliotis cracherodii, assembly GCF_022045235.1. NCBI lineage: Eukaryota > Metazoa > Mollusca > Gastropoda > Lepetellida > Haliotidae > Haliotis > Haliotis cracherodii. Next base: position 41,209,180 of record NW_027266268.1, on the reverse strand, counting down.
CCTACCCTATTCCCACAGTACGCTACCCCAACAACTGCCCATCCTATCCACACGACACGCTATCCCGACAACTGCCCATCCTATCTCCACATCGCTCTACCCTGACAACTGCCTATCCTATCCCCACATCGTGCTACCCCGACAACTGCCCATCCTATCCCTACATCGAGCTACCCCGACAACTGCCCATCCTACCCTATCCCCACATCGAGCTACCCCGACAACTGCCCATCCTACCCCATCCCCACATCGAGCTACCCCGACAACTGCCCATCCTACGCTATCCCCACATCGAGATACCCCGACAACTGCCCATCCTACCCCATCCTCACATCGAGCTACCCCGACAACTGCTCATTCCCACATCGAGATACCCCGACAACTGCTCATTCCCACATCGAGCTACCCCGACAACTGCCCTTCCCCACATTACACTACCCCGACAACTGCCAATCCTACTCCGTTCACACATCACACTACCCCGACAACTGCCAGTCGTACCCCGTTCCCACATCACACTACCCGACAACTGCCCATCCTACCCCATTCCCGCATCACGCTACCCATGATAACTTCCCATCTTCACACCGCACTACCCCAACAACTGCCCATCCTACCCCATTCCCACTTCGCCCTTCCCCAACAACTGCCCATCCTACCCCATTCCCGCATCACGCTACCCATGACAACTTCCCATCTTCACATCGTGCTACCCCGACAACTGCCCATCCTATCCACACGACACGCTATCCCGACAACTGCCCATCTTATACCCACATCGCTCTACCCTGACAACTGCCCATCCTATCCCCACGACACGCTATCCCGACAACTGCCTATCCTATCCCCACGACACGCTATCCCGACAACTGCCTATCCTATCCCCACATCGTGCTACCCCGACAACTGCCCATCCTATCCCCACGACACGCTATCCCGACAACTGCCTATCCTATCCCCACGACACGCTATCCCGACAACTGCCTATCCTATCCCCACATCGTTCTACCCCGACAACTGCCTATCCTATCCCCACATCGTTCTACCCCGACAACTGCCCATCCTATCCCCACATGGTTCTACCCCGACAACTGCCCATCCTATCCCCACATCGTTCTACCCCGACAACTGCCTATCCTATCCCCACATCGTTCTACCCCGACAACTGCCCATCCTATCCCCACAACACGCTATCCAAACAACTGCCTATCCTATCCCCACATCGTTCTACCCCGACAACTGCCTATCCTATCCCCACATCGTTCTACCCCGACAACTGCCCATCCTATCCCCACGACACGCTATCCCGACAACTGCCTATCCTATCCCCACATCGTTCTACCCCGACAACTGCCTATCCTATCCCCACATCGTTCTACCCCGACAACTGCCCATCCTATCCCCACGACACGCTATCCCGACAACTGCCTATCTTCTCCCGACATCACCCTACCCTGACAACTGCCCATCCTATCCCCACGACACGCTATCCCGACGACTGCCTATCCTATCCCCACATCGTGCTACCCCGACAACTGCCCATCCTATCCCCACAACACGCTATCCCGACAACTGCCTATCCTATCCCCACATCGTTCTACCCCGACAACTGCCTATCCTATCCCCACATCGTTCTACCCCGACAACTGCCCATCCTATCCCCACGACACGCTATCCCGACAACTGCCTATCCTATCCCCACGACACGCTATCCCGACAACTGCCTATCCTGTCCCCACATCGTTCTACCCCGACAACTGCCCATCCTATCCCCACGACACGCTACCCCGACAACTGCCCATCCTATCCCCACGACACGCTATCCCGACAACTGCCTATCCTATCCCCACATCGTTCTACCCCGACAACTGCCTATCCTATCCCCACATCGTTCTACCCCGACAACTGCCCATCCTATCCCCACGACACGCTATCCCGACAACTGCCTATCTTCTCCCGACATCACCCTACCCTGACAACTGCCCATCCTATCCCCACGACACGCTATCCCGACGACTGCCTATCCTATCCCCACATCGTGCTACCCCGACAACTGCCCATCCTATCCCCACAACACGCTATCCCGACAACTGCCTATCCTATCCCCACATCGTTCTACCCCGACAACTGCCTATCCTATCCCCACATCGTTCTACCCCGACAACTGCCCATCCTATCCCCACGACACGCTATCCCGACAACTGCCTATCCTATCCCCACGACACGCTATCCCGACAACTGCCTATCCTGTCCCCACATCGTTCTACCCCGACAACTGCCCATCCTATCCCCACGACACGCTACCCCGACAACTGCCCATCCTATCCCCACGACACGCTATCCCGACAACTGCCTATCCTATCCCCACATCGTTCTACCCCGACAACTGCCCATCCTATCCCCACAACACGCTATCCAAACAACTGCCTATCTTCTCCCGACATCACCCTACCCTGACAACTGCCCATCCTACCCTTTTCCCACAGTACGCTACCCCAACAACTGCCCATCCTATCCTATCCCCACATCGTTCTACCCCGACAGCTGCCCACCCTATCCCCACGACACGCTATCCCGACAACTGCCTATCCTATCCCCACATCGTGGTACCCCGACAACTGCCCATCATATCCCCACATCAAGCTACCCTGACAACTACGCATCCTATCCCCACGACACGCTACCCCAACAACTGCCCATCCTATCCCCACATCGAGCTACCCCGACAACTGCCCATCCTACCCCATCCCCACATCGAGCTACCCCTTCCTGGCACCGTCGTCCCGGCTGAGTCTGCAGCCTGTAGTTCAAAAATACCCTCGGTGGATTGTATTTGCGAGTTCATTTAACCCATATTAACCACACAGACAGTTTTTTTTCAAATCAATGCTGTCTCAAGTCGCCAAATTTTTGCCGATTTCAAAGGAGCTTAACATGAGTATAAAGGAGTCCGCTAAAAGCAGGGGTGGTAAATTATAGACATTTCCGGAATAAGATCCGGCTAGCTGTGAAGTAGTCTTCTGTATTCGCGAGATCTTGGAGAGATCTAGACGAGATGTAGACGATATGAGTGGCGACGCCAAGGGAGGGCGGAGAGGAAAGGTAAAGATAGTTATTTCTCGCCATTAGTGGTTGCGGCAAATCCGCAAATCTTCGTTTTCTCGTGGGATATCAAAGACAAAAGTTTGGCATTTCTTTTTGTGACTCGCGTCTGATATTTAGCGGCATTTAAGCAATAGCTCTCCTTGCTGGCTAAGTCCGGCAACACGTGCTTACTGACAACTAGCCTGTGTTTTGTTGTGTTTATTTCTGTGTAATTGTTGGCTGAGTAGCTAATGGTGAATCATCTGATTACAATATTCCCCTAAACACCCATCTGGATCTATTACCTGCCGTCCCTGGTTTAACGACCCTGTCAGGGGGAGTTAACGCAGTTGGCCAGCTTCTGTCCCTCCCAGGATGGTTTATGGTCGCGGTTTCCTCTTTGTAATAAAGGCGTCAACTTCGTCTCAAGACTGAATCGTTCCCAGCACCATCCTCCTCTCACCTCATCTGTATCAGTGGTCCACTGTCTGCGTCCTGAGAAATATTTCATCACTATAAATTAGAAGTCCAAAGTCAAGTTCTTTGTAACCAAGTCTATATCCGCGTAACGACAAATTCTTTGTAAGCAACCACGTGTTCTAGGTAATGGCTTTGTATAATATAATATCAAGTGTTTTTGTAATGGCTTTGCCTCAGAATGCGTTGAAATGACCATAGGGATTAGTCAAGGAGACATCCTATCTCCAAACAGTTTCTTGATATGTGCTGAAATACTGGCAATTATGCTCCCAAATTAATAATCTCAATATACATGGTATCACAACTGGAAGCACGGAATATCGCGTGATGCAATGTGCATGTGACACTACATAAGATGTGACCCAGCCTCCATAAGTCTCTGCAAACATCTGGTTTCTATGCATCCTTCTCCCTTTCTAGCATCAGTACCAACATTTTTCCAAATTAAAAATAACTTGATCTAAGCAGAGTTTACACTTACTGACCTAACATTGACCGATAACTTAGCAAAAAAATGTAGACAGGAATTACAAGGACAAATTAATAAGTTTGAAAATGAAAATAAATATCTTTCTAAAGGTATTGCATTAGTTCCTTATGGCGCAGTAAACTCAAGATAAAACCATAAGGAGAGAATAGTGAGTGGGTGAGTGAGTTGGATTTAACACCGCTTTTAACAGAATTCCAGTTATATCGCGGCGTTATATGCTCACATATAGGCATGAGGGTTGTCATGATCCTGCTGTGGAGTACTGAAATATCACTACCTTCAAGAATATCGGAAATATATATATTTATATAACAGCGGAAACAGGTAATCATGCTTCATGTATGAATGAATGTTATGCTTATATATGTTATTTGGTCATTCGTCTGATCAATGTTTTATTATAACTATATTCATTGACAAAACCCATACCCGTTAACAGGTGACAGCGTTACACAAAAAAATAGACGGGTGTGTAACTCAATTACCAATGTCAATATCGGGTGTGACCACCACTTCCATTTAATTTCAGAATAAATATATTTTTTATTGAACTTTATAATAAAGCACATTTACTTTTTTTCCGTTTGTATATGTAAGCACAAAATACATTGGCCTGAATATGAAGGCGTTGTTGTAGCAGACACAGCACGGCCAGGGAGATGAAACTCGGTACCAACCAGACCCCCTCCACGGCGGGTACCCTTCAGTACTCACGGAGTCAAGGATTTGGTTGCAGGTGTGTATCATAATGAGTAGCACAGTGTTTCCCTCCCTGGTGGAGAATGCGGGAATCAAGGTGGCATGAAGTGGACGTATTTCTTCCTAGTTGCCATGGCAATAAACTGTAACAACCTTGACGCACATTGTAGTGAGCTGAAACCAACTGTTGCCAACTTCACCTGGGGGGCGAGAACTGGATATTGTGGGGTGTTGGAAACAGAGTGGTGTTACAGTCAGAGCTTCACAAGATCCGCTTCCCTGAGAAGAGCAGCCAAACAATGTCTTAGGCCCACACCACACCACGCCACGCCACGCCACGCCATGCCACGACACACACACCATGCCGCACCGCACCACACCATACCACACGCCGCACCGCACCACAACACACCACCGTTCTTAAAACCTTAAAACCTGAGGACAAATTCATGTTTTACACCCTTTTCAGAAATGTGTTTTCTTTTTCTATGTCGTCACAAAGAAAAACATTTTTTTTTGGGTTGGAAAATGTCCTGATGTTGAGGAATGATCCTAACAGTAGTACAAATAGAAGCCATTTATTACAGTAACAAACTTGTGGCAATATAGACACCCCTCGATCTGCACGTTGTGGGCTCTGCTGGGTTAGTTGATGTCGTGGGTCGTCGAAACAGGAGATGTTAAAAGTGTCGGTATGCATGTCGGTTGTGAAACAGTTTCCAGTATTTCAAAAAACAGGCGCAGTGGAGAGGCGACGCACAACGTAAGGCATATTCTAATAGGTAACCATGGCAACAGAAGACGTCATTGAATTATGACATCGCAATGACTGCTTCCCCTGGGCGACGTACTGTGAGTTTAGTTTAAGTCATTTCCAAGTGGACGTTCATACCAAAATACTGCTTGACAACAAACAGTTGACGTAAAGCGTACAGCTTCAGTTACATTTGACGTGAAAAACAATGGAATGTGTTCTTTGTTCCCCCCACAATGAGGGTTAACTGATCAGCTCGGGAGGTAACAACGTAATGAATAAGGAAATGTATTTTTCTTGAGCGTCTTAGAAAGTGAATTGATTTCATTTTAATATCCGCGCACTTTTTCCTACCGTTACATATGAGCAGAGGGCTGGGGCCTGCATGGGCGATTACATCGGGTTTGTGTGGCGACAATGGCGTATTCATCCCGGAGACGGTGCGTGAGATGGAGAAGACGTCGCCTGAATAGGGAACATCGTCGTCGTGATACTGTTGGAGACGATCTTAGAGTTCAACAGCTTGATTTATCACAAATCAATGCCGCCTAATACCTGACTTTTGGATTAATTACCTGTAATCACTAACAAGCCAACACCTTTTCATTACAAATCAAAGGCCGCGATCGCTAGTTTTCTTCTTTTATTATCGCTGAATGGCTGTTTTCGTGTAGCAAGTGTGTGGAAGCGCGTTGTGCCTGTCCAACACTTCTCTAATCAACTCGAGAGCGCGTGGCACGAGTCGCGCTTCCTGTCCGGGGTGTAGCCTTGCCAGAAATACCTTCCTCTATGGGGTAAAAGGCCGTGAAAGAGGAAAATTAAGCCAACTTTTTTTCTCTCGTGATTTCCTTCTTCCGGTCCCTAGGCAATAGATAAGTGTTGTGGGTCGTCATTAAATACCTGGGCCGTATTCATCGCCTCCGAGCCCGGGCCGGCGGAGTAAAGCAGATCAATGTTTAATCGCTTAGATGTCTTAGGAACGTCAGTCTGGTCCACGGCGATAAATGAAGTGCTCACAATCGACATTCTGTCAATAGCAATAATTACTCCAAGATCAATCAGTAATTAATTCACCTCAACTCATTTGTGCGATTAGAAGTCTTGTATTGTAGTCAAGTACAGCGCGATTCTCTCTTGATTGGGCCATTACGGTAAGCTGATTACTGAAATAGCTGCCAAGTGATAGAAAAACCTTTCTTTAACACCCCATTGACGGTCATTCTCAGCGAATACAGTGTCTAAACCTTCTAAAGATTGCCGATACTTCCGGGTTGTTACGTTCACCTCCCTCCGAACATGCTCAGTCGAGTCCGTAATTTAACGTTGTGCGCAGCCTCAGTTAATCCCGCCGTAGAGCTGTGAAGACTCCTACCCAGTCAACAGGCAGCGGAGGTGCCGCGTTGCTTACATACCAAAATACCCTACGGCACGAGCACCCTCCCTCTCCATGGTGGGTATAGATGGGGTTATAACAACCAACAAAACACACCACACATCAAACAAACGTAAATGGGAAAATATTGGCATGGTCAAATTTAAACTTAAAAATAAAAAAAATATATTAGAAATCATTGTCATTGTACAATTGCATAAAGTTAATGAAAACATGGACATTGTATTCTATGTACCTATCCATTACGTTTAAGATGACAGACATCTTTGTCATTGTACCATTGCATAAAGTTTATGAAAACACAGAAATTATTGTCAACGTACAATTGCATAAAAAGTTTATGAAGACGCAGAAATCTTTTTCATTGTACCCTTGCATTAAGTTAAAAACATGGAATCATTGTCACTGTACATTTGTATACAGTTCTTGATTGTATCCCTGATGCCGATGTTGACCTGAAAATTTGTATACAGCTCTTGATTGTATCCCTGATGCCGACGTTGACCTGAAAATTTGTATACAGCTCTTAATTGTATCCCTGATGCCGACGTTGACCTGAAAATTTGTATACAACTCTTGATTGTATCCCTGATGCCGACGTTGACTGTACATTTGTATACAGTTCTTGATTGTATCCCTGATGCCGACGTTGACTGTACATTTGTATACAGTTCTTGATTGTATCCCTGATGCCGACGTTGACTGTACATTTGTATACAGTTCTTGATTGTATCCCTGATGCCGACGTCGACTTTAGTCAGAGAGATACAGATGGTTATCCCGCTGATGTGCTAAGAAAGAAAACAGGGATTCGTTGACACTGCGAATGTTGGTAAGAGACTTAGTATATCGTGGAGGACGAATGGCAGAGTGTTTAATATACAAATGGTGGATTCACATATTTAACACAAAGTCTGTTTGTTGTTTAACGCCGCACTCAGCAATAATCGAGTCTGGACCAGACAATCCAGTGATTGACATCACGAGCATAGATCCATTCAATTGGGATCGCAGACATGCATCAATCAAGTCAGCGAGCCTGACCACCCGATCCCGTTAGTCGCATCTTACGACAAGCATAGTCGCCTTTACGGCAAGCATGGGTTGCTGAAGATCAATTCTTCCACGGATCTTCACGTGTTTGTTTCACACATGATGGTGGATCAAGTGTTTCTTTGTCAGGAGCACTGTAGTCATTTCCCCTGATATTGACCACTGAATACTCATCTGGTTAGTGTAGTTAACCGTCAGCCCCAGGTAATAAATACAAGGAGAAACTCGAACTGTAATGTGGAAGAGGAAGGTGGAAGCAGTTGGAGGGATATATGTGGACTTAAAGTTCTAAAGACACGTTCTTGCACAAGCTGGAGTGTATATTTCTGAAGCAATGTGATTATATCTTTCACCTAGCTAATAGTAATTTTAAAACAGCAGTATCTTGTATAGTTAGTGTTAAACCAGAAGATGCAGAACACACCAAACAAGTTAATGGTTTAAATTGTAATTTTATTAGAAGTCATCAACCTCCTTGGTGGGATGGTGAACTGAAATAAATTAAGCATGGCAAATAGATTTCTTTTTTAGACACTTAAAATCAATGTTTAAACATGCTTTTAGTAGAGATAACCTTTTTGTTTGAAGCACAGAGAGAAACACTGATAGCAGAGGGACAACCCAATGTTGTCTGGAAACTACTCATGGAAAGTAAACCATTTAATAAATCCCTCAATAACTTAATGCTGAACGATGGACTAATCGTGTGAATCTCTTCTTATCAGGCCGGATCTTGCACGTGATAGCAGTGTTTATCATACCCCTGACAATAATGATCTAACAATTAACGACCCTATTTCAGCACAAGAAATATCAAACCACATAAACAAACCAGCCTGGGGATAATACATCCCCGGACCTCATGGTACTGCTGCTGAATGTTGGAGTCTTCACAAAAACAAATTACAAAAACAAAGTTTGGTTATCATATGTTACAACAGTTTTGAGAGTTAAATTTAAAAATGTTTGGGAAAAGAGTTCAATTCTGGTGATAGGGTGAGTGAGTTGGGTTTAATGCCGCTTTTAACAGTATTCCAGTTATATCACGGCGTGTCAGCCTAACGTGGGAGGAAAGCCCAAAGTGATGCATGTCTCAGACGTTTACCACTTCGAGCACGGGTATGGTGCTGACAAACCTAGAAACATAATCGGGGCGAACCCGGATTCGAACCCACAATCATAGGCTTCTGGTATGCCCAAGGGACGCAACTCTGCACAGCGAATCCGTGCCCCCTCTGGTGATATGGATGATATCCATAAATTATAGAGGCTATCATTGATACCATCAAGAATGTGTTTGCGTCTGCTCTTAATGCTAGACTACAGATATGACTGTGTGATAACAATATCCTTGATGAATCTCAAGCCGGATTTAGACCCAAATATCCCATGACAGATGATATGTTTTCATTACAGACCATTATCTAAAAGTATACTTGTAAAACGAAAGGAAGGTTTTACTATTGTTTTTGTAAATTACTCAAAAACATTTGATAATGGTGATCACAATATACTGTTACAGAGTTTGGCTGATATTAGTGTCTGTGAAAAGTTTGTGTCTATTATTACACCAGTGAATGATAAACTGAGTGCCGGTGTTGAGACACCTGCTGGACTAACTAAATACTTTAAGTGTAATATAGGTACCCGTCAAGGATGCATTCTAAGACTACGGATTGTTTTAATATTCATAAATAAACTCATGGAGAACAAACAGCCTTTATTACTAAAGACTGTCCAGCAATATACGCACTGATGACCTGTGAGGCATTAAAAACTACATAGAAGATTTCTGCATCAGAATTTTTTTTCAATACCACAGGTATGACGTAAAATTGGACTAAAAAAAGGTTGTGATATTCCGAAAAGGCGGACATCTTAGACATTATAAAACATGGAATTGTAATGGTGCAGTATACGCATTGAAACTGTCGTTTTATAGAAGACGTGAGGTGAGGTGAGGTGAGGTGAGGTGAGGTGAGGTGAGGTGAGATGGGGTTTAACGTCGTGTTCGAGATTATTGCACTTTGATAGTGTGTGTGTGTGTGTGTGTGTGTGTGTGTGTGTGGCTGCTTGTACTAGTCCGGACTGATACCAACTTTATAGTGCTAGCCCACTGACATACCATGCCGCAGGTTAACATAAATACACACAGTATACTGACTCCGAGCCGATCAGTCCTTGTTTTAGACCCTCAATGCCAAGCGCTAGACAGGGTGACAACCGAGTACCATAATTTAACGTCTTTTGGTATGACGCGACCGTGGATCAAATCCTGCACCTTCCGCTCTGCGGGCAGACGCTCTACCTCCAGACCACGGATATATATACTTTTATTCCTCCATAGGAGTGTTACAAGGTATAATATCAAATATAATTACATGAAAATAATTACATTGTCAGAGAATACCACCATATACCACTGTTGTAACGGATTTTCTGAGTAATTTCCGTCCATATATTGAAAGCGGAAGAGTCCTCGAATTACACTTCGTGAGTAAGAGCGACTGGTATCTGGATCAGTATCCAAAGGTGGCTTACAGGACAGCAAACAAGCTACAAGATCATAGTCTGATTTGCTGTAGAGTTCAACGCTGATGTCAATGGGACCTATACACACAATGTCACACTCTCTTTTTGTTTCCTTACTTACACAGTGGCACAGTACGTGAGTCAGCAAGTCATGGTAGTTAATACCACAATGTGTACAGGTACCATGTAATTTCCCCGGTCTCCACATCGCACACATGTGGACAACAAAACAGGCAGCTGCCTTTAGCTCAGGATACTCTCTAGCTATCCTCCGCGCCACGTGTGGGGTCACATCCGGATGAATACTCTTAAAGTGCACAGTGTCAGGGTCTGATGAAAGTCTTTCCCGCCATGCTCGTACTTCAAAAGTATTCACGGCTTCTTTGACTGTTCTTTTCCATATATTCCGTTCCAGTAATGTACCAGAACTAAGAAATGCCTCCAGATGACAGTACAGTGAGTACTTGAGGAGGATGCGGCATATGTCTGTGACAAAGCCCATACTTGTGGATGAACACTTCCATCCCAATATACATGAAGATACGAGTCATAAAAACCTTCTTAGAAAGCAGATGATTAGAACAATTACAGAGGTGGCCAAGAAAGAATAGCTTCCTGATGTTGATAAATGATTCTATGGGGAGCTTGCCGAGAAGAGCATTAACTATGTCAGACCTAGTATGACGTGGAAGTCCCTGTGCCATTTTGAGAATGGACCTCTGTGCTCTTTCTAAAGCCAGAATTTCTGCCTTGGAAATCATCGACCAGAGTTCACACCCAAACATAGCCTTTGGGATACAAACTGCCTTAATAAGTTTTGAGCGCGTTCATGCAGTCCCGATTTGACGAGTGCCATGGCTGATGCTTTCATCTTCGAGCAGCTCACCAGAGTTCTCTCCCATGAGTTAAATTCAGGGTTCAATATAATACCAACGTGCTTAAGCTCATTTGTCATTAGGATATCACGTCCATAGAGTACAACACTAGAAGCAGCTGCTTTTCTGTCACCATATCTGACAATCTGGCTCTTGGAAGGAGAGAAAGTAAACCGCCAGTCTGAACTATATCTTTCACAGATGGTCACCATCTTCTGCAGATTTGCTAAAACTGGACTACAAATTGCTATATCGTCCGCTTGAGTGGGTGCAATTACACAGATATCCAAGATCACTGCACCAAGTTTGCTGGTGGACAGTTTCTGTAACAGTTCATCTATGTAGAGCAGGTAGAGTTTTGCCGACAGGACGCTTCCTTGCCGAACACCTCTTGATAACGGAAACCAGTATGATCTTGTGTTATTAACAAGGACGCTGCTCTCGAGGAACTTGTAGCTATTGTCAAATATCCTCCACAGTGCATCTGGGATTCCAAGATGATACAGCTTGTATAAAAGTCCTTGGTGCCATACTGTGTCAAACGCTTTTGAACTGTCTAGGAAGGCTACGTTGATGACGTCCGATCGCTCTTTATAATGAAGTATTGATTCTTGTACAATAAAGGAGGTGTCACTGGAGGAAAGGCCTTTCTGGAAACCACATTGTTGTATACATGGAAAGGATTTACTGTTGATGAGCTGTGGGATTCTTCTGCTTACAATGACTTCATATACCTTGTATATAACCGGCAATAGGGTTACCCCTCGATAGGAATCCGGTAACACGCGAGACTTGTTGCCTCCCTTGAATATCGGAATGATAGTGCCTCTTTTCCATTGGGCAGGAATGTATCCAGATGTAATAAAGAGGTTAAAGAGTTCTGACAAGCACTTTGTAAGGTATTTTCCACCATATCGAAGATGTTCATAAAATATGTTTTCCATCCCCGCAGCCTTGTTGCGTTTTAGGGTTTTGCAAATTGATGTTATTTCCCCTGGACTTGTTAGAAGATCAACTGATGACTGATCAGTGCTCTGTATGTCTAAACGTATCCTTTTTACGCGAGCCTCAATATGCTTCCTAAACTCTTGATCAAAGTGAAGCTCATCTTGGTCGGTTGAAACCTGTTTCATATGGTTTGCCATGGTGGTACAGATTTCTTGGGGATTTCTTGTATGCACACCTTCTGCTTCAAGGCATGTAATCTGTTGTTTTCTGTTCCAGCGTCGAATTAAAGTCCAAAACATCTTCTGATCTAGGTCACCACAATCATCTATCTGTTTAAAGTACTCATTTTCATACTGCGCTGCCGCCTCCAATAAAGCGTATCTAAATTTATCTTTTGCTTCCTTATAGCATCTGAAAGTGCTGTGTTCCCTTCCTCGGGGTTGCCCAGAATTGATCCATTCAGTTCTACAGTTCCACATGAACTTATGAAGGTTATCAACTTAACCTTTCCAGTATGGCTTAAGATATTTCTTAAACTTCTTCTTAATATATGTAAATACATTTCACTTGCTTCTGTGAGACGCTGGACTATCTGATCACTATAGGTGTCTATATCGTCATGTGTACATCCAACCTTGGGGCAAGAAATAGGCCAGAGAAGATGTGAAACCGCATATGTATAGTCCTGATAGATCCACCTTCTAGTGCTTTATCCCATGAATATTTTGTGTAGACATTTCCTTGGTCGTAATCTGTCGGAATCTTGTCATATGAAATTGTGCAGAGAACCAGATGGTGATCAGAGACGTTGAATGGATTATCATCCTTTACACAAGCAGTGGCTACTAGTCCTTTGAGGTCTTCTGAGATCATTATATAATCGACGGCATAGACTGGACCTCCATTATAAGCTTGAAAGGTAAATATCGGACCAACACAATTAGATTGCATATTTACAGGAGACAAATTTGAACTGGTCAGGAATTTTGACAGAATTCCATCACGACTGCTCAGGGCAGGATTGTACCTAGGTCCACAGGCAGTGGCATTAAAATCTCCCATCACTATTACACTGCCTTTCAAGGAATATGCATCACAAATGTCTTTTAGATTATCCACATAAAAAGAATAAAGTTCGTCAGGGCGGTTTGATGGGGGCAGGTATACACAGAAGATGTTCATGGAGTGATCCTATTTAAAGGACAGTTCTATTCCAGAGATTCTATCACAGTCTAAGTTGATTTCGTTGATAAAAGTCTTCATGGATTTCTTACACAGTAATGCTGTACCACCACTAGGAAGGCCTCGTCGAGTACAATGCTCTGGTTCTGAAGGTGCTTGGGCAATATAGAAGCAGTCATTGTTAATAGTATCCATAAAACACAGATTATATTCATGAAGCTGGTGATCAGCTATTGCACAGATATCCACACAGTTATCATTTAGGCAATCATTCAAATAAGGAACGCTAGACATGATGCCTCTAGCATTCCAACACATTAATGAAAGACAGTTATTGTCCACGGACATTATCTACATAGTCCGAGTGTTTCTGAGTCTGGGGAACTCATCTGATTGTTCTTTCTTTCATTAATATGTTGCCAGATTTGCTCGCGGGATAGCCACGGCTTGATAAAAATATTTTCGGGCCAGAAGTCTTTGCTTTCAAGTTTATCTTTATCTTTGACCAGGACATTTACCTGGGCTGATGCTGTCCTCTTCTCATCACGATTAAAAAATCTCACGTAACAGTAACAGCTTTCTATTCCAGGTAACGCCTCACAGATTCTGCTGTATTGTTCTTGTGTATTCCACCCACATAGAACCTTGCAGTCCTGACTTTGGAACTCTTCCTGTATATCCATCGTTGCAGCACACTGATCTGTGCCAACATGTACTACAGTTCTAGATGGAGTGTTTCACGTTGGTTGAGATATGGACGATTTGTTACAGCTGTTGACAATGGAACTAGTAACATAAGTCTTCCTGGAGGCATTATTTTCCTTTTGCTGAGATGTGGACACGTGGTTACACCCGTCGCTAATGGGAGTAGTATAAGACGCCTCGCTGTGATTTCCCTGTACACACTGACTATATGTTCGTTTTGATACATCCATTCCGTTAGTATGTTGAGTACTCATATCCAAATGTTTAATGTTGGTGGCAATTCGCGAAGTGGCAATCGTGTCCACGTGTAACATCATCTTGTACATCATGTGAATTACTCACATTTGCATCTCTGCTTTCAGTATGTTTCCTTTGAAGTAAGGTATCATGATCACGATTGTTGCTATTGTCGTTAGAATTATTCTTCCCATTTTCTGTGTGTTCAATCACATTCACACATTGTGATACTGTAATTTCATCCATATGTGGTGACTTTTCTGAAGCTTTAAGCTTCAACTGTTTCTCCATAGACGCCATCTTCCGTTTAATATCAGTCGCTGTCCTTGTATTAATGCGACACGTTTTATCAACCTCTGTGACGTCACTTTCCAACGCACTTTCTAACTTTTGCTCAGGAGCGAGACTTTTGACCTCAGACTCGTTATTCCCATACTACGATCATCCGAGATCCGTGTTATTTCGAGGCACTTTTCATCCACTTTCAACTTTGAGTCATTCAAAGTTTTTCTCAGGTCCATAACCTTTTTGTCCAACTTTACAGTTATGGCTGTCAACTTATCTACATCAACTTTCTTAGCCACCAATTCAGCTTGCATAACAGCTTGGTTTTCACTCGCCTTTGTTACTTCCCCTTTCAGTGTACTGAGACTTGTCTTTATGCCTTCGACACCAGATTTACATTGATTCAGTTCATTCTGTATGTCTTTATTCTCGCTTCGTAACTGTTCTACAACCTTGATCATATTCACTCTCAATTTCTCTGCTGTAGTTTTCACCTTGGTTGTTTCATTTTTAGCAGCTTCGTAAGCTGTTTATTGTCTCTTTGTAATTGTGTAATCTTTTGGCTGAGGCAATCAACTTCTTAAATAAACTCTCCCTTTACTTCAGCTAGGTGTCTCTCGAACCTGGCCATTGTCTCGCTGATTGCAATGAATGCCTGGGCTTGCTGGGCTTCACTCACACTGTCAACAGCCACTAACAATTTCATATAGCTCTTCTCCAAAATCTCCCAAATAGGCTCTGAATAATATGAAATTATCCTTAGCTAGTTTCCTCTGTAAGGTTTCGCCCTGTTTTGATCTTCTATCCATACGACATCTTAAACAACCCTCAGGATGTGGGAAATCCTCCCGTTGTTTGCATTGTTGTATAATAATACATGCCGTATCACATCTAAGTCACCGTTATTTCCATTGCATTTGTTGATTATTTTTGACATAAACACTTCTTTTGCGCAGTTTCCCAGGTATGTAAGAATAAAATGTAGCAGGTCGGGACAAGTACCTTGGTTGCTGACGGACCCTGGTGACTCCTCCATACAGCCTCCATTGTCGATCTCACATGTTTGATTCCGAGTTACCTTTTCCATTCTAACTCCACCCATGGAGGTCATGATCATTATCCGAACAATCAAACACATTGCCTTTGTGTAGCCTCATTTGCTTCCACTGAAAAAAATACTTTTCTATGAACATTAGCCTCCGCAGTGATGCGACCGTCAAATCTGCTGTTTCAATCAGAGAGGGTTTATTGTGATTTGATACCACTGATTTACCAATCAAAATTGAGTACTTTCAAAATTTATGATAGAATTCATTATTTACTTCAGTGTCAAATTTTCTGAAGTTGAGTAAAGTGATATTTTCATTGCAGTGAGCATGACACTTGATATGTCACCGCAGTGAACCCAGCACTGTGATGGAACTATTGTCTTTCAGTAGATACCTCCCGCAAATTATCTCCCTTTAGCGTAAGTGTCTAGCTCGTACGCAAAGTGTTTACGTTCTACTTACATTAGCTTCACATTGACAAGGCAAAATAATGATAGATGATCATTTATTGAGTAAATATCGCTTCTTGCCGTTGCTATTCACTTGAAAATGCTTCGTTATAAAGCGTATATTTCTAATTTAACTCGCAAATCGTGACTGTACTTTTCGCAAAACGCCATTTTTGTTACTTGACAAGCGTGTATTCTTTGTCTTTCAACAACGGACACTTAAATTTCAAGAATAATTTTAGTTAAAGTTGATTTTGTGGATAATCATATCCAAATGTATGATAAAGGATTTTAGTGACCTCAAATATTTTGTATTACTTTTGTTTATATGTTTTAGAACAACTTCTTAAGTCTCAAATACAAGGGGTTGTGAAACGTCCCTGCGTGTTTAGGTAAAGATAATTTACGTTTCAAGCATTTACATTTGTAATGAATTATTTCAATTTTCCGGTAGACAACTCCCCAAAAAGTATATATAATAAATATGATATTCCATGTGTCTCGTGAACTATCACGTTTCTCTCATCTCGTGACAGTGGAAAGGGGATATTTGCACTAATGGCTACATCGCTCGTGAAAATATCTCCTTTTCCCTGTGAAGAGATGGGAAAACATGATACTCTACTCGCCACACGGAATACCCTCTATGTCATTGTGCCATTGCATAAGGTTTCTGAAGACACATCTCAACACAAGTGATAGCTCAACTATAAGGAAGGGGAACTGTCACGACAATGTTTGTATTTCATCTCAGGTTCTTGTACCATTCCAGAGATCTCTTGGGCGATTAGAGCTTTATTGACTAACAAATAAAACGATAATAAAGGAACATTTGTATATGTCTGTGTATCATCAAAACACGTGTTGGCCTTCAGGGAAAAGGGCGCCTGGTGTCTGCCTATCACAGTAACACGTGTTGATGTTCAGGAAATAGAGTGCCTGGTGTCTGCCTATCACAGTAACACGTGTTGATGTTCAGGAAATAGAGCGCCTGGTGTCTGCCTATCACAGTAACACGTGTTGATGTTCAGGAAATAGAGTGCCTGGTGTCTGCCTATCACAGTAACACGTGTTGATGTTCAGGAAATAGAGCGCCTGGTGTCTGCCTATCACAGTAACACGTGTTGATGTTCAGGAAATAGAGTGCCTGGTGTCTGCCTATCACAGTAACACGTGTTGATGTTCAGGAAATAGAGCGCCTGGTGTCTGCCTATCACAGTAACACGTGTTGATGTTCAGGAAATAGAGTGCCTGGTGTCTGCCTATCACAGTAACACGTGTTGATGTTCAGGAAATAGAGCGCCTGGTGTCTGCCTATCACAGTAACACGTGTTGATGTTCAGGAAATAGAGTGCCTTGGGTGTGTCTGTCAAAAGCACGTGTTGATGTTCATGTAATAGAGTGCCTTGTGTCTGTCTATCATAATAACACATGTTGATGTTCAGGAAATAGAGTGCCGGATGTCTGTCAACCAAAAGCACGTGTTGATGTTCATGAAATAGAGTGCCTTGTGTCTGTCTATCAATAATACGTCTTGATGTTCATGAAATAGGATGCCTTGTGTCTGTCAACCAATAACACGTGTTGATGTTCATGAAATAGGGTGCCTTCTGTCTGTCAACCAATAACACGTGTTGATGTCCAGCACATAGAGTGTCTGGTGTCTGTCTATCACACTATCCCGTGTTAATGTTCATGGAATTGGGTGTCTGGTGTTTGTCTGTCAATAACACGTGTTGATGTTCTGGACACAGAGTGCCTTGTGTCTATCAACCAATAACACGTGTTAATGTCTTAGCTGACTTTATACCGACACACCTCAAGCATACATGACAGTACAAGCTGACTTTATACCGACATACATCAAACATACATCACAGTACTAGCTGACTTTGTACCGACACACTTCAAGCATACATCACAGTACTAGCTGACTTCATACCGACACACCTCAAGCATACATCGTAGGACTAGCTGACCTTATACCGACGCATTTAAAGCTTACATCACAGTACCAGCTGAATTCATACCTCTCCTCCTGAAGCGGACATACACCAAGGATACATCACAGTACCAGCTGACTTTATATCGACACAACTGAAGCATACACCACAGTACTTGCTGTTTTTATACCAACATACATCAAGCATGCATCACATTAAAAACTGACTTCATACCGACGCAACTCAAGCATACAACACAGTACTAGCTGACTTCATACCGACACATTTCAAGCATACATCACAGTAGTAGCTGACTTTATACCGGCACACCTCAAGCATACATCACAGTACCAGCTGACTTTATACCGACACATTTCAAGCATCCATCACAGTACTAGCTGACTTTATACTGACATTTCAATCATACATCACAGTACCAGTTGACTTTATACCGATTCACTTCAAGGATACATAACAGTACCAGCTGACTTGATACCGACACACTTCAAGCATACATCACAGTACCAGCTGACTTTATACCGACACACCTCAAGCATACATCACAGTACTAGCTGACTTTATACCGACATACACCAAGAATACATCACAGTTCAAGCTGACTTTATACCGACTGACTTCAAGCATACATCACAGTACTAGCTGACTTTATACTGACACACCTCAAGTATACATCACAGTACTAGCTGACTTTATACCGACACACCTCAAGCATTCATCACAGTACTCGGTGACTTGATACCGACACACTTCAAGCATACATCACAGTACTAGCTGACTTTATACCGACACACCTCAAGCATACATCACAGTACTAGCTGACTTTATACCGTCACACTTCAAGCATACATCACAGTACTAGCTGACTTTATACCGACACACTTCAAGCATACATCACAGTACTAGCTGACTTTATACCGACACACCTCACTTTACTCATACTTTCTCTTTTACGTCCAACGACAAGGAGGCCAGGATATGATTACAGTGGTTGTCAATGAAGCGTGCTTGTCAATAGCTGGGATTCAGACTTAGCTATTGCGGGAGGCTGTCGTCAAGACGACCTTCCCTCCCAGCAACATTCAATCTTTGTTACATTGGAGGAGCGCCTTTGAAGCACATGAGTACAGGTACAACAGTTCATAGAAGGAAATATACGGCAAGATGGCGGAAGACCATTACAATTGATTATATATTCCAAGAACTAGATCTAGATTTCTTGAGAGCTGAGAGCTGAAAAAAAAGGTCGAACACACACACGCACGCACGCACGCACGCACGCACGCACGCACGCACACACACACACACACACTAACACACACTAACACACACACACACACACACAATACGACCCATCCTAGTGAACAAAAGGAAGAATTACGTATCCCAGCAATGGGCTCTACCCGGGTCTAGAGTGACAAGTGACATTCTACAGCAATTTATAAATTTACATTAGTATCAGTTTGCCACATGTTTATAATCACCTTTCAAAGAGCGACCAGTGATTGATGATAGACTACGTAAGGCAAAAACTTGGCGGAATAGGCTTCATTTATGAAACTGGGGATTTACTTTTCGATTTCCTGTGTTCTGCTACATAGGTAAGTACTGAAGACGCACAATCACTTTTCGAATACGAAAATGTCAACTTACACCAAGTACGAGATCATATTCTACAGGTAATGCTTTTCTCCGTTGCTCAAGTGTGGTGTTGTTAAACCAGTAGCCACATTTACAAACCTGGACAGAACATCCTCAGTTGCGGCAGTTTCTCAGACCCTACTCTTTCGCATACAGGGATAGTATGATGAATCCTGAAATAATGACGACAATAATACGGGAGCCTATCTGGGTGTGGGGTGGGGGGTTGAGGTGGGGTCGTCTACCCGTTGAGGGGATATGTGCAGGTGAAATATTGGCGTCTGTCTTGGGGGTATGTACTGGATATGTACAGGCGTCTATGTATATATACTAGTATACGGGGCGTCTATCTGATGTATATGTACAGGTTAAGTACGGGCGTCTATATCGTAAGAGATGTACAGGTGAAGTACGGGCGTCTATCTGGGTGTGGGGTGGGGGGTTGAGGTGGGGTCGTCTACCCGTTGAGGGGATATGTGCAGGTGAAATATTGGCGTCTGTCTTGGGGGTATGTACTGGATATGTACAGGCGTCTATGTATATATACTAGTATACGGGGCGTCTATCTGATGTATATGTACAGGTTAAGTACGGGCGTCTATATCGTAAGAGATGTACAGGTGAAGTACGGGCGTCTATCTGGGGGGATATGTACAGGTGAAGTACGGGCGTCTATATGGAAAGAGATGCACAGGTGAAGTACGGGCGTCTATATTGAAAGAGATGCACAGGTGAAGTACGGGCGTCTATATTGAAAGAGTTGTACAGGTGAGGTATTGGCGTCTATCTGGGGGATATATACAGGTGAAGTACGGGTATCTACCTTTTGGATCTGTACGGGTGTACTATTGACGTCTATCTGGGGGGATATGTACAGGTGAGGTATTGGCGTCTATCTGTGGGGATATTTACAGGTGAAGTACGGGCGTCTATCTGTGGGGATATATACAGATGAAGTATGGGCGTCTATCTGTGGGGATATGTACAGGTGAAGTACGGGCGTCTATCTGTGGGGATATATACAGGTGAAGTACGGGCGTCTATCTGTTGGGATATGTACAGGTGAAGTACGGGCGTCTATCTGTTGGGATATGTACAGGTGAAGTACGGGCGTCTGTCGGTGGGGATATGTACAGGTGAAGTATGGGCGTCTATCTGTGGGGATATGTACAGGTGAAGTACGGGCGTCTATCTGGGGGATATGTACAGGTGAAGTACGGGCGTCTATCTGTGGGGATATGTACAGGTGAATTACGGGCGTCTATCTGTGGGAATATGTACAGGTGAATTACGGACGTCTATCTGTTGGGATATGTACAGGTGAAGAACGGGCGTCTATCTGGGTGATATGTACAGGTGAAGTATGGGCGTCTATCTGTGGGGATATGTACAGGTGAAGTACGGGTGTCTATCTGTGGGGATATGTACAGGTGAAGTACGGGCGTCTATGTGTGGGGATATGTATAGGTGAAGTACGGGCGTCTATCTGTTGGGATATGTACACAAGTGAAGTACGGGTGTCTATCTTGGGGAATATGTACAGGTGAATTACGGGCGTCTATCTGGGGGATATGTACAGGTGAAGTACGGGCGTCTATCTGGGAATATGTACAGGTGAAGTACGGGCGTCTATCTGTTGGGATATGTACAGGTGAAGTACGGGCGTCTATCTGTTGGGATATGTACAGGTGAAGTACGGGCGTCTATCTGTTGGGATATGTACAGGTGAAGTTCGGGCGTCTATCTGTGGGGATATGTACAGGTGAAGTATGGGCGTCTATCTGGGGATATGTACAGGTGAAGTACGGGCGTCTATCTGTGGGGATATGTACAGGTGAAGTACGGGCGTCTATCTGAGGGATATGTACAGGTGAAGTACGGGCGTCTATCTGTGGGGATATGTATGTACAGGTGAAGTACGGGCGTCTATCTGTGAGGATATGTACAGGTGAAGTACGGACGTCTGTCTGTGGGGATAGGTACAGGTGAAGTATGGGCGTCTATCTGGGGGAAATGTACAGGTGAATTACGGACGTCTATCTGTGGGGATATGTACAGGTGAAGTACGGGCGTCTATCTGTTGGGATATGTACAGGTGAATTACGGACGTCTATCTGTGAGGATATATACAGGTGAAGTACGGGCGTCTATCTGTTGGGATATGTACAGGTGAATTACGGACGTCTGTCTGTGGGGATAGGTACAGGTGAAGTACGGGCGTCTATCTGGGGGATATGTACAGGTGAAGTACGGGCGTCTATCTGAGGGATATGTACAGGTGAAGTACGGGCGTCTATCTGAGGGATATGTACAGGTGAAGTACGGGCGTCTATCTGTGGGGATATGTATATACAGGTGAAGTACGGGCGTCTATCTGTTGGGATATGTACAGGTGAATTACGGACGTCTGTCTGTGGGGATAGGTACAGGTGAAGTACGGGCGTCTATCTGGGGGATATGTACAGGTGAATTACGGACGTCTATCTGTGGGGATATGTACAGGTGAATTACGGACGTCTATCTGTTGGGATATGTACAGGTGAATTACGGACGTCTATCTGTGAGGATATATACAGGTGAAGTACGGGCGTCTATCTGGGAGATATGTATAGGTGAATTACGGACGTCTATCTGTTGGGATATGTACAGGTGAAGTACGGGCGTCTATCTGGGGGATATGTACAGGTGAATTACGGGCGTCTACCTGGCGGGATTTTTACAGTTGAAGTCTGTCTTGGGGGACATGTACAGGTGAATTACTGGCGTCTATCTCTGGGGATATGTACAGGGAAAGTACGGGCGTCTGTCTTGTGGGATAGACGAAAGACTGGCGTCTATATCTGAGGGCAAGCTTTATGTTAGTGGCTGCAGTTCCCTCTGAGGATTCACTGAAGGGAGTTCTGATACAACCCCTCCCCCATTGTTGTGTTGGTTATCTCCCTTGGACTAGGCAGTAGAATATACTCGCGAGGAAATTCTCGTCGAGACGAACAGGAGGAAAGGCTTCAGTCACAGTCATACTGACGGACACGCACACATCGCAGACAGACGGACATGCACACATCGCAGACAGACAGACACGCACACATCGCAGACAGACGGACACACACATCGCAGACAGACGGACACGGACACATCGCAGACAGGCAGACACATACACATCGCAGACGGACACACACATCACAGACAAACGGACACGCACACATCACAGACAGGCAGACACGCACAAGTCGCAGACGGACACACACATCGCAGACAGACGGACACACACATCGCAGACAGACGGACATGCACACATCGCAGACAGGCAGACACGCACAAGTCGCAGACGGACACACACATCACAGACAAACGGACACGCACACACAGCAGACAGACGGACACGGACACATCGCAGACAGACGGACACGCACATCGCAGACAGACGGACACGCACATCGCAGACAGACGGACACACACATCGCAGACAGACGGACACACACATCACAGACGGACACACACATCGCAGACAGACGGACACACACATCGCAGACAGACGGACACACATCGCAGACAGACGGACATGCACACATCGCAGACAGACGGACACGCACACATCGCAGACAGACGGACACACACATCGCAGACAGACGGACACGCACAAATCGCAGACAGACGGATACACACATCGCAGACAGACGGACACGCACACATCACAGACGGACACGGACACATCGCAGACAGACGGACACGGATACATCACAGACAGACGGACACGCACTCATCACAGACAGACGGACACGCACACACATCACAGACAGACGGACACACGCATGTCAGACAAACAAGCTGACACGTGCATGTCCAAGCAAGTCGTAATGGTGCCGTTGTGTTCTCGGCGCCTGGCAGTTATTGCCGTAGTGGACGACGACATGGGCGACCACGCTTCACTAACTCCATTGTGACCCAAAAATAAGTTCTTCTTCACCGGAAGCGAGAGCGAAGACGCCTCTACGTTAACGTTGTCAGATAATAACGCTTCCCTCGAAGTGCACCAGTGTCATGTTTTATTGTCACGTTGTTGTATTGTCACGTTTTTGAATTGTCACGTTGTTGTATTGTCTCGTTGTTGTATTAATGGAACGACTGGGTGTTGACTGCTGGTCTAAAGCTATTAATGATAAATGGCTGTTGACGCGTGTCGGAGATTTGTTGTCTTGTGTCGTTACTGACCCAGGCTTGACCGTGACTGGTTATGAGGGTCAGAGGTCAGATAGCACAGGTGGAGCAGAGATAGGTTAACGTTGTTTGATTACTATCCGACACGTGGCGACAACACACTTTTTCGTAAGATCCAAGACGACTCGAATAGAAAAAAACTCTGCATCCAGACGATTCACTGATTGGTAACAGAACCGACGGATGGTTCGTTCATAAAAATGCTAACAACCTGGCTAATGCTAACAACTTGACTACCGTTAACAATATAACTTCTGATAACTTGCTAGCTCCTGTTTCTGATAAGAACCTGCCTACTGCTACAACACACACACACACACACACACACACACACACACACACACAGACACACACATAGAGGTATGTCAATCATCATCGACTCCATTTCCACATTGATTGTTTAATTGCTGTTTTAATCCTCTACTTGGCCGACTACCGGTGGTAGCTTTTTGAAGGCGTGTCCCCATGCCGCCCGTGAGGGTGCTATTGACGTCTCTGAGAGGACACATGTCATCATCATCGGCGCGTTGTCCCCATCCCTCGACAGGTGTTTTATAGCTGCTGTTTCGACCCGAGCGGATAACGGACAATAAATGAGCATATATCATCAAACAGTTTGTGTTGCTTCGGTCACGTGAGTGCCATATGTTTTGACGACCGGATGTCAGTCACGTGCAGCGCATGCTCCAGCGCCCCGAGCTTGATGGCGCACGTGCAGGCAGGGTGTCGTAGAGGCGAGGTAGGGGCTTGTGTAGCGCACGGGACAGACGACACAAGCTCTAACTCATGGACGTGCAATTTAATCGGTCATAAAAGTTTGTTTCCACAATTTGCCACGGCTGTTTGAGAACGAGGCGACCGTGACGGAGATGGACCGCGGCCATTACACGCCTGTTGACGGTGCCTGCTGATCGAGTAGCCCGGATGAGCCTCGGCTTGGAGGTGTGTCAGGCCCGAGAGAGGTGGACACGTGACTTCACGATATTTCATCTTTAGAGTGCGAGCCGCGTCAAGGGGAGGTAAATTATTGACGATTGCCCGGATGGGGTAGAGGCATATGATACCTGAATGCTGTCGTCATCCGATTGGCAAATTACCCTGATAAGGAAATTGAGAAACCATCTCTTGAATAATCTATGTCTCCGCGCCTCTCACCCGGCAGCGGGGAGGTGGCCGTAATCGCTTCATTTGTTTCTTAGTATTACTTGTTTGCCCGGCCCCTCGCCTCTTTTCTTCTCTGTAATTCAATTAGGCAGTTTCGCCAATAGATCAAATAGCCAAATCATTGTGATTTCATTATCCTTTACTAATTAATGCTGCAGATGAAACGTAAATTAATCAGATACAGTTAATCACCCCGTACTTGTCGATAGCGGCTGGGGGAGGTAGGGGCGGAGAGGGAGGTGGAAGGAAGGGCTCAGTCACGGAAACACGGCCGTCAAACTGTTGATGTACTCACACCTGCTGTTGGTCATCTTCGGAAAGAACAACAGTTAGTAGGATAGTGTAGACCTGAACAGAATTAGTGTAGACATATGGGCAGTGGTTAGTGTCGACATGAACATAAGGCAGTGTAGACATGAACATTAGTTACTGTAGATATGAACACATGTTAAGTGTAGATACGAACATTTGTTAGTGTTTACAATAACATAAGCTAGTGTGGGCATGAACATTAGTAAGTGTAGACATGAACATTAGTTAGTGTAGACATGACCATAGGTTAATGTAGACATAGTGTAGTGTAGGCAGTGGTTAGTGTGGACATGAACATTAGTTAGTGTAGCCATAGTGTAGTGTAGGTAGTGGTTAGTGTGGACATGAACATTAGTTAGTGTAGACATAGTGTAGGCAGTAGTTAGTTTGGACATGAACATTAGTTAGTGTAGACATAGTGTAGTGTAGGCAGTGGTTAGTGTGGACATGAACATTAGTTAGTGTAGACATAGTGTAGGCAGTGGTTAGTGTGGACATGAACATTAGTTAGTGTAGACATAGTGTAGTGTAGGCACTGGTTAGTGTGGACATGAACATTAGTTAGTGTAGACATAGTGTAGGCAGTGGTTAGTGTGGACATGAACATTAGTTAGTGTAGACATAGTGTAGTGTAGGCAGTGGTTAGTGTGGACATGAACATTAGTTGTGTAGACATAGTGTAGGCAGTGGTTAGTGTGGACATGAACATTAGTTAGTGTAGACATAGTGTAGGCAGTGGTTATTGTGGACATGAACATTAGTTAGTGTAGACATAGTGTAGGCAGTGGTTAGTGTGAACATGAACATTAATTAGTGTAGACATAGTGTATTGTAGGCAGTGGTTAGTGTGGACATGAACATTAGTTAGTGTAGACATAGTGTAGTGTAGGCAATTGTTAGTGTGGACATGAACATTAGTTGGTGTAGACATAGTGTAGTGTAGGCAGTGGTTAGTGTAGACATGAACATTAGTTAGTGTAGACATAGTGTAGGCAGTGGTTAGTGTGGACATGAACATTAGTTAGTGTAGACATAGTGTAGTGTAGGCAGTGGTTAGTGTGGACATGAACATTAGTTAGTGTAGACATAGTGTAGGCAGTGGTTAGTTTGGACATGAACATTAGTTAGTGTAGACATAGTGTAGGCAGTGGTTAGTGTGAACATGAACATTAGTTAGTGTAGACATAGTGTAGTGTAGGCAGTGGTTAGTGTGGACATGAACATTAGTTAGTGTAGACATAGTGTAGTGTAGGCAGTGGTTAGTGTGGACATGAACATTAGTTAGTGTAGACATAGTGTAGGCAGTGGTTAGTGTGGACATGAACATTAGTTAGTGTAGACATAGTGTAGGCAGTGGTTAGTGTGAACATGAACATTAGTTAGTGTAGACATAGTGTAGTGTAGGCAGTGGTTAGTGTGGACATGAACATTAGTTAGTGTAGACATAGTGTAG
This sequence comes from Haliotis cracherodii, assembly GCF_022045235.1. Lineage (NCBI taxonomy): Eukaryota > Metazoa > Mollusca > Gastropoda > Lepetellida > Haliotidae > Haliotis > Haliotis cracherodii. The sequence continues at coordinate 41,182,216 of NW_027266268.1, read as the reverse complement.
GCAGTGGTTAGTGTGGACATGAACATTAGTTGGTGTAGACATAGTGTAGTGTAGGCAGTGGTTAGTGTGGACATGAACATTAGTTAGTGTAGACATAGTGTAGTGTAGGCAGTGGTTAGTGTGGACATGAACATTAGTTAGTGTAGACATGGACATAGGTTAGTGTCGACATGAACGTTAGTGTAGGCAGTGGTTAGTGTGGACATGAACATTAGTTAGTGTAGACATGGACATAGGTTAGTGTCGAAATGAACATTAGTTAGTGTAGGCAGTGGTTAGTGTGGACATGAACATTAATGCCCGTATGGCAAGCCGTTGTTACATTTATTACACAAATATTGATATCTTGAACTGTTTGAAGGACATCTTGAAATAATTAGAAATAACTTGAATTGGAGCTATTTTAAAAATAGATAATTATACGATGATATAAAATAAAATGTACGATATCACGAAAAGAATTAAGGATATGATGAAGCATCTTAAGAAGAATCGCTGATAATTTAAATTCGATTAATGACATGGTATGATTTAATGGCATAACGCATCATGTTTCCTGATGATATCCGTAACTCAGTCACCGATATCTTGAAATTAAATACAGATATCATTATGTCCTCAAATCATGTATTGATATCACGAATTGTTGCTATTGTCAAACACTTCCGCTTTTTACTGATATCTTCAAACACTTCCGTCTGTAATGTACTGTGGGTAGTGTTTCTATTCATTGCTGGGGGTACAAACCCGTCTCAACAGCTCCTTGACAGTAGTCATGTCATAATGGCTGACATACTATGTATGGTGACTGAAAGTGCCAATGTTTTGTCACCTAAACAACACCTTCAGACTTCCTTATCCAATTTATATCACATATCGTTGGTTGGTTGGCTGATGGTTAGTTTTACGTCTGCAAACTGACCTTGCCATGATGAACAGAAAGGGACACTAAATAACTTCTTTATTACAATTAGGAGCGACGTTTCTGTGTAGGTTTCAACACCGTTAGCAAGCAAGTGATGTAGGGTCTTGTGTTCTTTCTGTAGGCTGTTGGTGGGGTCTTTATGGAGCTGCCTGTAGGTGAATTGATCATTAAGAGTCTTGTCGGTTCCGAAACGTCGCTCCTAATTGTAATAAAGAAGTTGTTCATCCACATATCTTATCTTAGTACTCCAACTACTAAATGCCTCTCAAAGAAGTTAGTACGAAGTTTGCCGATGCGGGGATTCGAACCTTGGTCTTCTGCCTGACGATTGGACACGCAATCCCCTGAGCTACCCGCCGCCCCTATTACTACATGTGTATTATTTATACACCCAACAAAGGATTTGCAGAAACTGATTATAATTGTATCGTTTTATTCACAATAAACTGAACGGCAAACGAAAATACCGAGATTGTTTTTATGGAACTTTGGTTAAATTTTGATTGTGTCTATTTTACCATCACTCATTATAGTAACAGTTTGTACAAAGTAACCTGTGGCCGGGGTTGCGTTGATTTTAAAAAGTTCTTTGAACCAATTTTATTTTTAACTGTCTACAGTATAAATCAAATTATAGTTTGAAAAATTAAACCATGTAGAGGTGTTCTTTGAGTGCCGATTTAGCGCTGGTATATTTTATTTTTTGGATATAATATCATGAGAGATATAACGCGAGATATTTTCAGTTAAATCAAATCAAATCAAACATTTGATAAAATCAACTGTGACGTGTAGGTTCCTTTCCTTCTCAGTTCATGTATATTTGTGTGTATTTGTATCACGACCTATGATCTTGAAACGATTACATAAAGCATTGCATTTATACTTATAAGTATCACCGTTTCTTAATCGTGTCTAATATTTTATTGATATTAATGATGATTCAATTATTGAATGAAAGAAACAATGGTATTAGTGTTGTACTTTCTAATGGCAAGTTTACGTTTACTAAAAATATATTAAAACTTTTAATTGGATCTAGTCTCATCTAGTACTCAATCCGATACTTTCTTATAGATTTGTCCTGAGGAAGAGAATTTATGGATGTCAACTTCTTTATTATGAGGAACACAACGTTTCGGAGTATATACGTACTCCTTCATCAGGTGAATAAATACTATATGAGGCAGAGAACATATATATGTACATGTAAGAACAACCAAAGTAATAAGATAACAGAAGGTGACAACATAACAAGGGAAACCAACTGATAATTGTCGCTGATAGGTGATTAGCAATAGGCAATATAAGCCAACACTTTACAGTAATTAACGCTGATAGAGCAAGTGTAATGGGCAAACGGGATTATTATTATTATTATTATTATTATTTACAGATTAAAATAAAAAATGCAGCAAAGAGGATTTTTGTGGATCCTGGCACAGTCAGACTGGTTAAGCTCATCTTCAGCTCAGGGCCCTTGCCCCCTCTACACGCAGCCAAGACAGCGAATGGGACTTCTCCCAGGAAGCGCTGCCTAGTCAAACCCACCCAGAACTTTTCGGAGAATGTGAAGACTCTCCAACACTGCAGCCTTCTGCATTACCCAGATTGTCAGAAGGGCTGTAATCCTGGTAGCAAACCCGGGTATTCTCCCAATGTCGGTCAACAGATTGGGAGGTACCAAACCTAAGGCACCGAACACAATGGGGAGTCGGACAACCTGGTACTTGTGATGCAAGCGTGACATTTCGAAAGCCAGGTCCGCATATTTGCCATGTTTTTCCTCAATCTTGTCAATCACATTAGTGTCAAAAGGGACAGAAAATTCAATGATATAATGATTTAATTGGATTTATCAAAAAGGACAAGATCAGGTTTGTTGGTCTGGATACGTCTAAGGCTTAAATGGGCCTATTCCAAAGAATTTTGAATTTATCTTTTTTCATGACGCCCTCTACATATTCCGGGTCGTACCATGGGTAGACCTCTGTGTCCAAACAAAAGGCATGGCGAAGACGGTAATAAAGTGATCGAGCTACACCATCATGTCGTTTTGAGATACTGTGTTTGTGCCAAAGCTAGACATCCACTGACTATGTGTTGGGCAGTCACATTAAATTCATTACATAATCTACATTTCATATTTACATTTTGATGCAAAATTACACATTGACGGTTTCGAGTGGGAAGTGACTGGTCCTGAGCAACAAAAAGAAAGCCTCCTGTTTCACTTTTCGGGCCAGATAACTTCATTCAAGCAAAGGACTCTGCAGGATTGCTGATCCACTCAACACACTGCACATAAACTCGAAGCAGCGGTCGTTCAGATAGCTTTTCCTCGAACAACTGAGTATGGGCCGACTTGATATGGCACTTCGCTTTGTTGACACTCATTTCTGTACCGTCCCCCTGTACAGAACCATCAACAAAATCAAACACAGACATTGAGATTATGTCCCAAATCCCTGGCTCGTGTTAGAAAATTGTGAAATGCCTTGCTTTCATCATGAATATTATCATATTATAAATATTGTTATTATTATTATCTAACGATTTTAGATTTGATTCATATTGCTCGCTATTATCGGGGTTAAATGGATCGATCAGTGTATTTTGGGACGCCCTGTTCTGTCCTGACACGTACTGCTTTCTGTTTGCCGCATGACTACTCTGCAGTGACCTGACTACTTTTTTTTAAATATGTATATTTGAATTCAGTAGACACATATGTAACATTGGTACATGAGGTATATACATGTAGCAAGTCATAGAATCTTAAAACATGATCCGATATGGGTAAGTACATCTATCGAATGACTGAGAAATTATAATAAGTAGGCTTATAATTCTTTCCATTTTCTGTCGAATCTCTTAATACTACTATTTTTCATTGCGATGAATTTTTCTATTTTACATGCATCTTTTAATATTTTTATGAAAAAAGGAAAGCATAATGGAGTTTTCTTAATGCTTGACTGGTGAATGTACGTTTTTGCAAGAAGAATTTTTTGGTTGAATAGGTAGTTGTTTTTGTTGTAGCTAAATAACTTATCCAGAATGGCAATATGAATATCATATGCAAGTTTAGGTACATTTCAATTTCTAACCAAAATTCCTTTACAAAAACACATTCTACATACACATGTATAAGTTTTCAGATTCAGAGACACAAAATGAGCATATATCATCATCTATTAACTTCATTTTCCATAATTCCTTTTAAGTGTATAGAGCTCTATTTATAAATCTGTACTGGAAATCTATTTTGACCTGACTAGTTTGTCCTCAGCTTCATGACATGCACATGCAACATCGTTACACGGGTGAGATTCTTCGGCCACACGTCCTTCCCATTATGCAACAAGCGCACGTCATTTTCAAACAACACTGACAACTGCCGTTTTCAGGAATCACAATATCCAGGTCCTGCCATTGCCAGGTAAATCGAACATTTATGGGATGCAATTGATCAACGGCTGCGAGCACGTCACCAACAACCACAGAACCTCAAACAGTTGGCACAAGTACTGCAGGCAGAGTTGGTGAATATTCCCCAGGCCACAATTCGGGATCTGATTGCTTCCATAAGACCACGATGCCAGTCAGTGTTGGACTCTTATTTTGGACATTCGAGATAATGAGACCAGGTCACCTTCACCTTCAACACATACAGTTAATATGGAACCTGTGCCAAGTTTGAACAATATATTACCATCTGTTGATTATTTATGTGATATATAAAATATAAAGTCACTTGTGTTTCTTTTTTTGCACAGTATATCTTCCTGTGGCATACAGAGGATTGAGGATAGGCCTCCGTGAAACAGATGAATTACGTCCCATCTTTCTTCTCAATACAGAGAGGGGCGGTCGGAAAGCCTTGTGGTTAACGCGTTCGCTCGTCACGCCGAAGACCCGGGTTCAAATCCCTACATGTGTACAATGTGTGAAGTTCCCCGTCGTGATATTGCTGGAATATTGCTTAAAGCGACGTAAAACCAGACTCACTCACTATATACAGAGAACATGCTTTTAAATTCATCACTGCTGTCAGTCTCCTCAGTTCTTCAGCGAATAGCTTGGCGTGCTGTAGAGAAAGGTCCTGCACAGACAGACAGACAGACAGACAGATTGTTTATTTGAGTCTCACCTCACAGAAATAATTACATAAATACATATAAAAGGACATAAAAGTCAGCCACCCGTTAAGGGTTACGAGAGACTAAACATATATCACAGTATGTACAGCATAAATGCACAGATTGTGCGTCATTTGCCACCGTTTTTAGAACCGGAAACAATTACGGATATGAATTTAGAGGTTTGCCGGTCCTTTGGGAGCGGTCTTTCTTGTTGAAAATGTTACATATGTCAACAATTCATATAAAGATATCTTCAACATTATTAAAGATATTTTTTAATTTGATTTTAGAGATTTGATCAGTAGAGGTTAGAATTGATAATATCCTGAACTTAATTAACGTTATCTCTAATTGAATTAAAGATATCCTAAACGAATTGATGATATCTATAATGCATTCGTGGATATGTATTTAAAAAAAGTTAAGATATCTTGAATTAATTTATAAGTTGATTATGAACAGCAGATGGTTATTGTTTTAATGATATCATAAATACATTTAGAGATATCACGAAATATACTTTGTTACGCAGTAACGTTTTAAGATATCAGTAATTGCATTTTGAATATCAGAATGTAATTACAGATATCTTCAATTATTTATTGATACCTTCATAGCATTATTGATATTAAATATGATATCGATATCTATAAAATAATTGAGGATAATAAAATGTAATAAATGTGAAAACGGCTTGACAGGAGCCCATGTGCCCCAAGATGGCTTGTGTGCTCCACAAGAGGTCAATGGTAAAAATGCTCTTGACTATAAATTGAATCTCAATACGAATCTTGCCACTCGAGTCACATGCGCTGTGTTCCAGCGTCAGTCCACGAGACGATGCGGGTTCGACTGCATCACTTCATGATATTGACTAGGTCATTAGGACAGAATACTGATGTATCGCCAAGTAGCAACATTGAATAGCTCCGTTGTGCTACTTTTGTGATACGCAACACGTCATAAGGTGCTACTATTGTGATACGCAACACGTCATAAGGTGCCACTATTGTGATACGCAACACGTCATAAGGTGCTACTATTGTGTTACGCAACACATCATATTATGGTACTATGTGATATACCACCATACATTATGTCGTGTTAAGACTGTTATTCCTTGCTTGATGTGGTGTTCATACTGTTATTCCTTGTGCTGTATAGTGCTAATACTGTTATTAAGTGCATGTTATGGTGTTAACACTGTTATTGCGTACATGGTATGGTGTTTATAGTGTTATTACGTTCCTAATATGGTGTTGATACTGTGTCTATACATACACATCACATTGTGGTTATATTGTGTTGAGATGATTGTATAGTGTTGCCCTGACAGATACCTACAGCACATCGCATCAGTATTGTTTATCCTACAAATCTCAGAGGTCCTTTCATACGATCCAGCATCTGCAGGAGTTTTCAAGTGTGTAGTTCCTTATGCCGAAAATATACTGCAATCTCCCCACCCCTAAATCCCACCCCGGCCCCCGTCACATGACCCCCAGCATATGTTGGGTACCATCTGTCCTATTGTCGCTTATGCCACAGCGAGCCCTTAGTACAATCGGCAGCTCAGCCAAAGATGAAAAACCCGATAATTAGTAATCATTGAGAGAAAGATATTGCTACTTTGCTGGTAGTTTCGTATCGACGTTCATCAGGCCATAGCTGCGGAACAATGAGCCCCCATTGTCCAATTCGTCATTGAATTTATATTGTCATTCTATTCAAATAAGAGCATATTGACTGGCAATTGGGGATAACACCAACAGATTTCATTTGGTCCGCTCGTCACATTTTTGTACCTGGCTCACCTTACTCAACAAACTCACCTATAATCAATACACCCGCCTTTACCCAATAAACATGCCTTTACTCAATAAACATGCCTTTATTTAATACACCTCCCTTTACCCAATAAACATGCCATTATGTAACACACCTCCCTTTACCCAATAAACATGCCTTTATTTAATACACCTCCCTTTACCCAATAAACATGCCTTTACTCAATAAACATGCCTTTATTTAATACACCTCCCTTTACCCAATAAACATGCCATTATGTAACACACCTCCCTTTACCCAATAAACATGCCTTTATTTAATACACCTCCCTTTACCCAATAAACATGCCTTCATTTAATACACCTGCCTTTTACGCAATAAACATGCTTTTATTTGATACACCTGCCTTTACGCAATAAACATGCTTTTATTTAATACACCTGCCTTTTACGCAATAAACATGCCTTTATTTGATACGCCTGCCTTTACCCAATAAACATGCTTTTATTTGATACACCTGCCTTTACGCAATAAACATGCTTTTATTTGATACACCTGCCTTTACGCAATAAACATGCCTTTATTTAATACACCTGCCTTTTACTCAATCAACATGCCTTTTTTAATACACCTCCCTTTTACGCAATAAACATGCCTTTATTTAATACACATCCCTTTACCCAATAAACATGCTTTTATTTGATACACCTCCCTTTACGCAATAAACATGTCTTTATTTAATACACCTGCCTTTTACGCAATAAACATGCCTTTATTTAAGACACCTGCCTTTACGCAATAAACATGCCTTTAAACCAATACACCTGCCTTCACGCAATAAACATGCCTTTAAACCAATACACCCCGACTTACTCATTCCACCCGCCTTAACCCAATACACCCAACTTTACAAATAAACATGCCTTTAATCCAAGACACTCGCCTTTTTTCCAATACACCCCGATTTATTCATTCCACCCGCCTTCACTCAATACACCAAACTTTAATCAATATACCCGCCTTTACCAAATACCCCAGCATTTTCTCAATATATCCGCCGTTATCAGCATTTTCCCTATACATCCGTCTTTTATCAAGACACCAGCATTTACCCAATACAACTGACTTTTGATGTGTATAATTCAATTATTCATTGGCATAAACCCACCCTTTCTGTCAAAAAAGGAAGAAGAAAAAGAAGCCATGATTAGTTTGCATCAAATAAATGATTTTACCATCTTTTATAAAAAAAAGCCATACATTTATTACAATTGCACAGCAGGAAGTTGTACTTACGCTGATTTTATGAAAAACAATTCGAAAGCACTAAGACTTTTAAAGTACCTGATGCATTCCTAATTGTGTATTCAACTGCGATGTGACGTAATGGTGCACCGATGGATGACGTTTAATGTGGTGTCTTCTGGGTAGTACTGCAGTTTGTTTGAAGTGAGGTCGACATTATTCCATTATGCCCATTTCGTTATCTATCAGTTCGAAAGCTATAGTATATTCAAACATATTTACATATTTTTTTTACAAAACAGATCAATGTTTCCCTGATACTATCATTACTTTTTACCAAACAAATCACGTGATTAAAACAATATTTGAAGCATTTATTACAAAAGAAAATTGTTTGTTAGAATACTTTAATAATTTTGTACCAAAGGAAAGTGAAATACTTATTACAATATTTGCATTATTATTTACTAATTTTATTTTATACGTTAATTTCTTTTCAGTGCCGAGAGGCTACACCTGTAGCGCAATGTGACACTGAGAGAGGTTATGAAACTCCAAGCAAGAGACTCTGTTGCTGAAAAGACATGATCAACATTTAGTTGCTGGCCAACGTATAATGATTTATTATATAATGGCTAAAATCATCGAAGAGATGAAACAAATGGATCGATTTTATTCTTTTGCAAATGAGGTCATCTAGCAGGAACTACTTTCCAGATCCATACATACAATATCTAGCAGGAACTACTTTCCAGATCCATACATGCACTATCTAGCAGGAACTACTTTCCAGATCCATACATGCAATATGTAGCACGAACTACTTTCCAGATCCATACATGCAATATCTAGCAGGAACTACTTTCCAGATCCATACATGCAATATCTAGCACGAACTACTTTCCAGATCCATACATGCAATATCTAGCAGGAACTACTTTCCAGATCCATACATGCAATATCTAGCAGGAACTACTTTCCAGATCCATACATGCAATATCTAGCAGGAACTACTTTCCAGATCCATACATGCAATATGTAGGACGAACTACTTTCCAGATCCATACATGCAATATCTAGCACGAACTACTTTCCAGATCCATACATGCAATATGTAGCACGAACTACTTTCCAGATCCATACATGCAATATCTAGCACGCTCTACTTTTCAGATCCATATATGCAATATCTAGCAGGAACTACTTTCCAGATCCATATATGCAATGTCTAGCAGGAACTACTTTCCAGATCCATACATGCAAAATCTAGCACGAACTACTTTCCAGATCCATACATGCAATATCTAGCACGCTCTACTTTCCAGATCCATACATGCAATATCTAGCACGCTCTACTTTCCAGATCCATATATGCAAAATCTAGCAGGAACTACTTTCCAGATCCATATATGCAATATCTAGCAGGAACTACTTTCCAGATCCATACATGCAAAATCTAGCAGGAACTACTTTCCAGATCCATACATACAATGCCTTCTTTCTCAATAAAGTATTGACTAACGTTCTCAATATGCTTAGATAGGGGTTTAACACTGTGTCGCCGTTTTTCTGTAGAAACACGTGGCTTCAAGACATTGGGAATATAAGATGACTTGTGCGTTTCTCTTAAACACTATATTCATATGCGATTGGTAAAGTTACTCCATTCAGTGAAATTACTTACGCTAATATATTATGTTGAGCATATCATTATTCGTATTATGAACATATTTCATTATTCATCATTCACGACACTACGGAATCATTTCTGTGTTTCTAACAAATACTCATCATGCTTTTAAATACTTATTTCCAAATAACAATCATAGAAATATTACAGTATTAGCCTTACATATTACACAAGGAACGTATTGAATCTGTGTATTACTTAGTACGCAAGAAAAAATTTGAATTTGTGTATTACTTGGTACACAGGGGAAGTATTGAATTTTTGCATTATTTAGTACACAAGGGATGTGTTGAATCTGTGCATTATTCAGTACACAAGGAAAGTATTGAATCTGTGCATCACTTGGTACACGAGGAAAGTACTGAGTCTGTGCATTACTTGGTTCTCAAGGAAAGTGATGAATCTGTGCAGTATTTAGTACACAAGGAAAGTATTGAATCTGTGCATTATTAAGTACACAAGGAAAGTAATGAATCTGTGCATTATTAAGTACACAAGGAAAGTATTGAATCTGTGCATTTTTAGTACACAAGAAAAAGCAAAATCTGTGTTTCATTATTATTTTGCTTATTAAAGAAAGTATCTAATTGCTTATTAGAATATTTGCATTACTTATTGCAAAATGAAATAACCTGATTATTACAATATTTGCACATTTACTGAGAAATATATAACTAAATATAACTTTATACTATTACATTACCTTTACAAAAGAAATGATAAATTAGAGTAAAAGAATATTTACATAACTCATTAAAAAAGAATGAAATATTTGTTATAATATTTGCAGTACTAAGATTGTCATTATGACAGTAAGTCAATCTAGATTATATACAACACAATCGTGCAATCGACCACCCTCCTATATCGATACAACTATACAACAACATTTTGGACAAACGCAGCTTCTCACTCAAGTTATTGCCATTGAACGGCTCTTTTATCCTGCAAGTTTGCGACATAATTTAATATTTCTGACATATTCACATATGTATGAAAGGCTTGAATATGGAGTTTACGTTTGATTAGAGTATGGGCTATTGTACAGATGCAATATTACAGTCGTCATTAAGTCCTTTTGACACACAGGAAAATCGGGTTATTGTGATTGTTCCCTCTGCTGCCCTGAACGCTACATATCTCCATTGTCCCGGGACTACTCGCTACCATTGATCCCTCAAGTCTGAAGGCGGACAGCTGTCTTGTGCTGATAGCTGTACAACAACATACCAGGGACAAAAGGATTAATTCCTTCCAGCGGATTTATATGTTGTAGTGTCACGTGACACGAAATCCCCGTCTTCACCTTGGCTTGGACGTCCTGTACGTCAACAACACCTGGAACTGGAGGTCTGATTGATTTGATTGTTTGTTGTTTAACGCTGCACTCAGCAGTATTCCAGCTACATGACGGCGGTCTTTCAATAATCGAGTATGGACCAGACAATCCAGTGATTGACATCATGAGCTTCCAACTACGCAGTTGGAATCCGATGACATTCATCAACCAAGTCAGCGATCCTTACCACCGGATCCCGTTAACCGCCTCTTACGACAAGCTTGGGTTGCTGGAGGTCAATTCCAACCCGGTTCTTCACGTGTTGCGTTCTCTCTTCTGTCAATTTTCTTGAATAGTTATGTAGAATAATACCAATTGTTTACGCGTTGGACCTAACAACTGTACCCCCTTCTATTGTGTTGGATGTATACACAAGTCCAGAACCCTGGTGATAATTGTTGACACGTTGGACAGTTCTACACTTAATCATAATTCCGTTCATGACGAGATGACTTCTAAGGATTTCACTTGGTTTATATCATTAGCACATTGTCATAAATTATCTCTGGATCTCATGTGATCACGGCACTATTACACTGCGAAATAAGCATGTCCTGGATTGTTATATTAAAACAATCAGTTATCGGACTCTGTGCCTTATATATCAGACTCTATGTCGTCCCATGTGTCGTAGATTACGTGTGATAAGGATTGTAAGTAGATCCGTAGTGTAGATAACTTGTAATATGGATTGTAAATAGATCAATGGCGGAGATAACTTGTAATATGGATTGTAAATAGATCCGTGGAGTAGATAACTTGTAATATGGATTGTAAATAGATCCATGGAGTAGATAACTTGTAATATGGATTGTAAATAGATCCGCAGCGGAGATAACTTGTAATATGGATTGTAAGTAGATCCATGGCGGAGATAACTTGTAATATGGATTGTAAATAGATCCGTGGGGTAGATAACTTGTAATATGGATTGTAAATAGATCCATGGCGGAGATAACTTGTAATATGGATTGTAAGTAGATCCATGGCGGAGATAACTTGTAATATGGATTGTAAGTAGATCCGTGACGTAGATAACTTGTAATATGGATTGTAAATAGATCCATGGCGGAGATAACTTGTAATATGGATTGTAAATAGATCCGCAGCGGAGATAACTTGTAATATGGATTGTAAGTAGATCCGTGGGATAGATAACTTGTAATATGGATTGTAAGTAGATCCGTGGGATAGATAACTCGTAATATGGATTGTAAATAGATCCATGGCGGAGATAACTTGTAATATGGATTGTAAATAGATCCGTGGAGTAGATAACTTGTAATATGGATTGTAAGTAGATCCGCAGCGGAGATAACTTGTAATATGGATTGTAAATAGATCCGCAGCGGAAATAACTTGTAATATGGATTGTAAGTAGATCCGTGGGGTAGATAACTTGTAATATGGATTGTAAATAGATCCATGGCGGAGATAACTTGTAATATAGATTGTAAAAAGATCCGTGGGATAGATAACTTGTAATATGGATTGTAAGTAGATCCGTGGGATAGATAACTTGTAATATGGATTGTAAATAGATCCATGGCGGAGATAACTTGTAATATGGATTGTAAATAGATCCGTGGAGTAGATAACTTGTAATATGGATTGTAAGTAGATCCGCAGCGGAGATAACTTGTAATATAGATTGTAAGTAGATCCGTGGCGTAGATAACTTGTAATATGGATTGTAAATAGATCCATGGCGGAGATAACTTGTAATATGGATTGTAAATAGATCCGTGGGATAGATAACTTGTAATATGGATTGTAAGTAGATCTGTGGGATAGATAACTTGTAATATGGATTGTAAATAGATCCATGGCGGAGATAACTTGTAATATGGATTGTTAGTAGATCCGTGGAGTAGATAACTTGTAATATGGATTGTAAGTCGATCCGTGTGGTAGATAACTTGTAATATGGATTGTTAGTAGATCCGTGGAGTAGATAACTTGTAATAAGGATTGTAAATAGATCCATGGCGGAGATAACTTGTAATATGGATTGTAAATAGATCCGTGGGATAGATAACTTGTAATATGGTATGTAAGTAGACCCGTGGGGTAGATAACTCGTAATATGGATTGTAAATGGACCTTTGGCGTAGAAAACTTGTAATAAGGATAGTAATTAGATCATTGGCGTAGATAAATTGTAATAAGGATAGTAAGTAGATCCTTGGCAGAGATAACTTGTATTAAGGTTTGTAAATAGACCCGTTGCGTAGATAACTTGTAATAAGGATTGTAAGTAGATCCTTGGTGAAGATAACTTGTAATATGGATTGTAAATAGACCTGTGGCGTGGATATCTTGTAATAATGATTGTGTAAGTAGATCCGTGGTGTAGATAACTTGTAAAATGATTTGTAAATAGACCCGTTGCGTAGATAACTTGTAATATGGATTGTAAGTAGATCCGTTGGGTACATAACTTGTAATATGGTTTGTAAGTAGACACGTGGGGTAGATAACTCGTAATATGGATTGTAAATGGACCTTTGGCGTAGATAACTTGTAATAAGGATAGTAATTAGATCCATGGCGTAGATAACTTGTAATAAGGATAGTAAGTACATCCTTGGCAGAGATAACTTGTAATAAGGTTTGTAAATAGACCCGTTGCGTAGATAATTGTAATAAGGATTGTAAGTAGATCCTTGGTGAAGATAACTTGTAATAAGGATTGTAAGTAGATCCGTGGTGTTGATAACTTGGAATATGGACTGTAAATAGACCCGTTGCGTAGATAACTTGTAATAAGGATAGTAAGTAGATCCTTGGCTGAGATAACTTGTAATATGGATTGTAAGTAGATTCGTGGTGTTGATAACTTGGAATATGGATTGTAAATAGACCCCTGGCGTAGATAACTTGTAATAAGGATTGTAAGTAGATCCTTGGTGAAGATAACTTGTAATATGGATATGGATTGTAAATAAACCCCTGGCGTAGATAACTTGTAATAAGGATTGTAAGTAGATCCGTGGCGTAGATAACTTGTAATATGAATTGTAAATAGATCCCTGGCGTAGATAGCTTTAATTCGGACTGTAAATAGGTCCGTATCGTAGAAAAAAATAATACTAATTGTAAGTAGATCTCTGTCTTAGATAAAGAGGTCATTCATTATTTGCGCAAAGCATTATTTGTGACACACCCATGCACTGACTTTCGTACCCATTCGCATTGGCCGCCTAATTGTTCGTGAAATACAAGTACGTGAATCGGCTCAATATTTATCACACCTCCATCCTTAATGGCTTAACTTTAGATATCCCACCTTGTTTTACTGCAGACATCTAACCCCATAAATATCCCTCCTCCCCCGTCCCCCGTCATGGTATCATCAGGTAGAACTCTGTTGCTGTACCATCACGCAGATGACTTGTCGAAAGTTTTCCAAAAACTCATTTCATAATCCGATGATACGAAAACCTTCCCTGGCGCCCAGAAGCTGTGCCCTGGTGACTTTTGCGTGTGTGGAAAGGGAGAGAACTCCAGTTTTCCCTCTGCAGGCATGAGGGTCCGCGATATCTCGCGCACAACGAGATAATCATCGGTAAGTGATAATAGAATTGTACGGAAGTGGGTAATTAAAAGTCCTGGCATTAGACATTTAGTGGAAGTTCGCACCACAAACATAATACAGTATTGGCGTGACGGGCCCCTTGTTTTGAGTAGATGAGCCTGGAAGTAGTATTAATTGAGTCCGCGAAGAAGCAATAAATAAAAGTAAAATACTCCTGGGATAGCTAATGGTGGGCCGAGGAATTGATGGCGGTTTGGACAGCTTGCCGTAACAGGCCTGGGACTCGTAATAAATACACGCCATATTTTCCAAATGAACAAAAGTCGTGCAATTAGCTAATGAGGTGGCGGCGGTGTCAGCCTAATCGCCAGTTGGACCAGGAATCATGTTGTACAGGACGGTGTTACCCCGCGCAGTCACCCCATGACGGTAGCGCCCCGGACATCCCACTACGCAGACATAAGTAGATTGTTACCATCGCCGGAATATCTCCAGGGACCGGGGAATTATCACAACATATCAAATATTCATATCATTGGCAAATTGTGTGACATTCCCTACATGACGAACCTTAATTTGATTAAAACTGAATTAAGTGTACGATTAACGATGCCTTTACAGATCATCCAAATTATTACATTACAATGAGTGTCCACTGATAGGAGAATATAAAGTCGAGGAGGTACAGATGAAGAGATCGTGAAGAGGAAGGGTAGATCCGAGGTGGTAGACAGGAGGTGGTATGGGAGTGGTAGATGTGTCAATGGACATTTCATAAATAATAATGTCAATAATAATATGGAAAATGATAAATACAAAATTCGTTGGATTAACCCGTATACAGCCTCAGACGTATTTAGGCCAACAAACCTGATCTTGTCCTTTTTGATAAACCAATCATTTATATCATTGAATTTTCTGTCCCTTTTGAACTAATGTGATTTACAAGATTGAGGATAAACATGACAAATATGCGGACCTCGCTTTGGAAATGTCACGCTTGCACCCCAAGTACCGAGTTGTCCGACTCCCAATTGTTCTCGGTGCCTTAGGTTTGGTACCTCCCAATACGCAAATAGTGTCTGTATACTTAACGATCAGGTGGGGTCCATGTACGTCCTGTACTAATAATGTCAGTGTCAGGTGCGGTCCATGTACGTTCTCTACTAATAATGTCAGTGTCAGGTGCGGTCCATGTACGTTCTGTACTAATAATGTCAGTGAAAAGTCAGGTGGGGTCAATGTACGTTCTGTACTTATAGTGTTAGTGAACAATCAGATGGGGTCCATGTACGTTCTGTAATGATAATGTCAGTGAACAATCAGATGGGGTCCATGTACGTTCTGTATTAATAATGTCAGTGAACAATCAGATGGAGTCCACGTACGTTCTGTACTAATAAGGTCAGTGAACAATCAAGTGTGGTCCATGTACGTTCTGTATTAATAATGTCAGTGAACAATCAGATGGAGTCCACGTACGTTCTGTACTAATAATGTCAGTGAACAATCAAGTGTGGTCCATGTACGTTCTGTACTAATAATGTCAGTGAAAAGTCAGATGGGGTCCATGTACGTTCTGTAGTTATAATGTCAGTGAACAATCAGATGGGGTCCATGTACGTTCTGTATTAATAATGTCAGTGAACAATCAGATGGAGTCCACGTACGTTCTGTACTAATAATGTCAGTGAACAATCAAGTGTGGTCCATGTACGTTCTGTACTAATAATGTCAGTGAAAAGTCAGATGGGGTCCATGTACGTTCTCTACTAATAATGTCAGTGAACAATCAGATGGAGTCCATGTACGTTCTGTACTTATAATGTCAGTGAAAAGTCAGATGGGGTCCATGTACGTTCTCTACTAATAATGTCAGTGAACAATCACATGGGGTCCATGTACGTTCTGTATTAATAATGTCAGTGAACAATCAGATGGAGTCCATGTACGTTCTGTACTAATACTGTCAGTGAACAATCAGATGGGGTCTATGTACGTTCTGTACTAATAATGTCAGTGAACAATCAGATGGGGTCCATGTACGTTCTCTACTAATAATGTCAGTGAACAATCAAGTGTGGTCCATGTACGTTCTGTATTAATAATGTCAGTGAACAATCAGATGGAGTCCATGTACGTTCTGTACTAATAATGTCAGTGAACAATCAGGTAGGGTCCATGTACGTTCTGTACTAATAATGTCAGTGAACAATCAGGTTGGGTCTATGTACGTTCTGTAGTTATAATGTCAGTGAACAATCAGATGGAGTCCATGTACGTTCTGTACTAATAATGTCATTGAACAATCAGGTAGGGTCCATGTACGTTCTGTACTAATAATGTCAGTGAACAATTAAGTGTGGTCCATGTACGTTCTGTAGTTATAATGTCAGTGAAAAGTCAGATGGGGTCCATGTACGTTCTGTACTAATAATGTCAGTGAACAATCAAATGGAGTCCATGTACGTTCTGTAGTTATAATGTCAGTGAACAATCAGATGGAGTCCATGTACGTTCTGTACTAATAATGTCATTGAACAATCAGGTGGGGTCCATGTACGTTCTGTACTAATAATGTCAGTGAACAATAAAGTGTGGTCCATGTACGTTCTGTATCAATAATGTCAGTGAACAATCAGATGGAGTCCATGTACGTTCTGTACTAATAATGTCAGTGAACAATCAGGTGGCGTCCATGTACGTTGTGTACACATAATGTCATTGAACAATCAAGTGTGGTCCATGTACGTTCTGTAATAATAATGTCAGTGAACAATCAGATGGAGTCCATGTACGTTCTGTAGTAATAATGTCAGTGAACAATCAAGTGTGGTCCATGTACGTTCTGTATTAATAATGTCAGTGAACAATCAGATGGAGTCCATGTACGTTCTGTACTAATAATGTCAGTGAACAATCAAGTGTGGTCCATGTCCGTTCTGTAATAATAATGTCAGTGAACAATCAGATGGAGTCCATGTACGTTCTGTACTAATAATGTCATTGAACAATCAGGTGGGGTCCATGTACGTTCTGTCCTAATAATGTCAGTGAACAATCAAGTGTGGTCCATGTCCGTTCTGTAATAATAATGTCAGTGAACAATCAGATGGGGTCCATGTACGTTCTGTAATAATAATGTCAGTGAACAATTAAGTGTGGTCCATGTACGTTCTGTGCTAATAATGTCAGTGAAAAGTCAGATGGGGTCCATGTACGTTCTCTACTAATAATGTCAGTGAACAATCAGATGGAGTCCATGTACGTTCTGTACTTATAATGTCAGTGAAAAGTCAGATGGGGTCCATGTACGTTCTGTAATAATAATGTCAGTGAACAATTAAGTGTGGTCCATGTACGTTCTGTAATAATAATGTCAGTGAACAATCAGGTGGCGTCCATGTACGTTCTGTACACATAATTTCAGTGAACAATCAAGTGTGGTCCATGTACGTTCTGTAATAATAATGTCAGTGAAAAGTCAGATGGGGTCCATGTACGTTCTGTACTAATAATGTCAGTGAACAATCAGATGGAGTCCATGTACGTTCTGTACTTATAATGTCAGTGAAAAGTCAAATCGGGTCCATGTACGTTCTCTACTAATAATGTCAGTGAACAATCCGATGGAGTCCATGTACGTTCTGTAGTTATAATGTCAGTGAACAATCAGATGGAGTCCATGTACGTTCTGTACTAATAATGTCATTGAACAATTAAGTGTGGTCCATGTACGTTCTGTAGTAATAATGTCAGTGAAAACTCAGATGGGGTCCATGTACGTTCTGTACTAATAATGTCAGTGAACAATCAGATGGAGTCCATGTACGTTCTGTACTTATAATGTCAGTGAAAAGTCAGATGGGGTCCATGTACGTTCTCTACTAATAATGTCAGTGAACAATCAGTTGGGGTCCATGTACGTTCTGTATCAATAATGTCAGTGAACAATCAGATGGAGTCCATGTACGTTCTGTACTTATAATGTCAGTGAACAATCAGGTGGCGTCCATGTACGTTCTGTACACATAATGTCAGTGAACAATCAAGTGTGGTCCATGTACGTTTTGTACTAATAATGTCAGTGAACAATCAGATGGAGTCCATTTACGTTCTGTACTAATAATGTCAGTGAACAATCAGATGGGGTCCATGTACGTTCTGTAATAATAATGTCAGTGAACAATCACATGGGGTCCATGTACGTTCTTTTATAATAATGTCAGTGAACAATCAGATGGGGTCCATGTACGTTCTGTAATAATAATGTCAGTGAACAATAGGATGGGGTCCATGTACGTTTTGTTCTACTAATGTCAGTGAACAATAGGATGGGGTCCATGTACGTTCCGTAATAATAATGTCAGTGAACAATAGGATGGGGTCCATGTACGTTCTTTTATAATAATGTCAGTGAACGATCAGATGGGGTCCATGTATGTTCTGTACTAATGATGTCAGTGAACAATCAGATGGGGTCCATGTACGTCCTGTACCAGTAATGTCAGTGAACAATCAGATGGGGTCCATTTACGTTCTGTACTAATAATGTCAGTGAACAATCAGATGGGGTCCATGTACGTTCTGTACTAATAATGTCAGTGAACAATCAGATGGGGTCCATGTACGTTCTTTTATAATAATGTCAGTTAACAATCAGGTATTGTCCATGTACGTTTTGTACTACTAATGTCAGTGAACAATAGGATGGGGTCCATGTACGTTCTGTACTACTAATGTCAGTGAACAATAGGATGGGGTCCATGTACGTTTTGTACTACTAATGTCAGTGAACAATAGGATGGGGTCAATGTACTTTCTGTACTACTAATGTCAGTGAACAATAGGATGGGGTCCATGTACGTTCTGTACTACTAATGTCAGTGAACAATAGGATGGGGTCCATGTACGTTTTGTTCTACTAATGTCAGTGAACGATCACATAGAGTCCATATTAGTTCTATGTTCATAATGTCAGTGAACAATCAGATGGGGTCCATGTATGTTCTGTAATAATAATGTCAGTGAACAATCAGATGGGGTCCATGTACGTCCTGTACCAGTAATGTCAGTGAACAATCAGATGGGGTCCATGTACGTCCTGTACCAGTAATGTCAGTGAACAATCAGATGGGGTCCATGTACGTTCTGTACTAATGATGTCAGTGAACAATAGGATGGGGTCCATGTACGTCCTGTACCAGTAATGTCAGTGAACAATCAGATGGGGTCCATTTACGTTCTGTGCTAATAATGTCAGTGAACAATCAGAGGTTACACACAACCATATGTTTTCCCATAGACTTCTATAGTAACGTTATCTATTTTTTTTAAAATAACTAAGCATTCAACAGCTATTACCTGTACGTGTGTGCACAGTTTGGCCTTAGAGCAGCAATAAAAAAATAAAAAATGACTAGCTTAGTCAGCTCCTTTTCCGAGTACCGGAAGCTAAACACAACACCCCCAGTTTCGCACCAAATGTCACCTACTTGAAAATAGCTGTGGTCACATTCAGCATAAGTCATCATGTTGAAAAAGACAGTACTAAATAACATGGTCAGTTTTACTAACTGGATGGATGTACATTTGAAAGACATAAAAATCTTACAGAATATCCTCCAATCACAGCCTGCAGATATCTCTCGATCTGCACTCGAACCGCACAGTCCAACCTGGTACTGATTTGGTGTAGTAGAACCTGTAGACAAATCAGAATATATTTGCACTTGTCAAATCTGTAATTTATGTATTGTATATAGATGTAGCTTCTCAGAAAAAAAATGGAAATTGGATTAAACTTCACTACTTGTTCCTATCCAGCATGTCTATATGGCACCAGAATACATAGTTTTGATGCACAGAAAGAGTTGTGAGAGTTTAATGATGAACACTTCATCAATGTTTTACAAAAGGTATTTCTGTATTAATAAAGAAGTTTTTACCCCTTCATGCACTGACCATGGGACTTCATTCATATTTCATAAAAGATGGGGGTCAGGGGTCAATTCTATAAATGATTGAGGCTGCATAGATCATATCACCCTAAAATATTTTTTCGACTAAAAAAATTGAACAAATCTTTAAACCTCAAAACCAGTTACAATACATATTTAAAATTGAGTAGTGGTCTGTTGTTTGCCTTCCTTTGCTGACATCATCAGATAATAGCAGAGTCTGCTACATTCATGGAATATGGTTTTGACACTCATGACATGATGCGATTGATATTGTTTGAGATTGCTCGAACTTACACCATCCATTGTTTATATAATTAAACACTGAAATGGCTGTCAGCATTTGGTAAATCAAATGTTTGTGCTTTCATATACTCCAAAAATCAAGAGTATAATCACCTATGATATAGGCTGGTGACATAAGTACACATGGAAAGGAATCAGAAAAAAATCTCAAAATTGGACAGAGAGCATGGAATTCAGGCCAACAATAAGCAAGGGACACATTAAGCAGCTTTAATGTCATCATATATGTAAGGCTGGATAATGAACTTTACCAGAAAATAGGAAGTAAAGGGGTGCATTGTCAACAGCAATCAAGTCAAGTCAAGTCAAGTCAAAGAAGTTTATTGTACAAAAGGCCACCGGCCCATATACAAGAAAGAGTTACGCATGTAGATACAAGTATATATGTTACACATTGGGATATACACGTTGTTTGATTAATTCATTTCTTTTGGCTAATGCATGCTTAATATAAAGAGAAAGATTTTATATATTTGATTCGTCCTTTGTCGTCAGTATGACTACAAAGGCGTTTATCGGTGACATTGCTATTAAATAATCTTTTATATATTTTCTGAAGATCACAATTTTAGTTTTTTCCAAGTTTACTGATAATTTCCATTCTTTGGTGTACGTACTTAAAATATTTAATTGCCTTTGAAGACCAACAACAGTATCTGACACTAGAATGACATCATCTGCGAAAAGTAGCATTAATATTTCTATCCAATCTGGGAACATTTGGATGCCATGTTTACCACTGGCAGCTATTTCGTAATATAATTCATTAATGACAAATGAAAATAAGATCGGACTCAAAGGACAATCAAAGAAATCTGTTAAACTATCCCCACAACGAACACATGATCTCACATTAGAATACATTGATTTTAGAATAGTAAACATTTTCCCACGTAAACCAGCTTTTCGTAGACATGTCCATAGCTTAAAGCGATTGACAGAATCAAAAGCCTTTTTAAAATCTACAAATGCTACATACAGTTTATGCTTACGCCGTGACAAGGTTTTTTGAATAAGTGCATAAAGAGTAAATACATGATCTACGGTGGAATAACTTTTTCTGAAGCCAGCTTGAAATTCAGGAATCTTATCACGCAGGGTCGCCCATTTTGAAATTCTATTGTTTAATATTGTAGTAAACACTTTTCCTAAAATGCTCATTAATGAAATACCTCTATAGTTATCTGGGTCACGCCTGTCTCCTTTTTTATGCAGGGGGATTATTATAGAACATGACCGATTGCTTGGGAAAACTCCATCTTCAAATAGCTTGTTAAAACATTTGCAAAGAAAAGGCATAACTTCAAACTTAGAACACTTCAACATTTCGATAACTACATCATCAGGACCAGCTGTTTTTCCCTTCTTGAGGTGATTTATCGCATCTAATATTTCGTTTTCAACAATGGGTGAATCTAGCAGAACTTCATCAACATCCGTGTAGCATTCACTAAAATAATTTTGCATATCATCAGTTGCCATAGTGAATATTGCATCATTTGAAAAAAACCTTCTTAAAATGACTAAGCCACTGCGACTTTGTTATGTTATCTGTAGCAGAAGATCTATTCTTTAGAGATCTCAAACACTGACCAGTGAACCATACCGCCTATTAAAGCCGAGAAATGGAAATGGACCCTCAAGTAGAAAAAAGCTTTTTGAAACCACAACATGGAAGGAAATAACATTTAACTCTATTGATTTATTTAGTTAAGACTTTAAAATACTCACAGGACATCAAACATTCTTACTGTTTAATGTTTCAAGGTGGCTAAACTTGCTTATTTCAGTTATTTGCCAGTTTCAATGAAACAAAGTTAAAATTCCATATAATTTTGAAAATGTACAGCTTATCCTGACATAAATGTAATTCTTTTTATTCACAATTAACAGTGTCATGCAATACCAGCTCAAAATAGTGTTTCTCTCCAATAATTTATGGGTTTATAGGGGAATGAAAGATACAATGCATTTTACTAAACAGGGGAGATAATTTAGTTTTGTCGAACACTATCACATTCTTTACAGATGATTTCAGAACCATAATGTTACATTCCAAAAGAGCCAGTGGATATTATTTTCATCTAAGCAGGTTCTGGGACTGGTGTATAGCCCTTACTTCATGTTTGCAAACTAAAAAACTGCACAGTGAGGCATTAAGAGAGCACTGTCAGAAATGTCTAGTGCATGAGGGTGATCTTATTATGGCACTTGATAGTGAGCAACAGAGGAGCCTCAAGTGGACTGGGGTTCTTAAATGTACTTACTGTACCTACATGTCCAAGTTCCACAACTTCTACACGGTAATAGAGAACAGCGAGGCCAAACAAGGGTTGTCGGTCCATGTTCGTTGTGTACTAATAATGTCAGTGAACAATCACGTTGGGTCCATGTACTAAAATTGTCATTGAACAATCAGATGGGGTCCATGTGCGTTTGGTACATATAGTGTCAGTGAACAATCAGATGGGGTCCATGTGCGTTTTGTACTAATAGTGTCAGTTAACAATCAGATGGGGTCCATGTGCGTTTTGTACTAATAGTGTCATTGAACAATCAGATGGGGTCCATGTACGCTCTGTACTAATAATATCAGTGAAAAATCAGATGGTGTCCATGTACGCTCTGTACTAATAATATCAGTGAAAAATCAGATGTGGTCCATGTACGTTCTTTTTTTGTGATATCAGTGAACAATCAGGTTGGGTCCATGTACGTTCTGTACTAATAATGTCAGTGAAAATCAGATGGGGTCCATGTACGTTCTGTACTAAAAATGTCAGTGAACAATCAGATGGGGTCCATGTACGTTCTGTACTAATAATGTCAGTGAATAGTCACGTGGAGTCCATATTAGTTCTATGTTCATAATGTCAGTAAACAATCAGGTATTGTCCATGTACGTTCTGTACTAATAATGTCAGTGAACAATCAGATGGGGTCCATGTACGTTCTTTACTAATAATATCAGTGAACAATCAGATGGGGTCCATGTACGTTCTGTACTAATAATGTCAGTGAACAATCAGATGGGGTCTATGTACGTTCTTTACTAAAAATGTCAGTGAACAATCAGATGGGGTCCATGTATGTTCTGTACTAATAATGTCAGTGAACAATCAGATGGGGCCTATAAAGTTCTGTACTAATAATGTCAGTGAACAATCAGTTTGGGTCCATGTATGTTCTGTACTAAAATGTCTCTTTTGTTAACTATTGTCTGACATCGTCTTTATTTTCGTGCTTATAATTAAAGTATTTCAGATCATCGTATATTTATATGTTGCTTCTATATATTTTGATTCTTCAGCCTATTACAATTTATCGGCAGGGGTTCAAGCAATAACTACATGTCACTGGACACCGGAATGGAGCAGATTATTCTGTTTTGCTCTGACAAGAGTGTTATGATCAGCTTGTGATGATCTGCACACAGCCAATTGATTGTGAAGGCTTCCAGAAGGCCGGTACAAGCAAAGATTAGATGTCCGGCACTGAGTCAACACGGCTGTCAGTGAAACCGGGGCACTATACGACTAGGAATTGGTAGAATAATATTGGTTCTTTTCGATTAAATACCCTAACTTCCGCGATCACTCTCGGTAGATGTCTCTGTAATAATTCCCAAGGAAGAAAATCGAGAAAATTTGAGAAGAAATGAGAAGGGTGCTAGCATGCATGTTCGAGATCAACACTCGCTGTTTGCTCTCCCATGACTGACTCGGGCTGGGGCGGACAAGGCACGATCTGGCAGGGAAATCCGCTGAATACTCTGGAGCCAAGGTGAGGGCGGAAGATTTAGGACGAGCGGTAATCTAGAGCGGAGCGATACACTAGGGTTAGTAGCAGTCTTAGGGCAATAATCAGTGTAGAGGATGAGGTAATCTAGAGAGGAGCGATACACTAGGGTTAGTAGCAGTCGTAGGGCAATAATTAGTGTAGAGGATGACGTAATCTAGAGAGGAGCGATACACTAGGGTTAGTAGCAGTCTTAGGGCAATAATTAGTGTAGAGGATGAGGTAATCTAGGGAGGAGCGATACACTAGGGTTAGTAGCAGTCTTAGGGCAATAATTAGTGTAGAGGATGACGTAATCTAGAGAGGAGCGATACACTAGGGTTAGTAGCAGTCTTAGGGCAATAATTAGTGTAGAGGATGACGTAATCTAGAGAGGAGCGATACACTAGGGTTAGTAGCAGTCTTAGGGCAATAATTAGTGTAGAGGATGACGTAATCTAGAGGGGAGCGATACACTAGGGTTAGTAGCAGTCTTAGGGCAATAATTAGTGTAGAGGATGAGGTAATCTAGAGAGGAGCGATACACTAGGGTTAGTAGCAGTCTTAGGGCAATAATTAGTGTAGAGGATGAGGTAATCTAGAGAGGAGCGATACACTAGGGTTAGTAGCAGTCTTAGGGCAATAATTAGTGTAGAGGATGACGTAATCTAGAGGGGAGCGATACGCTAGGGTTAGTAGCAGTCTTAGGGCAATGATTAGTGTAGAGGATGAGGTAATCTAGAGGGGAGCGATACGCTAGGGTTAGTAGCAGTCTTAGGGCAATAATTAGTGTAGAGGATGAGGTAATCTAGAGGGGAGCGATAACCAAGAGGCGAGCGATAATCTTTGGGAGAGCGATAATCTAGAGGCGAGCGATAATGTTGGGGAGAGCGGTTGTCTAGAAGAGAGCAGTTATCAAGGGGAGGGCCATACTCTGGAGACGAGTCGTAGTTAAGGGTGAAGGGTTCAGTTGTACGTGGTGTGTATTCTGGAGGATGTGAAGTGTGTTCTGGAGGATGTGATGTATGTTTTGGAGTATGTGTTGTGTGTTCTGGAGTACGTGGTCTGTGTTCTGGAGGAGATGATGTGTGTTCTGGAGAATGTGGTGCGTGTTCTGGAGAATGTGTTGTGTGTTGTGGAGGATGTGATGTGTATTGCGGAGGATGTGATATGTGCTCTGGAGGATGTGGTGTGTGTTCTGGAGGATGTGTTGTTTGTTGTGGAGGATGTGTTGTGTGTTGTGGAGAATGTGTTGTGTGTTGTGGAGGATGTGATGTGTGTTCTGGAGGATGTGATATGTGTTCTGGAGGATGTGGTGTTTGTTCTGGAGGATGTGTTGTTTGTTGTGGAGGATGTGTTGTGTGTTGTTGAGAATGTGTTTTGTCTTCTGGAGAATGTGGTGTGTGTTCTAGAGAATGTGGTGTGTGTTCTGGGGGATGTGGTGTGCGTTGTGGAGGATATGATGTGTGTTCTGGAGGATGTGATATGTGATTCGAGGATGTGGTGTGTATTCTGGAGGATGTGGTGTGTGCTCTGGAGTACGTGGTGTGTGTTCTGGAGAATGTGAGGTGTATTCTGGAGGATGTGGTGTGTATTGTGGAAGATGTGGTGTGTGTTCTGGAGGATGTGATATGTGCTCTGGAGGATGTGGTGTGTGTTGTGGAGAATGTGATATGTGCTCTGGAGGATGTGGTGTATGTTGTGGAGGATGTGATATGTGCTCTGGAGGATGTGTTGTGTGTTGTGGAGGATGTGTTGTGTGTTCTGGAGAATGTGGTGTGTGTTGTGGAGGATGTGATGTGTGTTCTGGAGAATGTGTTGTGTGTTGTGGAGGATGTGATGTGTGTTGTGGAGGATGTGATATGTGCTCTGGAGGATCCGGTGTGTGTTCTCGAGGAGGTGGTGTGTGTTCTGGAGAATTTGGTATGTGTTCTGGAGGATGTGGTGTGTGTTTGGGAGAAAATATGGTGTGTGTTCTGGAGGATGTGATATGTGTGCTGGAGAATGTGGTATGTGTTCTGGGGGATGTGATGTCTGTTCTGGAGAATGTGGTGTGTGTATTGGAGGATGTGATGTCTGTTCTGGAGGATGTGATATGTGTTCTGGAGGATGTGATATGTGATTGGAGGATGTGGTGTGTATTCTGGAGGATGTGGTGTGTGCTCTGGAGTACGTGGTGTGTGTTCTGGAGAATTTTGGGTGTATTCTGGTGGATGTGAAGTGTGTTCTGGGGAATGTGGTGCGTGTTCTGGAGAATGTGTTGTGCGTTGTTGAGGATGTGATGTGTGTTGTGGAAGATGTGATATGTGCTCTGGAGGATGTGGTGTGTGTTCTGGAGGATGTGGTGTGTGTTGTGGAGGACGTGATGTGTGTTCTAGAGGATGTTGTGTGTTTGGGAGAATATGGTGTGTGTTCTGGAGGATGTGATATGTGTTCTGGAGAATGTGGTATGTGTTCTGGGGGAAGTAATGTGTGTTCTGGAGGATGTGGTGTGTGTTGTGGAGGATGTGATGTGTGTTCTGGAGGATGTGATATGTGTTCTGGAGGATGCGATATGTGTTTGGGGGATGTGGTGTGTGTTCTGGAGGATGTGGTGTGTGCTCTGGAGTACGTGGTGTGTGTTCTGGAGAATGTGGGGTGTATTCTGGAGGATGTGGTGTGTATTCTGGAGGATGTGGTGTGTGTTCTGGAGAATGTCATGTGTGTTCTGGAAGGTGGTGGTGTATTCTGGAGGATGTGATGCGTGCTCTGGATAATATGGTGTGTGCTCTGGAGAATGTGGTGTGTGTTCTGGAGGATGTAATGTGTGTTCTGGAGGATGTCATGTGTGTTCTGGAGGATGTCATGTGTGTTCTGGAGGATGTCATGTGTGTTCTGGAGGATGTGGTGTGTATTCTGGAGGATGTGGTGTGTATTCTGGAGCATATGGTGTTTGTTCTGGAAGGTGGGGGTTTATTCTGGTGCATGTAATGTGTGTTCTGGAGGATGTAGTGTGTGTTTTGGGGGATGTGACGTGTGTTCTAAAGGATGTGGTGTGTGTCCTGGAGAATGTGGTGTGTGTTCTCGAGGATGTGGTGTGTGTTCTGGAGAATTTGGTGTGTGTCCCTGGAGAATGTGGTATGTGTTCTGGAGGATGTGGTGTGTGTCCTGGAGAATGTGGTGTGTGTTCTGGAGGATGTGGTGTGTGTTCTGGAGAATTTGGTGTGTGTTCTGGAGGATGTGGTGTGTGTTCTGGAGAATGTGGTGTGTGTTCTGGAGGATGTGGTGTGTGTTCTCGAGTAGGTGGGTGTTCTGGAGAATGTGGTGTGTGTTTGGGAGAATATGGTATGTGTTCTGGAGGATGTGATATGTGTTCTGGAGAATGTGGTATGTGTTCTGGGGGATGTAATGTGTGTTCTGGGGGATGTGGTTTGTGTTCTGGAGGATGTGATGTGTGTTCTAGAGGGTGTAATGTGTGTTTTGAAGCATGTGGTTTTTGTTGTGGAAGATCTGGTGTGTGTTCTTGATGATGTGATGCCGGTTCAGGAGTACGTGGTGTGTGTTCTGGAAGGCGGGGTGTGTGTTCTGGTGCATGTGATAGATGTTCCGGTGCATGTGATGTGTGTTATGGAGGATGTGATGTGTTTTCTAGAGGTCGCCATGTGTGTTCTGGAAGGTGTGGCCTGTGTTCTGGAGTACGTGGTGTGTGTTCTGGAGGATGTGATGTGTGTTCTGGAGGATGTGGTGTGTATTCTGGAGGATGTGGTGTTTGCTCTGGGGGATGTGATGTGTGTTATGGAGGATGTGGTATATTTTCTGTAAGGTGGGATGTGTGTTCTGGAGGATGTGATGTGTGTTCTGGAGGATGTGGTGTGTTTTCTGGAAGATGTGGTGTGTGTTCTGGAGTATGTGATGTGTGTTCTGCAGTAGGTGTTGTGTGTTCCTGTGTATATATTTTGTGTTGTAGGGGACATCTGAATTTGTCATCTCAGCTACATGTTCTGTACTGCTGCAAAAAGCGCGCGGAAGAAACTCAAAGCGTCCGTCTAACATCGGTAATAAAACTCTTCCATGAAACATTAATACACTTATTTGTTTCCATCATTTAATGGGGTCCAATTCTCTCGTCCTGCTATCAGGACAAGCCACTAATTATTTGATCAGGGTTAACAAATTAAGATCTAGGTGTTACATGTGTTCCAGAAATTGAAATTTGAGAAGGTAGTATTCGCAGCCATTCCCCGCGTGTGTCCCTCCTATTGGTTTGTGATCGGGTATTACGGAGAGTGAGTAATGTTTACCCAACAACATATCGTGTACAGGGAGATTGCTTCAGCAGCCTATGAAATATTAAGTGAAATCAGCTTGGTTTGTGACAGATAAGAGTAGGACAAAGCCCTGGCAGGAGTCTGGACATTGGCGAGTTTAAACAACCACAGAACCGTGGCTTCTAAGCTTCAGCGACAGATAATTACCTGAATAAAAAAATAAGGCAACAACAGAGGGCATGATTAAAAGATGAGATGTTGTCAGTAGAACAGTATCTCGGATTAATTAAATTCGAACGTATACCCTGTGATTCATAAAGATGCTGGACTAAGCTGTCTTTAATGTACCTTGGTTATCATTGTGTCCATCACAATTTGGTTCATCGTTCTTCCTTCAGGTGGATCCGCTGTCTGGTACTCAATTGCACTGATTGTTCAGCTACTAGGATACCCCTTCTCTGCTTATTGTATGTGTTGATTGGTCAGTTACTAGGAAACCCGTTCTCTGCTTGTTGAATCTGTTGTTTGTTCAGTTACTAGGATACCCGTTCTCTTCTTGTTGAATGTGTTGATTCTTCAGTTACTAGGATACCCGTCCTCTGCTTGTTGAATGTGTTGTTTGTTCAGTTACTAGGAAACCCGTTCTCTGCTTGTTGAATCTGTTGTTTGTTCAGTTACTAGGATACCCGTTCTCTGCTTGTTGAATCTGTTGTTTGTTCAGTTACTAGGATACCCGTTCTCTGCTTGTTGAATCTGTTGTTTGTTCAGTTCCTAGGAAACCCGTTCTCTGCTTGTTGAATCTGTTGTTTGTTCAGTTACTAGGATACCCGTTCTCTGCTTGTTGAATGTGTTGATTCTTCAGTTACTAGGATACCCGTTCTCTGCTTGTTGAATCTGTTGATTGTTCAGTTACTAGGTTACTCGTTCTCGGCTTGTTGAATGTGTTGATTCTTCAGTTACTAGGATACCCGTCCTCTGCTTGTTGAATGTGTTGATTCTTCAGTTACTAGGATACCCGTCCTCTGCTTGTTGAATGTGTTGATTCTTCAGTTACTAGGATACCCGTTCTCTACTTGTTGAATGTGCTGATTGTTCAGTTACCGGGATACCCGTTCTCTGCTTGTTGAATGTGTTGAGTGTTCAGTTACTAGGATATCCGTTCTCTGCCTGTTAACTGTGATGATTGTTCAGTTACTATTCTACCTGTTGTTAGTTGGTCTACTGTGATGATAATTAAGTTAATATGATACCGCTTCTCATGTAGTTAACTGTGTTGATTGTTAAGTTAATATTATACAAGTTGTAAGGTAGCTTACTGTGTTGATTGTTACGTTACTATGATGCCTGTTGTCAGTTCGTCTACTGTGATGATTGTTAAGTTACTATTTTACCTCTTGTCAGTAAGTCTACTGTGATGATTGTTAAGTTACTATATTACCTCTTGTCAGTAAGTCTACTGTGATGATTGTTAAGTTACTATTTTACCTCTTGTCAGTAAGTCTACTGTCATGATTGTTAAGTTACTATATTACCTCTTGTCAGTAAGTCTACTGTAATAATTGTTAAGTTACTATTATACATGTTGTCAGTCAGTTGACTGTGATGATTGTTAAGTTACAATTATACCTCTTGTCTGTTTGTGTAATGTAATGATTGTTAAGTTACTATTATTCCTGTTTTCAGTCAGTTTAATCTGATGATTAATAAGTTAATCGGATACCCGTTGTCAGGTAGTTTACTGTCATGATCGTTAAGTTACTGTGATGCCCGTTTTCAGGTAGTTTACTGTGATGATCGTTAAGTTACTGTGATGCCCGTTGTCAGGTAGTGTACTGTGATGATCGTTAAGTAACTGTGATGCCTCTT
The DNA here is from genome assembly GCF_022045235.1 of Haliotis cracherodii. Lineage (NCBI taxonomy): Eukaryota > Metazoa > Mollusca > Gastropoda > Lepetellida > Haliotidae > Haliotis > Haliotis cracherodii. Next base: position 41,151,390 of record NW_027266268.1, on the reverse strand, counting down.
GCCAGGTAGTTGACTGTGACGATTGTTAGGTTACTATTGTAACTGTTGTCGGGTAGTTTACTATGATAGTTGTTAAGTTACTGTGATGTGAGCAATGACTTATTACATAAACCTTGGTGATATGTGCACACTGTGGCAACTTATTATGCTGACCCTGGTTATATATGTATAATTATTTAATTTGAAGTTTACACGATATACGGCTTTTCCATTGGACGGGAGGCCGGTCACATGACCGCGAAATTGACGAAATTGACAATTTGACGTTCATATGTTTTTCCCGAGATCGTGTTCTTGAAATGATGTAAACACTGACGGACTACATTCCACATTCCTGGGGAAACCCCTGGGAATTCCTTAGCACGAATACATACGGAAGCGTTCTTTCTGATCATTTAGAACCTATATTCTTGGTCTCAGCGTTTCAGTATACATTGGGAAATGTCAGAGAGCGTGAGTGCATGATTGTTCACGAATATCCTCGCTGCGGTCTATCCTAATGAACAAACGAAGAAATGCACATCTAAACTATCGCAGTATCGACTCAATCCGTGCCTAGGATGATATTGGCCGTCTCCAGCAATCTATGAATTTACCTTTGTGTCTGTTTGACGCATCTTTATTCACCTTTCAATGATTGGCCAGTTGATCAATGATGACTAACACATGTAACCGCCACAGGTTCATTAACAACTTAGGAAATCTCTCCCGTCACGTTTATCGTGTCGGCCATTTTGACGTCTTGTACTTGATGTAAATGTATTACGACGCGCTGTCATTGTGACTGACTTACTGAGGTAGTTCTTTACAGACCTTTGTCATCTAATGAGGATATGATTTGAACACATGTGCTGCGTAAGATGTTTATGAAGAGCAAGTTGTGCCTCTATACGTCTATGTCACCTCTCTTTTTGAGGAACTAGTTTACTCCGCGATATAGCTGGTTGTTGTATGGCTGTCAGTGTAAACATGAAGTCACACGTACTAAATAAAATTGTGTTTAGATCTTGGCCTACATTCTTTGAGGTAAGAAATTGTGACCAAAAAATATAAGTATTGACTTTCACTTTGTGTGAGTTCATTGGAGTATAAACCTTCTTAGAGTGAGGGCCAAACATTGTATAAACGTCGTCGCAAGCAGTTTGGCCCTTTTCGAAACTTTGACAAAAATTACCCAGATATTTAAATGACAACTTTTCAAGCAATATTACTTGGGGTGACGTTTCTTTTGCGGTTCAGTATATTATGCTGACCTTGCTTTAACGTGTAATTGTGGACAATTTGATTGTGATTAAAACACAATGCCTGGTAGAAAATGGTAAAATGTAACAAATATTATATTTGGGATAACACTTTCTTAGTAAAGTACTGTTTCTAGTTGGGGTTGAGTCCCATTCGGAATTTAAACCCACACTCTCTGAGTGAGGCACCTAATCGCAAGCACACAAAGTCACCGATCTAAGCCACGCTTACGCGGTTGAAACCTCTGTGACTGAATGGGTTTGATTCCTGACTTGTATGCCGACGAATGGGTGCTAGATAGTACTAGAATTATACTTTTTCAGAACGTGTTATCCCAAATATACCATTTGTTTAATTCCATTTTAAGCATCCCACTAACGAAATATTTTGTGCAGTGGCATTTCTGTTTCTGAAGTTGACTGTTTTATACGTAAATCTCCCAGGAATAAATTACCCATAGTGTATCAAATATGAGCGTATTTTATATTCGGAGGTGAACTGGAGACGATTGTTACAAATTAATTGTTCTTCTTAAGTGGCGGTATGTCCCTTGCGCCTATAGACATGGAGTTATTATTCCTAATTAAATGAAAAATAACATCCAGCCAGCTGTAGAGGCATTTCTTTTACTTATTGCTTGAGGAAACTTTTTGAAAAGGTTATTCTTGATAGACTTGAAGAATTTGTATCAAGCAATGTCAATACATTTCCTTCTAATCTTCAGTTTGGTGCTAGGAAAGACCACAGTGCTATAATATCCTTCTTTACAATAATAGAAACCTATGTCAACAGAGGGTCTGAAGATTAGGTTGTATTTCTCGACAACAAGAAGGAATTCGACCGCATGCGGCACACTGGTGGCCGTTGTACAAAGTGATCTTAGCGCCAAGGTGATCGTAACTCCCACACACCTACGACAGTCGCAGCGCTAAGGTTGTTTTGTACAATGGCACCCTAACCCTAACCCTAACCCTAACCCTAACGTAACCTAACCCTAACCCTAACCCTAACCCTAACCCTAACGTAACCTAACCTAACCCTAACCCTAACGTAACCTAACCTAACCCTAACCCTAACCCTAACCCTAACGTAACCTAACCTAGCCCTAACCCTAACCCTAACGCTAACGTAACCTAACCCTAACCCTAACCCTAACCCTAACCCTAACGTAACCTAACCTAGCCCTAACCCTAACCCTAACCCTAACCCTAACGTAACCTAACCTAACCTAACCTAACCCTAGCATTGGTCAATGTGGGCATTGCTATATCCTTGTCATATCATTGTTACACACCCATGTATATACACTATACATACAGACAGACAGACAGATTGTCTATTTGAGTCTCACCTCACAGAAATAATGACATAAATAATGACATAAATAATGACATAAATAATCACATACATAATCACATAAACAATCACATAAATAATCACATAAATAATCACATAAATAATCTTATAAACAATCACATAAATAATCACATAAACAATCACATAAATAATCACATAAATACATATAAAAGGACATAAAAGTGAGCCACCCGAGAGACTGAAACTATATCACAGGATGTACAGCATAAATATATTGGTGTAAAAGGGGTATGGAAATATACTACCCGTAACTAGCCATATAATATATTTTTTCTTCGTTGGAGAATTAAAAAGCAGGTTTTGGCTGTAAAATATACACAATATTTAAAAAGTACAATAAGTTTATCAGTATTGCATAACACTAGAAAGTTGAGATAGCTAAAACTCACCTTTTCGTATAAACTTTCACACCAATCATCGTACACAGGGCAATCAAGCAATACATGACATTCATCTTCAATACTTTCCTTACACTGAAAACACACTCTTTCATTCACATTCATATTCATATATCTGCCTGTTTCCAACTTTAGAGGAGCAGTACCTGATCTAAATTTGGTGAAGGCAGAGCGGTAAGAACGAGGCATATACATACTTAGATAACTTTCACATCCATACCCATCTTTAAACATTCTATACGTACGTAATTTGTAACCACCCGTTCTTCCGCCAGGCTTGCATAACCGTTCATTTCAATCAGACACATACTTTCCCATGCATATATCTTGCACACGTACAACTACACTTTTCACGCAAACATTCTCAAAAATATTCAGACCCCATTCGTTCAGCTTTGCCCTCACACGAAAATTCCAGTTTTTCACACGTCCGCCAGCATAACGTTCAGACCACATAAAAACATACGTATTTAATCTAAGTGAAATTTTAGTAAAACGACAATACTGTCTACAATATAATGGCGATGGGTCTCACGTGGCTGATGTAAGACAGGGTGTTGGAAGAGTTATCTCAGTTTGACTGTTCTTAGTTTACATTCTCATCACTGACTTACGTCAAACAGACACTGGTATATGTATTTATAACATAAAATACCTGTGTACTTTTACCTGGTAGCACCAGGATTATTAGTGTCAAGTGGAGGTTATTTTACACACAAAAAGTAATAGTATTGTATTTCATAATAAAAATCGGGGATTGTGTCAGCATGCCTACAATCTTACTAATTATGTGTGTGTGTGTGTGTGTGTGTGTGTGTGTGTGTGTGTGTGTGTGTGTGATATGATATAGAGTATGCCTTGTAGCCTTGTATAGCCTTGTTTCGGGGGAAGTTGTGCCGAAGCCAGACTAACTGTACATTCTTTAATATTTCTCTGTCTCAGCAATAAAGGACTTACACTAATTACCAAATTTTGGAAAAGAATGATGTTATCAACACGTCTGTATGGCCATGAGTTGTTGCCTTGGTTACATGGTAAAGATATTGAATTTGTTGAAGGCACTCAACGATATTTTGCAGGGATAGTACAAGGTTTTAGCAAGCGTTCTCCTGCCTGTTCAACAATAGCTCACTTATGTCTCTGGGGTATAGCAGGCTACATAACTAAATGTAAACAGCATATATTAGGACGGCGCAGTAACACTTTCATCATTTGGTACAATTAATTTATGTGTTGGTAGATCTTTGTTTTATCGAAGCAAAAGTGATTCAAATATTTTTTGTGTGGAATGCTGCTCTTAACGGCTAAAAGTGGGATCAACTTCATCATGTTTCTTATCATTAGATGTCAGTCACTGGATTGTCTGATCCAGAGTCGTTTATTTACAAACCGCCGTCATATGGCTGGGATATTGCTGAGTGCGGTGTTAAACAACACACAAAACAAAACAATCAAGTGGTGACAAATTATTGTACATACAACTTTAATTAAGTGAGCTTTTGAAACAGAAACGTCTTTTTTTCCTAAACGGTCTGTTACGAAATTAACAAATTCACACATGCTTAGCTCCGCACATACTTTACACAGATACTTTATTGTGTCCAGAGTAGCGAGATCCAGATCCAGATCCAGATCCACATGGTCACGTGACTATCCATCATGCAACAGATGTGCCTGTGATGGGGACCGTCGTGGGATGTTGACTTGTGAATGTGTTCCCAGAGAACGAGATGACCCTTATAACAGTTTAAGTGACAATCTAGATAAGGAAGAGAACTTATGGATGTCAACTTCTTTATCATGAGGAACATAACGTTTCGGAGTATATGCTTACTCCTTCATCAGGTGGATGCCATTCAGAGTATGTGTCACTTGAGATGATGGACAACAAAAACATGGTAGCATTTTTTCTTAGGGGTTTTGTGAACAACACAACATGCTATTATGTTTTGATTGGATTCTCATGCTATTTGAATACATTTCTAAACGTCATGGATATTGGGTTTGCCTAACACGGTGAATGTGAAATCGTCAGTGAAATGTATAATTGTGTAATTTCAATACAATACTTTGGTTCTAGGGAAGAAATAAAGACATTAATTAATTATTTCGTTCATTCATTCGTCCGTTCGTTCGTCCGTCCGTTCGTTCGTTCAATCATTCATTCATTGTGTGGACTACGCGCGACAATAAAACTAGTGTATGAAATAACAAACCCACAATGCTTTTATATAATGACTTCATGACAATTACACCAGTTTGTGCGTAATGACTAATAACGAATTGAAGTACTGTGTGTACAAGTCCTATAAAACAAGGACTGAAACTTGTATATGTAATTATTACAAAGTAATGTATGTAATATGTCATTCATAGGTTTGTAAATAACCGCTACATTTCCTCACCCGTACGTGAGGGCTGTTTATTGAGAGAGCAGTGACAGCTAAAAACTGCAAATGTGGTCGGGCACTCTACCGTAGCACAGGTCTAGCCGCTGAGCGATGGTCGCGTGTCGGACGGCAAGGCAAGCGGGAAGAAAGCACGTCCCAGCCAATGTTCGCAGTTAGTGGGATGCTCGAAAAATACTTGTCGGTTCCACTGACCAGCTCGGACACGAGCGACCCTGATTGAGTACTCCAGCCCCTACCCGCGTGTGAGTACGGGGGCGGAGGGTGGGGATTGGCACCAAGTACAGTTTACAAGATGACATATCAACAAAACACATGTGGAATTCAGAAAGTGCATGTTTTTTATCCAATCTGTAACATTCTTCAATTTTGGACCAAATCCCGGTTTAACGAGGAATGACTAGCCCTGGACGTCTCACACAAGCGCCTGATTGTGTCATTTGTTGTGAAAGTCAATATATGTCAATGCTTTTCTGTTTCTTATATTCTTTATCGTGCTGCTGAGGGTATGTGAGACGAGGATTGCTTGCAACAAAATGAAATATACAAACTTGCTCTCCTGCGGTAATGGCTGACAGATCACTTCCATACACACGAAATACAAAATGGTAATTTAGACGCACGAACGGGAAGATATTTTTAATTATCGATTATGGAAATATATATATATATATATATATATATATATATATATATATATATATATATATATATATATATATATATATATATATATATTTAGCGAATCAAATGACGAGCTTGTTGGGTGTATTTGATCACCGTTTGCAGTCCGGTTCAAGTTGTTATGTAAATCCATGTTTTGAGTAATAACTTCAAGTGTAAACACAGGTGTGTGTGGATTCATGTTCCAGTCAGATCAGATTCAGGTACATTTAAGAATTAAAGAAAAGTGTCAGCGAAAATGCACATGTAGTATATGGATTTAACTATTGAATTCTGAGATAAAAGATGAAAAACTGTGTGACTGAAGAATTGGTGTTTTACAATATCTGTGACAGCAAACAGTGTCTAAGTACGTGCATGTAGTTATTTGATCAAAAATACAACAGAATGAAAAACATCACCGCAACTTCGCTGCAATATGCGTTTTTCAAGAAGCATCCCTTGCAGAATGAAGACAACTCGTCACTGGCAACCACAGACAACCACACTTATCTTCACTCTGCAGTTCTCACCATAATACGGTGGCTGTGTTCACACACAACATCCAACATATGTCATGTATTTACGTTACATTTTAAAATGTAATTTACAATAGATTTTTTAAAATGTAATTTACAATAGATTTTTTAAAATGTAAATTACAATACAATTTTTAAAATAATTCGCAATTATATGCTATTTACAATTTGAAATATTATTTATAATACGATATAGAAGTAGATTTATAGAAACATCGAGGAGATATTTTTTCTGTCACTTTGAGTTGCTGCAAGCATGATATTACGATAGAAGTGAAGCTATGCCGAGGTTGTTTCACACGGCGAGACAGTACAGCCGAGTTGTATTACACTGCAACACTTCAGGAATGGCTATCGTTGAAGGCGGGCTACACTATACTGTAACTAAATTGAAGTCTTAAAGAACATGATACTGCTAGTGTGTATTTTTGGATAAAATGTTTCTTAATAATATCATTTACAACAATTGTCAGCAGAGATAAAACTCGGTTCATTTGTAGAATATAACATTAAATGTACTGAAGTCGCCATTCCCTGCGAGTAGAAATACGAATTACTTAAATCTTACCCTCACAATTAGTGAGAGTCACTTTGAAAAATAGTGTGTCAAGAGAACCTTGAGTAACTGTACAAATGAAAGGACCACATTGTTGTGTAGACAGGAAATAATTAACGAAATAAACAATTAGTTGGGTTTTCAAATTTTGCAATACTTACCTAATTCATATGACCTCATTCTTCAGAAATATTTGAACGGCATTAAATTAAATGTGTTCATTTATATGGCCACAGTTTTAGTAGCATTTAGAAACACTTTACTCAAACGACAGCTTTATGTGGGTAACATCATATTGACAGTTTTAGTAACCTTTAGAAATAATTAATTTATTTCACAGATCCACAAGTTATGTGTAACATTTTGGAATACTTGAATCAAACAGTCACAAAGTGTCAGCAACATTTTGACATATTTAACATCTGTCATATTTTTACAATATTGAGCATCATTTTAAAATACCATTGTCAGTTCTACTTCAATTTTTTTAAGTTAATTCTTTCTTGGCAGAAATCATTGGTAAACAAATACTTTATACTAATACCAGGATTAGAGTCGCAGCACTGAGAATGTCCTACAGAGTACATACACTACCATATGCCTAGTCAGCCCATCCAGCACGTCAACCGTCAGCCGGCTTCAGGCGGATATACTCGCCCCGTAACACCGCGTCAGTTCTTACATGTATATAGCCTACTACTTCACACATTGAACTCAGTCAAGTTTTTGTTAACGCCCGAGACGCTGGTATTCATATAAAATATAAAACACAAATAACACTGCATACCTCCATGCCTCACGGCAGTGATATACTTTTTTAATTAACTTTCACACAAATGGTATCCACTTTTGAGCACGAAATTACTCAATGAAAAATCACACACACACACACACACACACACACACACACACACACACACACACACACACACACACACACCGCACACACCGCACACCGCACACACACCACCCCGCACACACACCACCCCGCACACACGTGCACATCGTTCAAATACAATCATTGAGCCTATCATCAAGTGAAACGAATGTTGATGATAGGACTGCTCCAAGCCGTCTCCCACAGTGCCTTGACGTCACTGGGAGATTCACGACGTCATCAAGTAGACCGTTACAACCCATCTAGCTAAACAACATCATTGGGATTGACAATAGAAAGTGAAACAAAATGAACAGTTTTCCCTCCAATTCTGACAAATTGATAGATAATGTTTAAAACGAGTGGAATCCCATGCCCCCAGCTGTGGTGGAGCCATGCTCGCTCGTACTGTCGGGTAGCGTTACTCCCCATCCCGCCGCCGATACGGTTTGTGTGGCTGTAGAATAAATAAACAATAAACTATCACAAGCGCTTGAGTATTATGATGGATGGTAATTTCATTCTTTTGTGCAGATTTTTTACTCACTCATTGCCGTATTATGAGTCGGAAGGAGCTTTTAGGGGGAGCTCTTTCGTGAAAATATTGCCATTTTGTCACATACCTCGGCCCCGGAATAAAGCCACCATGCTCGATTAATGTGCCAGCGAAATGGAAAACCCTCGTCTGCTGAAAAGACCAAATCGATATAGCAAAATATTTGAGTGAATTACTCTACATATTCCATATTGGTAGTGTCCCTCACACTTGGACAAATTGAAACGTGTTTGGTGTAATTTCCAGCGTTGTGTCAGCGCGAGAAAACCTCTCACTTTTAGTGAAAACTCGCATGCTCAATACACTATTAACGCTGCCATTAAACCCGTGTTTGCAATGCTTGCTAAATAGATTAAGAAAGTTGATTAATTACTCTAAATCACTTTGGATGATGACCTTTGATTTCACTGTACAAATTGACTAATTTCAGTTCTAAACGTTCGTTTAGTCTATCGATTCCTCCCGAGGAGATCGTGTTCTGTACACAGCGAGTGAGTGAGTGACAGTACGATCGAGCGGCGTGTATGTAGGACTGTAGCAATGTGTATGTAGGACCGTAGCGGTGTGTATGTAGTACTGTAACGGCGTGTATGTTATTTGTATCGGTGTGTTGCAGTACTGTATCGGTGTGTTTGTTATTTGTATCGGTGTGTATGTAGTACTGTAGCGGCGTGTATGTAGGACTGTAGCAATGTGTATGTAGGCCTATATCGGTGTGTATGTCATCTATAGCGGCGTGTATGTAAGACCGTAGCGGTGTCTATGTAGTACTGTAAGGGCGTGTATGTAGTACTGTAGCGGCGTGTATGTAGTACTGTAGCGGTGTGTATGTAGTACTGTAGCGGTGTGTATGTAGTACTGTAGCAGTGTGTATGTAGTACTGTAGAGGCGTGTATGTTATTTGTATCGGTGTGTATGTAGTACTGTAGCGGCGTGTTTGTTATTTGTATCGGTGTGTATGTCATCTATAGCGGCGTGTATGTAGTACTGTAGCGGCGTGTATGTAGTACTGTAGCGGTGTGTATGTAGTATTGTAGAGGTGTGTATGTAGGACTGTAGCAATGTGTATGTAGTACTGTAGCGGCGTGTATGTAGTACTGTAGCGGCGTGTATGTAGTACTGTAGCGGTGTGTATGTAGTACTGTAGCGGTGTGTATGTCATCTATAGCGGCGTGTATGTAAGACCGTAGCGGTGTGTATGTAGTACTGTAGCGGCGTGTATGTAGTACTGTAGTGGCGTGTATGTAGTACTGTAGCGGCGTATATGTAGTACTGTAGCGGCGTGTATGTAGTACTGTAGCGGTGTGTATGTAGTACTGTAGCGGTGTGTATGTAGTACTGTAGCAGTGTGTATGTAGTACTGTAGAGGCGTGTATGTAGTACTGTAGCGGCGTGTATGTAGTACTGTAGCGGCGTGTTTGTTATTTGTATCGGTGTGTATGTCATCTATAGCGGCGTGTATGTAGTACTGTAGCGGCGTGTATGTAGTACTGTAGCGGTGTGTATGTAGTATTGTAGCGGTGTGTATGTAGTACTGTAGCAATGTGTATGTAGTACTGTAGCGGTGTGTATGTCATCTATAGCGGCGTGTATGTAGTACTATAGCGGCGTGTATGTAGTACTGTAACGGCGTGTATGTAGATCTGTAGCGGCGTGTATGTAGTACTGTAGCGGCGTGTATGTAGTACTGTAGCGGTGTGTATGTCATCTATAGCGGCGGGTATGTATTACTATAGCGGCGTGTATGTAGTACTATAGCGGCGTGTATGTAGTACTATAGCGGCGTGTATGTATTACTGTCGCGGCGTGTATGTACGTCTGTATCGGCGTGTATGTAGGGCTGTAGCGGTGTGTTTGTATGTAGCCGTGTGTATGTAGGACTGTAGCGGTGTCTGCGTGATCTGTAGTGATGTGTATATAGGACTGTGGCGTTGTGTTTTTAGGACTGTAGCGGTGTGTATCTGATCTGTAGCGATGTGTATATAGGGCTGTAGCGGTGTGTATGTAGGACCGATGCGGTGTGTATGTAAGTATGTAGCGGTGTGTATGTAGATCTGTAGCGGTGTGTATATAGATCTGTAGCGGTGTGTATATAGATCTGTAGCGGTGTGTATATAGATTTGTAGTGGTGTTTATATGGATTTGTAGCGGTGTATATGTTGTCTGTAGCTTTGTGTGTATATAGATCTGTAGCGGTGTGTATATACATCTCTAGCGGTGTGTATATAGATCTGTAGCGGTGTGTATATAGATCTGTAGCGGTGTGTATATAGATCTGTAGTGGTGTGTATATAGATCTGTGGCGGTGTGTATGTAGATCTGTAGCGGTGTGTATGTAGATCTGTAGCGGTGTGTATGTAGATCTGTAGCGGTGTGTATGTAGATCTGTAGCGGTGTGTATATAGATCTGTAGCGGTGTGTATATAGATCTGTACGGGTGTGTATATAGATTTGTAGTGGTGTTTATATGGATTTGTAGCGGTGTATATGTTGTCTGTAGCTTTGTGTGTACATAGGTCTGTAGCGGTGTGTATATACATCTCTAGCGGTGTGTATATAGATCTGTAGCTGTGTATATAGATCTGTAGCGGTGTGTATATAGATCTGTAGCAGTGTGTATAAAGATCTGTAGCGGTGTGTATGTAATCTGTAGTGGTGTGTATGTGATCTGTAGCGGTTTGTATGTAGATCTTTAGCAGTGTGTATATAAATCTGTAGCGGTGTGTATATAGATCTGTAGTGGTGTGTATATAGATCTGTAGTGGTGTGTATATAGATCTGTAGTGGTGTGTATATAGATCTGTAGCGGTGTGTATATAGATTTGTAGCGGTGTGTATGTTGATCTGTAGCGGTGTGTATATAGATCTGTAGTGGTGTTTATATGGATTTTTAGCGGTGTATATGTTGTCTGTAGCTTTGTGTGTATATAGATCTGTAGCGGTGTGTATATACATCTCTAGCGATGTGTATATAGATCCGTAGCGGTGTGTATATAGATCTGTAGCGGTGTGTATATAGATCTCTAGCGGTGTGTATGTGATCTGTAGTGGTGTGTATGTGATCTGTAGCGGCGTGTATGTAGATCTTTAGCGGTGTGTACATAGACCTGTAGCGGTGTGTATATAGATCTGTAGCGTTGTGTATATAGATCTGTAGTGGTGTGTATAAATTGTCTGAAGCGGTGTGCATGTGATCTGTAGCGGTGTGTATATAGATCTGTAGCGGTGTGTATATAGATCTGTAGCGGTGTGTATATAGATCTGTAGCAGTGTGTATGTGATCTGTAGCGGTGTGTATTTGATCTGTAGTGGTGTGTATGTGATCTGTAGCGGCGTGTATGTAGATCTGTAGTGGTGTGTATATAGATCTGTAGCGGTGTGTATATAGATCTGTAGTGGTGTGTATATAGATCTGTAGTGGTGTGTATATAGATCTGTAGCGGTGTGTATATAGATTTGTAGCGGTGTGTATGTAGATCTGCAGCGGTGTGTATATAGATCTGTAGTGGTGTTTTTATGGATTTGTAGCGGTGTATATGTTGTCTGTAGCTTTGTGTGTGCATATAGATCTGTAGCGGTGTGTATAAACATCTGTAGCGGTGTATATATAGATCTGTAGCTGTGTATATAGATCTGTAGCGGTGTGTATATAGATCTGTAGCGGTGTGTATATAGATCTGTAGTGATGTGTATGTGATCTGTAGCGGTGTGTATGTGATCTGTAGCGTTGTGTATATAGATCTGTAGTGTTGTGTATATAGATCTGTAGTGATGTGTATAAATTGTCTGAAGCGGTGTGCATGTGATCTGTAGCGGTGTGTATATAGATCTGTAGTGTTGTGTATATAGATCTGTAGTGATGTGTATAAATTGTCTGAAGCGGTGTGTATGTGATCTGTAGCGGTGTGTATGTGATCTGTAGTGGTGTGTATGTGATCTGTAGCGGCGTGTATGTAGATCTTTAGCGGTGTGTATATAGATCTGTAGCGGTGTGTATATAGATCTGTAGTGGTGTGTATATAGATCTGTAGCGGTGTGTATATAGATCTGTAGCGCAGACTGTGTGGCCCTGTTACAGTGTCCCATATTCACAATTTCCGCAGTTACAAGCAGGAGACATCCAAAACTATTTTAGATCTAGCAATATATCCTCAGTGGGAGTTTTGGGGAATAATTGTAATTCTCAACTCCAGCAGTTTGGCTATAAAGGCCATTGAGCTATCTTAAGAAAATGGCAGAGATTTACAAAGGCGCCTTTGCCTGCCCGAAACACAGACAGACGTTAGCTCTGATGGAAATAATCCAATTTACGCCCGTGAGATTCTACTCACAAAGTAACAAATATGCCCGGGTGTAAAAGACCATTTTCCCTTTTAATACAGTTTTTGCTTTTGTTTTAAGTTTCTCGCCGGAACGTGAAGCACGTCTTGCCTAATTATAGTAATTACCATCTTTTCTTGCGGTGGCTCAAGATGTGCGCCCGCAACCGAAGAACCCCCCTCCCCTCAATCTACTCGCTATTGCCTCTGTTTCCCTGGATTTGCGCCACTTATGCTTGAAGGCAATGATTATGGTAAACAAATTCATTTATGTGTATGAATACAACTCAATGTGACACTCTCATTACCGCAACTCCTACAAATTCATGCTTTTCTCGGCGTGTCCAGATTGCTCATTTATAGCGTGGTGGTGAGCCAGGGTGCTCGTTTACCCCATTGCAAGTTAATTTCCTGCGATCTGCCTGCCCATTTATACGATTAATTCAGGAGTTATGTGCTAATTGGAGATGTGTTACTTAAATCAAATAAGGCTGATAATTTGTCATCAATTCATGGCCTCTGACCCGTGCTCGCGCCACTCTAATGCGGGATGTCAGTACGAGGCCGTCGGGCGAGATTCATCGACTGCAGCGCGGTAGTAATTAGCCGTGTAGTCGTGAATGAATGTTTCTATTTGTGTATAAAGTGTCACACACAGTAAGTGCACTGATAGATACTTACACATGACGACACTGTGGACGTAAACGAACAGATGCTCACGACATTGGGAGGTAATCAGCCGTGCATGTTTGTGTGGGACATTTGCCCGTCTGAGATTTCACATAGTGTAACAACAATTTACACTTTAAAAAAATACAGTAAGACTTCATTTACAAAGGATATTTATTGTAACAGTGAGAGAATGTTTTGTTTATATCGGAGTCAGCATTATTGCTGCTGTATCACATCAATCGGTTCATAAATATGTCTGAACCAGAGATTGACAGACTGTATATAACTATATCTGAACCAGAGATTGCGGACTGTAAATAACTGTCTGAACCAGAGATTGACTGACTGTATATAACTATATCTGAACCAAAGATTGCGGACTGTAAATAACTGTCTGAACCAGAGATTGACTGACTTTATATAACTATATCTAAAACAGAGATTACGGACTGTAAATAACTGTCTGAACCAGAGATTGACAGACTGTATATAACTGTCTGAACCAAAGATTGCGCACTGTAAATAACTGTCTGAACCAGAGACTGACAGGCTGTATATAACTGTCTGAACAAGAGACTGACAGACTGCATATAACTGTCCGAACCAGAGATTGACTGACTGTATATAACTATATCTGAACCAGAGACTGACAGACTGTATATAACTGTCTGAACCAGAGACTTACAGACTGTATATAACTATATCGAACCAGATACTGCTGACTGTATATAACTGCCTGAACCAGATACTGCTGACTGTATATAACTGCCTGAACCAGATACTGCTGACTGTATATAACTGCCTGAACCAGATACTGCTGACTGTATATAACTGCCTGAACCAGATACTGCTGACTGTATATAACTGCCTGAACCAGATACTGCTGACTGTATATAACTGCCTGAACCAGATACTGCTGACTGTATATAACTGCCTGAACCAGATACTGCTGACTGTATATAACTGCCTGAACCAGATACTGCTGACTGTACCAGGAAACCGAGAGACTGTCGGAACAAGAGGCAAGAAACAATGAACTGATAAAATTGACTTGGAGTTTAATTAGACTGGTTAGATGTTGGTGACACGATTACATCAGACCTATCACCTGCCGTATCCGTGGTTTTATTAAAGTCGCTGTTAGAGGTAATAGGATGACCTTGGCAGTTTGGGTAACTGTAATGAAATCCCTTCAATTTCAATCTTACCTCACCGCTTAAAGTTGTGTGAGTGTCAGTTGGATTAAAGGTGACTGCAGCTAGGTTTTGTGTGACCGTAAGACCAGCGCCCCATCCCTAGCCCCCTGCTGCTGGCGCTAGTATCCGCAAACAATTACTGACAAGGGCCGAAGTGAAGATGCCACCTCTACATGGCGTGTCGAGCCTGGCTGGCCATTTGAGGGTGAAGATTAGGGGCGCATTTAAACAGGAAAGAAGCTTCAGCCCCTGACTAAGATGGCATGTGATTGAGTCGCCCAGCTCCGGCCAGCCCCTGCCCGACAATAGGCTTGTGTTACCCCCAGTCTCTCGCGGCCCTCATTAATTCAACTCCATGCTTGCACTGTATAAATACGCATTAGCTACAAATGCGCCTATATCCTTTCCATTACTCTGTAATGAGATCAAGTAAAGAGATCTGCGAAGCTGATTCAGGGACAATTTCGGCAATAATCAGTCTCCATTACAGCGCAGCTCCTTCTGACGCTCGCTCGACTTGCCCCGAAATGCAATAATTAAGACAACAAGTCCGATCGTTAGTCTCGTATTCTCATGGATATCGTGGCTTCCGTTGCTCTCACAAGCGCGTTTTCTAAAGCAAATTGAGTAAATTAGCCGACAGGGAAACAAACTTCTCATTCAAATGGCAAAATTGGGCTATACAGAGTCTTTTTGTTAGAAATCGAATTTGCACTTGCTCTGGCTAAATTTTGTTCTCGATTCCTGAGCTAGATTGATTTAAAAGGTTCATAATTTAGCCAATAAATTGGCTATGAATTAACGAATCAATCCAGTTTAAATCGAGAATGCCTTCAATAAGCCGAAGCACAAAAGAATAACAATACTAATCCCTAGTTCTAGTCGGACATGATCGTTTAGACAATTAAATTATCATTTAAATTTGGAACTAGCATCAATTGGCCAAACCTGATTGGAAGCGGCTAACAGCTATTCTGCCGGCAGTGAGAGCCGAGTGCGGCCATTCATGACTTGTTAGTGTAACTGAGACGAGACGTGACGCGAGCACAATGGCAGACAACGGCATGATGACAAGAATAAAGAAAACTGATTTCAAGAAACTTTCATCTTTATTCACAAACCACATTGTGTGTCACGTGATATGACCACGTGACGTAATAGAAGGATCTCTTGTGTTTGGCTTTCTTTGTCGGACACACACGCGCGCTCTCCCTGTGTGACCTCCCTGTCTCTTAACGTTGTAATTCCTTATTCTTACAATATAAATAAACACATCTGAGATAAAAGAACATTTAAGGGAACTTTCTAAAAGTTGTGGTGTGGAAAGTGTTTGGTCTGTACATTGAAGTAGGCAGTGGAAGGCTCTGTAAATCCAACACAACATAGTCGTGGTTTTATAGAAGTTCTTAATACTGAACATAACGTCAATATATTACAAGTACATTTCAATTACGCATAAATAGTGTGTGCATATAGATACAGACTTCCTCTCTACGGTACAGGCAGAGAGGGTTATCATTGTGCTCATCAATGTGATCCGTCAAGCACCTACAACACACTGTCCGTGTTTCAAAGTCTTCAGTCTCCCAGTACCGGTACACGTATCTAGACATCCCCTGCACATAACGGACAGTTACTCTGTGTCCGCTCTTAACACGTCTGGAGGTTCCCTGTATACAAGGGACAGATACCCAGGGACAGGTGATTCCAAGTCTAGGATCTCCCTGGTAACTAGGATATCCATGGTAACAAACACATTGTGTGTGTCCGCTTGTGTGCTTCCCAATATACAACGAACAGACAACGCTCCAGAGTACGCCCAGCTGAAGCGGCTGACCTCACATTGGCAGTACGCGTCGTAGTTTGTCATCACACTTTGAACACCATCAAGATACCAGGGCACCAGAAGAGCAGTCTTCAGCGATTCCAAGCGAAGAACATCAAACGTAACGTTGTAGTTTCGTTAACGCCTCTGTTGCCAAGGAAATCATGTCATTTCACTGGATGATTAATATTTTCAGCACTTTAAGGTCAAGGTCACTATCCCTGCACAAAAGGTCAAGGTTAAGATCCCTGCACTAAAGGTCGTGGGTCGACCCGTGTCTGTATCACAGCTACCCGTATTGGGAATGTGACAAGTCCTGTGGGTGGCGCGGGTTAGTGAGGCGGGGGCAGGTGGCTCACGTGCTGCTGTAGTCCGTGGATGAGCATGCGCGGGATTATAGGCCTGTTAACCGGAAGTGCTCCGACGCCATGTCTGTAGTAGAGGGCGTCCATGTTGGAGAGGATGGTGGACGTGTGGGGGTAGGACGACCAGTAAGGACTAGACTGGAGCATGCGCTGTACGGCGGCATAGTTGCCCGCTTCCGCCAGGAGTTCCAGACCCACCGCCGTCTGTCTCTTCCACTTGGTCCTGCAAAAAGACGACAGAAAATGTCAACATACGTCCCGCGCAGACATGTACACTAACGTTTAGTCTCTGCAAATATATTATTTTCGTAAAAACAAACAACTCAATTTAAATTGAAAAGGAGTCCAGGGTGATGGGCGATTCCTGAACGTTTGGAAAATCTAGACTTGATTCATTTTGGGCTCCAGCATTACAGAGAGGGCTAGGTGGAAGGGGAAATAATATGATTCAGGACTGTGAGACAAACTAACAGGGCAGTGTTGAACTTAGCACAAGACAACGCCAAGACTGACAGTGTTAAACTCAGCACAAGGCATCGTTCAGACTGACAGATGACAATGTTAAACTCAACACAAGACAACGCTCAGACTGACAGATGACAATGTTAAACTCAACACAAGGCAACGTTCAGACTGACAGTGTTAAACTGATGACGGTGTTAAACTCAACACAACGCAACTCTCAGACTGACAGTGTTAAACTGATGACGATGTGAAAGTCAGCACAAGGCAACGCTCAGACCGACAGTGTTAAACTCAGCACAAGACAACACTCAGACTGACAGATGACAGTGTTAAACTCAGCACAAGGCAACGTTCAGACTGACAGATGACGGTGTTAAACTCAGCACAAGGCAACGCTCAGACTGACAGATGACAGTGTTAAACTCAGCACAAGGCAACGTTCAGACTGACAGATGACGGTGTTAAACTCAGCACAAGGCAACGCTCAGACTGACAGATGACAGTGTTAGACTCAGCACAAGGCAACGCTCATGATCAGACTGACAGATGACGGTGTTAAACTCAGCACAAGGCATGTCTCCTACACATACCCGTGAGGTGGGAAAAGCTCACTACGTATCTGTGTTCCAGGATTGTACCCTGTTCATTACTGTTTCCACTTGACTGTCAGGAGCCAGTGTACAAGTTACCTTTTATTCTGCGCGGTATGGATTATTTAAATGAGAGAACACTGACACACTATTTACACGTAATTTGTCAGTAGTGTGATGTAGGCGCGGGGAGACGATACCTTAGCGCCTATTTATATTCCAACAGTAGATGCCCTGCTTTATTTATGTTTAATAGAAACAGTCAGCGGCGTCAGCTCCGGAAACTGCCGAAGACAAACGATCCTTAACGAATCCGCGACGTTTTAATGTTATGGTGATCAAGTATCGGTTTTAAGTATTGCTGGTTGTATGCAAGGCGGGTTTTGGTCATTTAGGCCGTTGTGGCGCCCGTGTTGACAGGGCGGGCAGCGAGAGAATAGAGCTCGAGACCCTGGTGGCCCCGCGATGCAGAAGCCCGTCCGTCAGATCGCGAGAGTCTGCTCCAAGGCGGCGGGGCGAGAAATATCTCTTAAGGCAAGCAAACAATGTGCTAAACAACGCTACGGATGATAGAACAGCTATCACTTTCCCATTTCTCCTCATTACTTTTAATGAAGATGATCCCTATCCCTGGTTTAGTATCGCGATCTCAGGACGACATACAAATAGCCTGACTTTCCCCTTCATTTAGCCTCGCTCCCTCGTCACTGGGCGAGCGAGATGTGGCCAAATTCGTTTGTCGATGCGTGAAGATGTCATGAATTTGTTCGGGCGGCGACAAGGACGTCACAAACTGCAACTAAACACTGAACGGCAACTGTGATACTGGAAGGGGGGGGGGGGGGGGGGGCTGCGTCTCATCTCCCCCATTTAGCACTATAGACAGGAGGCACAGGGCACTCCAGTAACCCACACACCTCAACAATGGCCGACAAATACAATCTAGCGAAAAATTGAAATCTTAAACAATAGAGACGCGATCGATGCTGCTACTTTAACAGAAAATTAATAAGTGATTGGAAATTAACAACTCACTTTTGCTGTATTGGGACAATGGCTGAGCCTGTTTGGTTGAGGACAATAGGACGCGAAGTCATTCTTCAGAGCCTACAGAGAGGAGGCAGAGTGGAAATGTGATTGGTGGCGCACGATCATGCTTGTCCGATATACATTGTTTTTATCATTAGTGTATTTATTATTCCACGGAGACTGGAAGGACGAACATTTTTTTCCCAACAGACTTCCTTAGGTATCGTCGTCATCATTATCACCATCATTGTCATCGTCAGGACTATTATTATTATTATTATTATTATTATTATTATTATTATTACTTTATTATTATTATTATTATTATTATTATTATTATTATTATTCGCCTTTTTGTGGAGAGAGTCGCCTGAGTGACCTGAGTGACATAGCTGCTTATTGTTCGCGACGCTCGTGCCGTAACGAGATGCATTTCACCTTTGACCTCTTGTGTTATATCCTGGAGGCAAACGTCTGTCACTTGGGGGTTTAACATGCTCCACCACCCTCCCCACCCTCTGGCGGCACGCCCTTCATCTTCATTGTTGTTGGTGTAGCTCTACATGTTAAAGCAGGTTGATGCACGGTGAGGGATATCCCTCCCCCTGCCCCACCTCTGCCCCACCCGAGCCCCACCCCGGTGTTTCTTGTATGTGTTTATATTGCCCCATATGCCAGGCCAGGTTGGGGGGCGCTGATCACTACACGCATCAAGGGAGACAACCCATCACTGGTCAGTGGAGCGTGGAGCAGGGGCCGGCATCGCGCATCTCAAGTCGCCAAGAAGAGATGTTATCGCCAGTGCATGGAATAATTAAATGCTATTACATTATCGTTAAATACTAGTCGTTAATTTTGCCAATCTCCGACCAGTGAGTGTTGGCTGTGCCGACAAACTGACTAATTTGCCCAGCAGGGGTGGCGGGCGTATGAATACATAGTGGACACAAGGGGCCGCGGGGACAATAGGCGAGTCACAGACTGTTTAGAAACTGTGAGAGATTTTTACAATTAGAATTGCCTGAAATACTTAAAAGTAAATTTCTTTTTTTAAACAGTTGATGTGAGGTCATTAAAAGCATGTACCCGCATGTGCTGCTGGGCGCTTCATCTGCCTGGTGTTTTGTCCTCAGAGCGTCTACGTCATATTGGTGGGGGAGGAGTGATACTCAGAGTGTCTCCGTCATATTGGTGGGGGAGGAGTGATACTCACAGCGTCTCCGTCATATTGGTGGGGGAGGAGTGATACTCAGAGTGTCTCCGTCATATTGGTGGGGGAGGAGTGATACTCACAGCGTCTCCGTCATATTGGTGGGGGAGGAGTGATACTCAGAGTGTCTCCGTCATATTGGTGGGGGAGGAGTGATACTCAGAGTGTCTCCGTCATATTGGTGGGGGAGGAGTGATACAAAGAGTGTCTCCGTCATATTGATGGGGGAGGAGTGATACACAGAGTGTCTCCGTCATATTGGTGGGGGAGGAGTGATACTCAGAGTGTCTCCGTCATATTGGTGGGGGAGGAGTGATACTCAGAGTGTCTCCGTCATATTGGTGGGGGAGGAGTGATACTCACAGCGTCTCCGTCATATTGGTGGGGGAGGAGTGATACACAGAGTGTCTCCACCATGGCGGTAAGAGGGTAATTTGGGGCGCATGTTGTACCCTGGTTATCGTTGTGGTATGTCCAGCTACAATCTGGTTAGTATTTTGTTATGTCTAGTTATGTCAGGTTTCACTAGAAATGACACAATATAGAAACAGTACCCATGCTGCCCACTGCACCCAGTCTACGCTCACGTCAGCCTCCTCGACAACAAATGTTACATGCGCGGTGTTTACCTTTCAGGTATCACCGGTTATACGTGTATCATAGTCTAGTCCACTCGAACTGAGTCACCCTGGCTGTAGGTTGCCGGAGCTGTCCCCACTCCGGATAGAGGGGGTGGGGAGGGGGGCAGGGGGGTGCGGGAGACTGGGTAAGTGTGAAACTACTTGAGTCCGACAAGGGGATATATATATATTAGAGCACAACTGAAGGCTGTATCGGTGTTTAACGCCGTGTGTATCTCCGAGAGTACCACACATGACGCTATCTTTGCTAAACGAGACCGCCTATTTAAACAGAATGTTTTCTCTTGGTCTTTATGTAGCATCAAAGATGGTGCAACTGTAGGATAACATTAGGCCTGCTCCCCTGGCTGGCTCGACACGACGGCCATGGGGACACCTTTCTCCCCAACAAATAGTAAGCTAAGTCAATATTGGAGCTAACATAACGTCTAAACCATGATTAAACCTCCCGATTGTCTGAAGGAGACTTCAGTAAGTGTCTCGCTACAGGCAACACATGGCTCTCACTGTTCTCGGTCGGGGAACACCTACACCGATCTTAAGATGTTGAAAATATTTATCCACATGCCTCTGCATATATTGCTGTCAGCACCTACAGCCGGAGCACCTGGGCCGCGACCAGAGAGACGCATGTGCGTTGTCAGGGACGTTTGCCCTGGGTAGACGGTGAAACCCCGAAGGGTCGTCTCGTCACAGCACCGTGTCGTCATTGTAATTATCGTCGTCATCATCAAAAATGTGGCGCCTGGTGTCCGTTGAAAGGCGTTGCCGGTCGAGTTGGTGACAGACTTGCCATGACGCTTCTGCTGTATGTTTTTTTCCGGTATCTAACTTGTCCCATACATTGTTGTTACTTAGATAAGATAACGAAATATTTATTGCAGAAACATTCCATTACGGGACAGATGCAACTTTTATTTAAAATGATAAAACATTATGATCCATATATTATTATTATTATTATTATTATTATTATTATTATTATTATTATTATTATTATTAAAACAAAAAAATGCAGCAAAGATTGTTTGGGTGATCCTGGCACAGTCAGGCTGGTTAGGCAAATCATCAGCTCAGGGCCCTTGCCCCTTTTACACGCGCCCTTATAAGTCCCAGGAACCGCTGCCTAGTGAAACCCGCCAGAACTTTTCGTAGAATCTGACTCCCAAACACTGCAGCCTATTCCAAAGAAATTTGTATTTATCATTTTCCATGACGCCCTCGAAATATTCCGGGTCGTACCATGGATGGACTACTGTGTCAAAACCACAAGCATGGCGAAGACGGTAATAAAACGATCGAGCCAATCCATCATGTCGCTTAAGAAACAACAACAACAACAACAACAATAATAATAATAATAATAATAATAATAATATCATTATTATTATTATTATCATTATTATTATTATTATTATTATTTGAGTAGTATGTCAAGTGGATGCCAGATCATTACATTGAGGTGATGAAGTGGGGTTTGCACTTCTACCAGTTGTCTGTTGTTGGTGGAAAATATTGGTGGCTGTGTTTCCGTCAACAAACAACACATGCATCACCTCAGAAAACCCGAGAGTTAGAGTACACGTAGCTCAGATATGTCTCAATCTCAGTGAGAATGAGATTACACGTCTCGTCCACAGTGAGAAGGAGATTAATCTTAGCTGAGATGTGTATCGCAGACAGTGAGAATGAGATTACTCTTTGCTGAGATGTGTCTCGCCCACAGTGAGAGCGAGATTACTCTTTGCTGAGATGTGTCTCGCCCACAGTGAGAGTGAGATTACTCTAAATATGATATATGTCTCACCCAAAGTGAGAGTGAGATTACTCTAAGCTGAGATGTGTCTCGGCCACAGTGAGAAGGAGATTTCTCTAAATCTAAAATATGTCTCGCCCACAGTGAGAGTGAGATTACTCTAAATCTAAAATATGTCTCGCTCAACTTGGGTAGGAAATTACTTTCAGCTGAGATGGGTCTTGCCCAAAGTGAGAAGGAGATTACTCTAAAAATAATAAATGTCTCGCCCAAAGTGAGATGGATATTACTCTAATCTGAGATGTGTCTCACTCAAAGTGAGAAACGGATTACTCTAAGCTCATATATGTCTCGTTCACAGTGAGAGTGAGATTACTCTCAGCTGATATATGTCTCCCTCACAGTGAGAGTGATATTACTTTGAGCTGAAATATGTCTTACCTTCTGTTTTGGTACCACGTCTTTACTTGGGTGTCGGTCAGGTTGAGTTTGGCCGCGAGTTCCATCCTGTCCTGGACACTGAGGTATTTCTGTCTCTCAAAGCTTTTCTCCAGACAGCTCAGCTGGTGGTCGGTGAACGCCGTACGGGCCTTGCGGGGCTTCTTGGACTTGGAGGGGCAGTTAGGGTTGTCGTGGGCGTGGTCGTGGGCGTGGCACCCGGCACCCTCCGACTCGTGCAATGCTGGAACAACACAGGCATGTTACTCGTAAATACATTCAATGTAGAACCAATGAAACGTGGAACCCACATATAACTTATCTCATACAACTTTGGAAACAACTAAGTTGTTTAAGAAATGAAATTGCGAGGCATGATTAGATGCAATAATCATAAAGCTTTCCGTCGAACCCACCACACAAGGATGTTTTTGTTCCTCCCAAATTTAGTTCCGATTAAGATTAAATACATAAAACTGCAGTGACAAGTTCCCGTTGGCAGGAACAAATGCTTCGGTGTGTTAATGAGCGATGTTCCCGTGTATTGTTAATGTCCAACATGGAAAACAGGGAAACTAATACATGCAAATCCAATACGAATCAACATTATCTAAAAGAAACACAAAAGAATATGATGAAGAAAGAAAGTATGAAACAAACCCCGATAGTTAATTAATGATAAATACAAATGTGAAATACTACGGCAGTCGGGTTGAAGTATCCTGAAGACTTAACAGAAAAGGAAAAAGCAAATAAAATCTGGTAACAGAGACATGTATAATATATAAACAAATCATTTTTCTAATGAATTTGGTTTGGGTTTTTAATATGTCAATAGGAATTTTCACACATAAAGTATTTGGAAAAACTATATTGCAAGTATGAAATATTATATATATTACGTGTATGGATCTATGTGCATGGATATGTGTGTATATGTATTTATTTGTATGCTTGTGTGTATATTTATATTATTTGTATTGCTTAAATACCTTTTAGAAACGGACAGACAGTTTATTAAGTGAGAAGGCCATAGGCCCATAATACACACACAATGGTTGATTGCACGAACTACGCATGCCAAAATGGAAATTTAATAGTGGATATATTGCAACTGTGTTGTTTTATAGATATTTAGGTATTGTGTTCACGCCCAAACTTGTTTGGACTAAGGCACTAAATACTCCTGCAGCACAGAGTAACAAGGCCATTATGACATTATATAGATATCAAAAGAAAGTTGGTAATATACCCTGTCAAGATTTATTTAAGATATTTGATGCTATGATTGTGCCTATTGTCTGTTACGGTGCAGACGTATGGGGCATTTCATATTGTAAAATTATTGAAGACGTACAGAATAAAATGTGTAAATGGTTTCTAAATACAGGTAAAACAACAAACAATGCAATGGTTTTAGGAGAGTGCGGAAGAGCCCCTCTCCAACTTGTGTATACCGCAAGGGCCATCAAGTATTGGTGCAGGCTACTGCGTTTGGACGAGCACAATGCTATTTAATGCTCAAATCACTGTACCATTCTGGTCGCACCACATGGGCTACTCACATTAAGAACATCTTGTTTAAATTAGGTTTTGGATATGTATGGTTAACACAAGCTGTTGGCAATGTGATGATATTTATTCATCTTTTTAAGCAAAGATTATTTGATAACCTTCAACAATCATGGTGTAGTTCTATGAATAGTATATATGATACCTTTTATCATAAACATTTTAAATCCCTGTTAAATGTATAAACATATTTTACACTCCCCATACCAGTACATCTGAGAATATGTATGACTCGTTTCAGATGTAGCAAGTTTAAACTTGCAGTTGACTTGGGGAGATACACAAATGTCCCATACACTGAACGATTATGTAAATATTGTATAGAAAATGGTATATCTTTTATTGAAGATGAATTTCATGTTTTACTTGTATGTGAGCGTTATTCAGCCTTAAGAAATATGTATCTTAAACAGTATATCAAGTTTCAAACTGTAACATCTTTTAATGAAATTATTTCATCAGAAAACTTTGATGTTGTATATAACACATATTTATATCTATATAAAGTCCAATGGCGAAGAGAAACTTAAATCGATTACTTCCTTGGCATGCGTAGTTCATGCAATCAACTATCTGTCTGTCTGTCTTTTAAAAAGGTCCTTTGTGTCTATAGGCCACCTTGTTTCGGACGTTCTTACTTCATAAACAAATGCATGTCATATAGTCAGACGTTCTTACTTCATATACAAATGCATGTCGTACAGTCAGACGTTCATACTTCATAAACAAATGCATGTCATACAGTCAGACGTTCATACTTCATAAACAAATGCATGTCGTAAAGTCAGACGTTCTTACTTCATAAACAAATGCATGTCATAAAGTCAGACGTTCATACTTCATAAACAAATGCATGTCATATAGTCAGACGTTCATACTTCATAAACAAATGCATGTCATAAAGTCAGACGTTCATACTTCATAAACAAATGCATGTCATAAAGTCAGACGTTCTTACTTCATAAACAAATGCATGTCATATAGTCAGACGTTCTTACTTCATAAACAAATGCATGTCATAAAGTCAGACGTTCATACTTCATAAACAAATGCATGTCAGTGTTTGGATGCCAGCACTGTATTCACTGATGGCAATTCAACATTTTAAAAGCATAAAGTTGACGATAACAACATAAAGTGATCTAATCACACATGGGAGTCACACGATAATGTTTGGGGGTTCAGCATCAAGATGTTCATATGATGATACAGACAACTGGATTGTTCATGTAAGTCTCACCTCGTTACAATAACTATGAAGTAACGAAACACATATAACTATTGAGTTACAATTGTAACGAGCCACTCTTAACAGGGTTACAAGCGACTGATATGAATACAAGTTAATACAGATACAGGAATGAACGTCCTGTGTACGCATCACTAATATTGGTCAAGTTATTTGGTATGGAGACTAGATATTTGGTTAAGCTTCATCTGCAGAACTAGATATTTTTCTAAATAAAACTTTGAGCCCAAATATTTTATCTTGCGACAAGGTCTTTTTTATGGCCAACCATGTCTTTGGTTTTCAACAATCAGAAGCATAATTTTATTTTCAGGCATTTTCTGGGACGATATTTGTTTTTCGTTAACATTCAATGATTTATTAGAGAAATAATTTGCAACTGGTTCGGGTGAACAAAAATCTTGATTCCGATAACTGAAGTTTGGTCTGAATAGGACAAACAATTATAGAATATATGGCTCCTTCTAAAATATGGTGATCGCAACATTTCAGGGTCATTTCACAATGTACGTTTCCGAGTACAATCGTCTCCTGGTCCGGGAGTGCCACAACGTGGAAATATTTTTACGCGTATAAGAACGTGGAGTTGTACATTGTATCTAAGTACTTTCAAATTTGCTGTTAGTTCTCAATTTATTCAGTTTATTTTTTTTCAAATTCCTAGACTAACACTTAGTCAATAAAAAACACTTGTCTTTTATTTAGTTATTTTCTTCGAAAGAACCTTTCCCCTTCTGCTGTTTTATCAAGCAAACTAGACTAGGATAGTTTGATAGATCTAGACTTGCCTAGGCTTTTAGTTAAAAAAGATTGCCCTAAAAAATATAAATTCCAAAGTCATATTGCAGGACTATCACATTCCTTGCAGTAGCTAACATATGTTTCAGGTTTTGAAATCTTAATATGATACATAAAATATAGTAAATCGAAGCAGTTGCTGAAATATTTGTTTGAGAGTGCTTCAAGACATACATTTGTTTCTGACAAATGAGGACACATTATTCTTTCCAGTATTTTCGGAAAAGATTTTTTTTTATAAAATCCCCAAAGAAAGATATTTCAATTACAGCTAGAGGTTCTACTTTGCGTATGCAATGCCGACTTCCGCACACGTTCTTCCCTGCTGTCGTGTTGATGTCTGAAATGCTAGTTTATAGACTAAGCAGGGATATTTTGGGACTTGCATTCAAACATCAATCATATGTTAACAACAGATTTTCAGCCTATTTGCCTTAGTCAATCTGTGCTTATCACTGACTTCCACACGTGAAGGCGTCACGTCACCAGGTGATGGAGCATGTCTGAGGGAGGCTACTGATGCGGATGCGTCACCATTGAGACTCAAATTCAACCATTTTATTCATGACTTCATGACTGACCACATGACTCACCACTTGACTCACCACATGAAGGCCACATGACTGTCCACATGACTGACTATATGACTGACCACATGACTGACCACTTTGAGGTTACACATGACTGTGCAAAAGACTGACCACATGACTATCTACATGACTGACCACATGACTGACCACATGACTTTCCACATGACTGACCGCATGACTGTCCACATGACTGACCACATGACTGTCCACATGACTGACTATGTGACTGACCACATGACTGACAACATAACTGACCACGACTGACAATATGACTGACCACATGACTACAGGACGAGGTGGGTGTGAGTGTCGTGCGAGGTATGAGTTACGCGTCCACTGGGATGTGGTGAGGGGCGTGTATCCTGTCAACGTCGTTGAATCCCGCGTGAACATCGCCTTTAACACTTAGCACTTTACTGGACAGTACTGTCGTGTTGTGTTTACTGGACACTACTGTCGTGTTGTGTTTACTGGACACTACTGTCGTGTTGTGTTTACTGGACACTACTGTCGTGTTGTGTTTACTGGACACTACTGTCGTGTTGTGTTTACTGGACACTACTGTCGTGTTGTGTTTACTGGACACTACTGTCGTGTTGTGTTTACTGGACACTACTGACGTGTTGTGTTTACTGGACACTACTGTCGTGTTGTGTTTACTGGACCCTACTGTCGTCTAGTGGTTGCTAAACTCTGTTGTCGCTTTGCGCTAACGATAATATTAGCAATTGTACAAGTGGCTATGAAGGCAGTTAACGCATAACAACTTGTCTGTTTATAGTCTCATTATTGTACAGCCCCTAATTGGTGTGGTTGTAACGCCAAGCAGATCCACCAGTCACACCTGAAGACGACACCTGTCCAGTAATTAACACACCTGTGAGAGACCGTGTCCAGGTAAAGGATCCCTGTGTTGTCATCGAGGCACACAACGCAGCACAACGGGGGGAGGGGGGCCGTCTTTCACCACAAAGAGATTCACGGATTATCGGGTTTGGGCGATTAGCTGCACACCGTGTGGCGAGTCGATCTGCAGTGACTTCTTTCAACTGTTCTCGTACTTCTACTCAACTTATCTGATTTCATCGTTGTAGATGGCGTGGATAGCGAGTCAAAGGCGGGAGGGTAGTTAAAGACAGCATTTAACGCGCTGACAAAACGTTTTACACAGATCCTATTACATGTTTAGGAGGTAATAGACATTTAAATTTAGAAAGATAACAGGTTTCAAGTTCTATCCTATTTTCATGCACGTTAGCGACCGGTGGAGAGTGGAGAGTTTGGAGCCGTGCTGTCTTGTCTTCCAGATAACACTTAACTAAACTCATTGTGCTGGCTGTAGTCGACTATATCTACCCGCATCTCTCGTGTCGTCAGCAATTAGAGGACTTGAGAACAAAGACTCACACACTGTCTTCACTTACAGCCCG
The DNA here is from genome assembly GCF_022045235.1 of Haliotis cracherodii. NCBI lineage: Eukaryota > Metazoa > Mollusca > Gastropoda > Lepetellida > Haliotidae > Haliotis > Haliotis cracherodii. Next base: position 41,122,629 of record NW_027266268.1, on the reverse strand, counting down.
CCAGGACTTCACACGGACAATAAGGAAGACTTAGTGAAAATTGTTGACATTTCTGAGGAAAGTGAGTCAACGCAAGTGATACGGTATGTCATGGTCAAAACCTTATCAGACATATCAATAGTATTATTTGGAACAATCAGTAAGAATTAGCGATACTTATAAGGAAAACGCGAGGTCATTTGTCCGACATCCTTGTTGATGAGCCCCGTCCGCCCCGCCCCTGTAGGCCACGACCAGCACGGTATTCCGTCATTGTCAGAACTAAATCATGCATGTGCACACGTCACTGGCCTTCTCCCGTCAACAGGGGATATCCTTCCGCATGCAAATTAAACACCCTTATTGATCGACTAACGACATATGACGTATGGAGAATGTGTATACTGTGGAAATTGCATCACAAGTTATGAAAAGGTGGAGAAACCTAGTACCAATACCATTACACGGTATCAGCATGTGGAGAAACAAGTACCAATATCATCCCACGGTATCAGCATGTGGAGAAACAAGTACCCATCTCATCACACGGTATCAGCATGTGGAGAAACTAGTACCCATCTCATCACACGGTATCAATATGTGTAGAAACAAGTACCCATCTCATCACACGTTATCAGCATGTGGAGAAACAGTACCCATCTCATTACACGGCATGTGGAGAAACTAGTACCAACATCAATTAAGTTGTCAGTATGTGGACAAGCGCGCTTCAAACATTGTACAAGCTTACAAAACTATAACGCCACACACTGAGTAGGATAATTGAAGCCGACATGCACGAGCGTGGTCTCCATCAATCATTTGAAAAGGTGCATGTTTGGGTAGAACCCCAACCAGCGGCTGTGGGGTCCGGCGTCCCCCTATGTTGGGCCCAGCTATATACGTTCTTTCTAAATTTTGCCATAAAATAGGTGACCAGATCTAATGTTACAGGTGGAACATTGTTGCGGACCCGTGCGGGGAATGTGGAAGGGGTATCTGCCGTGCAAGGGGGCAGTTGGTGGTAGAAAGTATTTCTGCAGATACAATCAGCTGGTGGTTACCAATTCATTCCTCTGTCACACTGACGGAGGGAGAGATGGCGTTGATAAGCCCTGTAATCCCGCCCCAACCGTCTCCTCCCCCACCCACCTCGCCAACAGTATTCCAAGGGCATAAGATGCTACCCTAACCCCTCGCCCAAACTACCCCCTACCCCCCCCCCCCCCCCCCCCCCCACCTCATCCCACCCCCAACCCCCCACCCCCCAACCCCCCACCCCCACACACTCCCACCCCAACCTCATCTTATCCACAGTAACAACAAGGACACCATCACACCCGCCCTGCTGCTCAATTCCTCCCCACAACTCCCAATTCGCATTCACCCACCCAATCCCATATCGCTGTGCCTCCAGTCCTGATCCCCACCCCTATCCCCACCCCTGCCGCTCCCGGGGGTGGTGTTGTACGCATTGACTGACCACCCACCCTTGAGACGTAGAGGAGTCCGCCACAGCGCCGCGGCCGGTCGCGGGTAGCAGGTTCTACCCGGGGGTGCGAGGTGACCCTCACGGGTACGTATCGGGTTGAGGGGGATCAGCCACACCGGCGCGATGTTGGCTTGTGTGATATGTGCCCGCTCCGCACGCTATAGATCAGTTAGAATTGGCTTTCCTCAACAACTGCTCGGCGATTTGTCAACTTACAGGGTCGTTTGACTTGAATATCGACAATCATTTCCTCGAGTTGGCAACTTAGGATCTGTCGACAAATAACGAGGAAATGGTATGTTGGCATGCGGGGGCAAAGACTACCTCGGTGTGTGGGGTGGGGGAGCGCTTGCTTCAGGTCAGGATGAAGAAAAGGAAACCTCTGTTAATTAGATGTTTTTCATTTTTTGTAGCAGAGACCATATAATACATTATCTATCACTCTTTTCGTGATTTATTTATTTATTTATTTATTTATTTATTTATTTATTTATTTATTTATTTATTTATTTATTTATTTATTCATTCATTCATTTTTTTATTAACTTTTGCTCTGCTTTTAATTATGTTTATTTATATACCAGTATTTGCAACATATCTAGTCCACCGGCCCCTATCCTACGCCAAACCATTTATTGAAAATAACTCCCAAAATAACGCAGTCTCAAAGTGGGTAAGTTTTTGCAAAGTTTATGAAATGTTCATTAATTGACGGATACGATTATCCGTGTGGTGTCGTCATCTTCAGCAACGACGAACATCAACCACCCGACGGCATCAACCACCCGACGGCATCAGGCAGTCAAGTAGAAAAACAGTTGCACACCCGCAGTTAAAATCCACCACTGCATTGCTGATCAAAGCGGGATTCTACAGGAATTCTTTAATAATTAATTTTAACCGGTATACAAATATTGCCGTGTGAAACTAGCCGTTGTTTTGCAGTTGTATGGCAGTACTTGGAGATCACCTATATAGCGTAGTTCCCTGACGGAGCGGGTCTGACTTCTTCACAATGACATGCACATTAAACTTAGATGGCGTGGATATGGCTGAATGGAGAGTTTTATCTAAGGTTTAAGGAGTGTAAATAATTTATACGTTCATCATCGGAAACTGGTATTACGTTTAATGTATGTTAAAAATGTTCTTTGTTACTCCGCGGCGCTGCCGATTTGCCTGTGTGAGAAGTGTCTTGTAGGACGCCCGACACAGTCGCCATAGAGTTTGGATGCATTCATCACCGTTATATCACGCGCTCCGCTGAGAATATGGAAGCATACTCCGTCAGGCCATATCCACTTAATGCTTAAATAATACACACAGTGTGTGAGCCGCGGACTGACACACACACACCACCATGCTCACCCACACAATGGCTGAGCGCCGAGAACGGAAAAGAATGGAAACTTTGCAACCGTATACAATTTTGATTTAAAAGAATAATGTTTTGTACATGCATGGATTGGGGAGTGTTATTGACTACATTGCTACATTCATCAGTGGAAGCAAGCAGGTACAGACAATCGGTTTGCCTCTGGAGGGGAGACGGTTATCTGTTGTTTGCTTGTTTGTATAAAGTATTCTTTCTTGACATAAAAATATATTCCTGTTATAAGTATATATTTGTATAAAATATTCTTTCTTGACATAAAAATATATTCCTGTTATAAGTATATATTTGTATAAAGTATTCTTTCTTGACATAAAAATATATTCCTGTTATAAGTATATATTTGTAAAAAATATTCTTTCTTGACATAAAAATATATTTCTGTAATAATTTGGCAATTACCGCTGCGACGGGCGTTAAAGTTCAGGCGAGTACTAATTTATCTTCAAATAAATACGCATTTGGTGATGGTAAATTAATTCTATTATTTCTTGCTTCTTTTGTTCATTATATCTTGTTTTTTTTATTTTTCGTTTGAACACATATTTCAACGCGTCAGATCTGAGGAAGGTTCTAGAAGACCTGGAGGTAATGTGCTCGACAGTTCCGCGACGTCCGCCCCGGCATTGGTACAGACTTATACAGAGCGCAGCGGGAAGGAAAGCAGATTGTTGTCAACTGTCAAATACTCATCGATATGCAATAATATGAATAGTATCTAAGCTTAGGACTAGTTTTTAAATAATTTTAAGAAGAGATTGTTTAACAGAAAAATGAGAATAATACAAGAAAAGTATCACTACCTGTATGAAAATAATCCTATGTAAAATCTCACGGGTTGAAACGTTGCCTGCATTTTCATGCTGTTTCTTCTCAGGTGACGGGTGAATAATGACATGATTTGCTATCATTAAAATACAACATTTAGCAGAAACTTGGCCGTGTTTTATATAACAAAGAATTATGGGACCAATACAACTACTACAAAAATATACAAACAAAGGCTTTATATACCATCTTCGTACAATATTCTACAGTTATTGAAAATATTCTGTTAACAATTGCTTTGTTTGCAACATAGAACTGATCTGGATTTATTATTCAAGGAACACATGTTAAGAAAGTGAAGCTTGTATGAGTTGCCGCAAGATGGGTGGGCCGGCCTGGATCTTACAAACACAACTTCATAGCTGATCATTAATTAATAATTTAAAATTAATAAAGCTCATAAATATATATGGAATGTAATAATTAAACTTGATCCAAATGTAAAGTCTTTGCCTCCCATGTTAGAGGAACATGAATAGGCAAGCAGCTTCTGTATCCTGTGTAAGCGGGGAAATGACGGAGCCAGAAGTAGCCCTGGCACATTGTTTACAAACATTAAAGAAGTAGTTATCCATAAAAAAGTGTCCTGTCTTCATCACCAATTCATAGCCTAATTATTTAAAAAATTTCCGATGTGTTATTTTTGTGTGTGAAAATTTGATATGTGATTACAGATTTGTTTTCACTTTTCAGACCTTACACGAGTGAAGCTGTTTGCCTGACAGGAAAGTCTCCTCTGGCTCGGGGAGTTACCTCCGCCGATGTGTTAGTGCATACTCATATCACTGAATCACACGACGACAAGCCGTGGTGATGTACCGGGGTCGACGGTTGACGGGGTTGACGGGTGTGGCGGGGTGTGTGTGTGGAGAAAACCTGGATATGTTCAGGATTCTCTACAAGGAGCGCGGGTTGCGAGGTGTCAGAGAGTGTGGCTAACTGGTATAAAACGCTACTTGTTTCGAATTCTTTATAAGGACCACGGCCTGCTTAATTTAATTATATATATATATTTTTGTCAAATAGTGCGTCCAAACAAAATTACCAGTTTACAGCTGCTGCTGTTGGCTCTCTTATCCACTTTCATCCCTGTGTCAGGATGTATGGGGATACTGTACGTGTATAACTATCGTTATTCTATGGGTATAGCTATCGTACTACTCTATGGGTATAGCTATCGGCGTATACTTACAATCACTAAGTTTGTCGTCGTTCTCGTCGTCCCCCGGTTGTGTGACGAAGTAGTCTGGGTGTGGTAGTTCTGCCGGGGGATCGGGCCGGTGCCGGTAGAGAGGGTTCACGGATGGGAACACTGGGTCGGACCTGTGCGGGCCTCTGTCCGACAGAATGTCTGATATAAGAAATGAGGGTTTGCTGTGGGGTGGCGAATATTTGACACCACCCCTCGGTGACTCTCTGTCCTCAGAGTTATCTGCCCCTGAAGTTGTTGAAGGACTTTCGCATTTATCATTTCCAACAACGTCGCCCTCACTGTCGCTGTGGTTGAAGGCGACACTTGACTTGGAGTCGGACATGTCGGATGTAAATTACAAACTCCAGTAGATGTAGAATGACCGCGGGGGTCGAGTGTAAATGGCTGGATTTGAAGGTGGCCAGTACTTTTGTTCAAAGAACACACAACCCAAACTGTGGTTCCAAGAAATACAGAAATCTCTCAATTCCAAATGTTGTCTCAATGTTGTGACAATCTTTCCCACAGTTCCAGGCGACCGTCATCCGTCTGTGACTCGGTTGTAAGACGACTTCATTCCATCCAGAAACACAAGTTTGGATAATCAGAATTAATCAGCTATCAACCAACCACTGCCGTTCAGTTTATCCTGTCTTGTTGCGATAATGAGCCAGGACGATGCGAGTCCTATTGGGCGGCACTCTCGCTACTTACTGGCGCAGATTGTCACAGTTCGCGGGAATCAATACTCTTCAGCACCGATCACTGCAATTTCGATTTGTTTGCAAATTATCTCGACTATGCGCGTCGAGCGGTGGGACATCTATCATGCTTCAGCGTGTTATTCGCTCCGACCTGTCCATGTGTGTCAGTAACAACTGTATTGACATGCATTCAGCCAATCATCCGCCAGGAGGTGTGGCTTACTGAGTGCAGTGGGCGGGGCAAGTGTGTATTGACAAACGCGTGGAGCGAGGCGGGGATACGTTCGCTCTCGTTTGTCGAAGGAGGAGGGAAGTCGTCGTGTTCGACGTAATCATAAACATTATTCCCTACGACTGATCTGCCGACAACACGACAGCTCGGAAACACCAGCACATTAGCGCACAAAGTGTCCTCCATATTGGTCTGTTCCAGTAAATGACTCAAGTGAGAAACAATGGCGAATGTTGGGAGAGGCCAGTTGGAGATGTATGACGCTTGGCGCCTGTCTCCTTAGGCACACTCAACTCACACGCACACGCACACGCACACGCACATTGCAGCAGCAAGTTATTGATGCAGGTTTTGCCGAGAAGATAAACCACTATTTTAATTATTTTAATAGTTGCATTATCCGTTCATCTATGATATCCACACAGGGCTGAGCAATGTCTTCGTAACTGATCATGTTGGCGTTACTGCGGAGTCCAATACATTGTGTCACTTACACCCTGGGCTGCTGCCTTGCTCAGCACTGACGCGAGTCTATAATCAGCGCTACCACAATACCCATCCTCTCCAACGGTCAACATGTCTACAAGGGTCACTTCTCGTTCTTCCATGAGCCATAATATTAATGTCGTCAAAAGCTACCCGTTATCTAATGTGGAGGAAATGTACGCGAGTTATATCGAAGTCATTATGCCTAAATGAAATGAAATGAAATACCAGGAATTATGAATTGCCGCTTTATGCGTACAGACCACGAACACCAGGGCCCAGTTGCACAAAGCAATATAAGCCCTGCGACTGTCATGAGCCGGTGTTAAAGTATTGGAGTACGATCATCTTGGCCCTAAGACAGCGTTGTGCTTGGTCCTGGTTGTACATTGATGCGTCTTCTTGCTTGCAACTGTCACCGTTGTGGCTGCCTCCCGTATCTCCATCACTTGAACTCTTTGTTAACAGCCCCTAAACAACACAAAGTGCTGAAAAAACCATGTTGGTGATGGCATAAGGCAGTGATTAATAAATAATTTGCCATAATCAAAACACATACAAATTGCCCGCGTCCCGAGTTGAGACTCGTGACGGATCAATATCGCAGTCCCCAATGTGTGCTGCAGTGTGTGAAATATGCATGGCATCTTCCTGACTGGATGCATGGCTGTCACTGTGGTATATAGTCCTCAATGTCTTTGAAGAAACAATGGGAAACTGTTTAATTGACTTGGACACACTGGAACATTGTGTATGGAATATTGTGTATGGCGGAATGAAACCCGTCTTCCCATCTCTCTGCGTTGTTCCAGTATTGACGAAACACCCGATACCAACAAATGGCACTGTACGTCATAACGGCGTAGAAACCAAACTCCCCACCCTCCCAAACTCCACACCCTCGTCTCTCTCTACCCTCATACAATCCCTTCTTCTTCTCGTCCATCAACTCACCCTCCTATCACGAACGCACCCTCGTAGCTCTACTCCACCCCACCCGCTCACTCACTTTCCCCCTACTCCCCACCACACCCAGTACAACTCCACTTTCCCCCCAACCTCCCCACCCCATCCCTTGCAACTCCACTTTCCCCACCTCCCCACCACACCGCCATGCAATTCCACATTCCCCACCTCCTCACCACACCGCCATGCAATTCCACATTCCCCACGTCCCCACCGCCATGCAATTCCACTTTCCCCACCTCCCCACCACACCGCCATGCAATTCCACTTTCCCCACCTCCCCACCACACCCCGTACAACTCCACTTTCCCCACCTCCCCACCACACCCCCTACAACTCCACTTCTCCACCTCCCCACCACACCCCGTACAACTCCACTTTCCCCACCTCACCAACACACCGCTATGCAATTCCACTTTCCCCACATCCCCACCACACCGCCATGCAATTCCTTTTTCCCCACCTCCCCACCACACCGCCATGCAATTCCACTTTCCCCACCTCCCCACCACACCGCCATGCAATTCCACTTTCCCTAACCTCCTCACCACACCCCGTGCAATTCCACTTTCCCCACCTCCCCACCACACCGCCATGCAATTCCACTTTCCCCACCTCCCCACCACACCGCCATGCAATTCCACTTTCCCTAACCTCCTCACCACACCCCGTGCAATTCCACTTTCCCCACCTCCCCACCACACCGCCATGCAATTCCACTTTCCCCACCTCCCAACCACACCGCCATGCAATTCCACTTTCCCCACCTCCCCACCACACCGCCATGCAATTCCACTTTCCCCACCTCCCCACCACACCGCCATGCAATTCCACTTTCCCCACCTCCCCACCACACCGCCATGCAATTCCACTTTCCCCACCTCCCCACCACACCCCGTACAACTCCACTTTCCCCACCTCCCCACCACACCGCCATGCAATTCCACTTTCCCCACCTCCCCACCACACCCCGTACAACTCCACTTTCCCCACCTCCTCACCACACCGCCATACAATTCCACTTTCCCCACCTCCCCACCCCTTGCAACTACACTTTCCCCACCTCCCCACCACACCGCCATGCAATTCCACATTCCCCACCTCCTCACCACACCGCCATGCAATTCCACATTCCCCACGTCCCCACCGCCATGCAATTCCACTTTCCCCACCTCCCCACCACACCGCCATGCAATTCCACTTTCCCCACCTCCTCACCACACCGCCATGCAATTCCACTTTCCCCACTTCCTCACCAAACCCAGTACACTCCACTTTCCCCACCTCCCCACCACACCGCCATGCAATTCCACTTTCCCCACCTCCCCACCACACCCCGTACAACTCCACTTTCCCCACCTCCCCACCACACCGCCATGCAATTCCACTTTCCCCACCTCCCCACCACACCGCCATGAAATTCCACTTTCCCAACCTCCTCACCACACCCCGTACAACTCCACTTCCCCACCTCCCCACCCCTTGAAACTACACTTTCCCTAACCTCCCGACGCCACCTAGCGAAACCCCACTTTCCCCCAACCTCCCGACCCGTGGGTAGAATGGTCTTCAGCAACCCATGCTTGCCGTAAAAGGCGACTATGCTTGTCGTAAAAGGCGACTAACGGGATCGGGTGGTCGAGCTCGCTGACTTGGTTGATGCAGGTCATCGTATCCCAATTGCGTGGATCGATGCTCATGATATTAATCACTGTATTGTCAGGTCGAGACTCGATTATTTACAGACCGCTGTCATATAGCCTGAATATTGCTGAGTGCAGCGTAAAACAACAAACCAACAACCATCCCAACCTCCCCACCCCGCCCAGTGCAACTCCACTTTCCTCCAACATCCCCACCCCACCCCATGAAACTCCACTTTCCCTAACCTCCCAACCCCGTTCAACTCAACTTTCCCCATCTCCCCACCACACCCTGTGCAACTCCCTTTTTCCGAACCTCCCCACCCCGTACAGCTCCACTTTCCCCACCTCCTCACCACACCGCCATGCAATTCCACCTCCCCTAACCTACCCACCCCACTCCGTGCAACTCCACCCATACCCATCTCTCCACCCCGTCCCCCCCACCCCCCAACCCTACCCCCACCCTGTAATTCCCACATTTGTGTAATTTCACCCCGTGTATAATCAGCTGTATAAATTGAAAAAAATGGAAGTTTAAATCATCAGAACAATTTCCAAAACTGAGCTTAGAACAAAGGCGATCTTGTCTCTTATTTGTTAACTAAAGTAAGACTTATGGCAGTGGTCGCTTTGTAGAACGGGAAGTGCAGATATTCTGCCGAAATTGATGAGGCTGGGATAGACTTTCCCGGCGACTTACTTAACATCAAACGTCAAATCCACGTCTACTCCACAACACCACACACGGATCCACCCCCAACCACACAAATCCACCTCCCACCACACAAAGATCCACCTAGCACCACACACAAATCCACCTCCCACCACATCCAAATCCACCTCCCACCATACACAGATGCATCTCCAACCATACACAGATGCATCTCCCACCACACACAGATACATCTCCCACCACACACAGATCCATCTCCCACCACACAAATCCACCTCCCACCACACACAGATGCATCTCCAACCATACACAGATGCATCTCCCACCATACACAGATGCATCTCCAACTACACAAATCCACCTCCCACCACACACAGAGGCATCTCCCACCACACACAGATCCATCTCCCAACACACAGATCCATCTCCCACCTCACATAGATGCATCTCCCACCACAAACAGTCCCATCTCCCACCACACAGATCCACCTCCCACCACACAAATCCACCTCCGAACACACACAAATCCACCTCCTACCAGACACAGACATCTCCCTCCACACAAATCCTCCTGTCACCGCAAAAATCCACCTCCAACCACACAAACCCACCTCCCACCACACACAGATCCATCTCCTACCACACACAACTCCGCCTCAAACAACACAGAGATCCACCTCCAACCACACACAGATCCACATCCCACAATACACAGATCCACATCCCACCATACACAAATCCATCTCCCACCACACACAGATGCATCTCCCACCACACACAGATCCATCTCCTACCACACACAGATCCATCTCCCACCACACAGATCCATCTCCCACCACTCACAGGTCCACCTCTAACCACACACAGATCCACCTCTAGCCACACACAGATCCATCTCCCACCACTCACAGGTCCATCTTTAGCCACACACAGATCCAACTCCTACCACACACAGATCCAACTCCCACCACACACAGATCCATCTACCACCACTCACATATACATCTCCCACCACACACAGATCCACCTCTAGCCACACACAGATCCACATCCCACCATACACAAATCCACCTCCCACCACACACAGATCCATCTCCCACCACACACAAATCCACCTCCCACCACACACAGATCCACCTCTAGCCACACACAGATCCACATCCCACCACACACGGATCCATCTCCCACCACACACAGATCCATCTCCACCCATACTAAATCCACCTCCAACCACACACAGATGGATCTCCCACCACACACAGATCCATCTACCGCCATACACAGATCCACCTCCCACCATACATAAATCCACCTCCCACCACACACAGATCCATCTCCCACCACACACAGAATCATCTCCCACCACACACAGATGCATCTCCCACCACACACAGATGCATCTCCCACCACACACAGATCCATCTCCCACAACACACAGATGCATCTCCAACCATACAGAAAACCACCTCCAACAATGCACAGATGCATCCCCGCCCATACATAAATCCACCTCCCACCATACACAGATCCATCTCCCACAAACCACATATCCACCTCGTATCACATACAAACCCACCCCGTACCACACACAGGTCCACTTTCAACCACACACAAGCCCACCTCCCACAAAACACAGATGCATCTCCCACCACACAGATCCACCTCCCACCACACACAGATCCATCTCCCACCACACAAACCCACCTACCACCACACAGATCCACCTCCACCACACAGATCCACCTCCACCACACAAATCCACCTCCCACCACACAAACCCACCTCCACCACACAGATCCACCTCCACCACTCACAGGTCCACCTTTAGCCACACACAGATCCATCTCCCACAAACCACATATCCACCTCGTATCACATACAAACCCACCCCGTACCACACACAGGTCCACCTTCAACCACACACAAGCCCACCTCCCACAAAACACAGATGCATCTCCCACCACACAGATCCACCTCCCACCTTACACAAACCCACCTTCCACCACACAAAATCCACCTCCAACCACACACATATCCACTTCAACAACACAAACATATCTCCTACCACACACAACTCCGCCTCAAACAACATACAGATCCACCTCCCACCCCACAGATCCACCTCCCACCACACAAATCCACCTCCCACCACACAAATCCACTTCCCACCACACAAATCCACTTCCCACCACACCCACCCATCTCCCACCACACAAATCCACCTCCCACCACACAGATCCACCTCCCACCACACAAACCCACCTCCCACCACTCAAATCCACTTCCAACCACACAAACATATCTCCTACCACACACAACTCCGCCTCAAACAACATACAGATCCACCTCCCACCACAGAGACCCACCTCCCACCACACAGATCCATCTCCCACCACACAAATCCACCTCCCACCACACACAGATGCATCTCCAACCATACACAGATGCATCTCCCACCACACACAGATACATCTCCCACCACACACAAACCCACCTCCCACACACAGATCCATCTCCCACCACACAAATCCTCCTCCCACCACACAAATCCACTTCCCACCACACAAACCCACCTCCACCACACAGATCCACCTCCACCACACAAACCCACCTCCCACCACACAAACCAACCTCCACCAAACAGATCCACCTCCCACCACACAGATTCACCTCCCACCACACAGATCCACCTCCCACCACACAAACCCACCTCCCACCACATAAAATCCATCTCCACCACAAGGGATCCACCTCCCTCCACACAAATACACCTCCCACCACACAAACCCACTTCCCAACACACAGATCCACCTCCCACCACACAGATCCACCTCCAACCACACAAACCCACCTCCCACCACACAAATCCACCTCCACCATACAGATCCACCTCCCACCACACAAACCCACCTCCACCACACAGATCCACCTCCCACCACACAAACCCACCTCCTACCACACAAATCCACCTCCCACCACACAGATCCACCTCCCACCACACAAACCCACCTCCCACCACACAAATCCACCTTCCACCACACAGATCCACCTCCCACCACACAGATCCACCTCCCACCACACAAACCCACCTCCAACCACACAAATCCACCTCCCACCACACAAACCCACCTCCCACCACACAGATCCATCTCCCACCACACAAACCCAACTCCACCACACAGATCCACCTCCCACCACACAAACCCACCTCCACCACACAAACCCACCTCCACCACACAAATCCACCTCCACCACACAAATCCACCTCCACCACACAGATCCACCTCCCACCACACAAACCCACCTCCACCACACAAACCCACCTCCAACCACACAAATCCACCTCCCACCACACAAACCCACCTCCACCACACAAACCCACCTCCCACCACACAAATCCACCTCCCATCACACAAACCCACCTCCACCACACAAATCCACCTCCCACCACACAGATCCGCCTCCCACCACACAAACCCACCTCCCACCACACAGATCCACCTCCCACCACACAAACCCACCTCCCACCACACAAACCCACCTCCCACACACAGATCCACCTCCCACCACACAGATCCACCTCCCACCACACAAACCCACCTCCCACCGCACACAGATCCACCTCCCACTACACAAACCCACCTCCCACCACACACAGTTCCAACCTCACCACACAAATCCATCTCCACCACACAAACCCACCTCCCACCACACAAACCCACCTCCCACCACACACAAATTCACCTCCCAACACTGATATACCACCTCAACAATACTGAGGCACACATCTTACGCTCGAGGTAACAGTCCCTGTTTCGAGGATGTTACAGAAGAGTGTTATCCTGACGACTTCCACGCCTGGTTTGTGTTTGGAGGAACCTGATGGGAGACAATGAGAGGTGGTGCCCAGCCGAGCAGCCCCACGACAACACGGGGACTGCCTCACCAGTTAAATGCTCTTTCTTTGTACAAAATAATTACATTTTCATTGAGTCCTGTGCTTACGTTAGGGGTTGCGCGACGTGAGAGGGTGATTGTGAACCGTTACGGGCCAATCTGCTGCATGGCCCCAGGCTTTCGGCTCAAGCGCTCATGCCATTCTTTCCTCTCGCTAAATCCAAATTTCATACAGTGAGCAGCCCTTTAGATGAGGTTAATCTTTTATTGAAATGCCAATCAAGGGCGATGAGATGTGTTGCGAGGACACAGGCAAGAGCTTAGTATCAATACCAACGACTTTTCATGGGCGGATTGCATTGACTGTCTGTATCTCTTTGTCACAAGTAAACATGATCACACTGACAACTCAGTCAGTCGTGGGAGGGACTCTCACATATGTGGAGGGGGTGATTGTGGCGGGATGGGGGCGGAGATAGTAGGACGAGAGTGGGGTGACGGGACTAGGGTGACGGTGACGGGACGAGAGTGGGGTGACGGGACTGGGGTGACAGTGACGGGATGAGAGTGGGGTGACGGGACTGGGGTGACAGTGACGGGATGAGAGTAGGGTGACGGGACTGGGGTGACAGAGAGTGATGATCACGGAATGAGAGTAAAAGTTGACAGGATGAAAATGAGAATAACGGGGTGAGAGTGAGGGTGACGGGATGAGAATGAGGATAGCAAGATGAGGGTGAAGGTGACGGGATGAGAGTGAGAGTAACGGGATGATGCTGAGAGTGACAGGATGGGAGTGATGGTCACGGAATGAGAGTAAGAGTGACAGGATGAAAGTGAGGATAACGGGATCAGAGTAAGAGTGACATGGTCAGAGGGAGGATGACGGGATGAGGGTGTGAGTGAGAGTGACAGGAAGAGAGTGGAGGTGATGGGATGAAAGTGAGAGTGACAGGAAGAGAGTGGAGGTGACGGGATGAAAGTGAGAGTGACAGGAAGAGACTGGAGGTGACAGGATGAGAGTGAGAGTGGCGGAATGAGAGTGGAGGTGACGGGATGGGTGTGAGAGTTACGGGAAGAGATTGGTGGTGACGGGATGAGAGTGAGGATGACAGGATGGGAGTGGAGATGACAGGAAGAGAGTGGAGGTGACGGGATGAAAGTGAGAGTGACAGGAAGAGAGTGGAGGTGACGGGATGAAAGTGAGGGTGACAGGAAGAGAGTGGAGGTGACGGGATGAGAGTGAGAGTGACAAGAAGAGAGTGGAGGTGATGGGATGAGAGTGAGAGTGGCGGAATGAGAGTGGAGGTGACGGGATGAGAGTGAGAGTTACGGGATGAGAGTGAGAGTCACAGGAAGAGAGAGGAGGTGAGGGGATGAGAGTGAGAGTGACAGGAAAAGAGTGGAGGTGAGGGGACGAGAGTGAGAGTGACAGGAAGAGAGTTGAGGTGAGGGGATGAGAGTGAGAGTGACAGGAAGAGATTGGTGGTGACGGCGTGAGAGTGAGAGTGACAGGAAAAGAGTGGAGGTGAGGGGATGAGAGTGAGAGTGACAGGAAGAGAGTTGAGGTGAGGGGATGAGAGTGAGAGTGACAGGAAGAGATTGGTGGTGACGGCGTGAGAGTGAGAGTGACAGGAAGAGAGTGGAGGTGACGGGATAAGAGTGAGAGTGACGGGATGAGAGTGAGAGTGACGAAATGAAAGTGGAGGTGACGGGATGAGAGTGAGGATGACAGGATGGGAGTGAGGATGACGGGAAGAGAGTGGAGGTGACGGGAAGAGAGTGAGAGTGTCGGAATGAGAGTGGAGGTGACGGGAAGAGAGTGGAGGTGACGTGATGAGAGTGAGGATGACAGGAAGAGAGTGAGAGTGTCGGAATGAGAGTGGAGGTGAAGGGATGAGAGTGGAGGTGACGGGATGAGAGTGAGAGTTACGGGATGAAAGTGAGAGTGACAGGAAGAGAGTGGAGGTGAAGGGATGAGCGTGAGAGTGATAGGATGAGAGTGGAGGTGACGGGATGAGAGTGGAGGTGACTGGATAAGAGTGGTGGTGACGGGATGAGAGTGAAAGTTACGGGATGAGTGTGAGAGTGACAGGAAGAGAGTGGAGGTGAAGGGATGAGAGTGAGAGTGATAGGATGAGAGTGGGAGTGACGGAATGAGAGTGGAGGTGACTGGATAAGAGTGGTGGTGACGGGATGGGAGTGAGGATGACGGGAAGGGATTGGTGGTGACGGGATGAAAGTGAGGGTGACGAAATGAGAGTGGAGGTGACGGGATAAGAGTGAGGATGACAGAATGGGAGTGAGGATGACGGGAAGGGATTGGAGGTGACGGGATGAAAGTGAGGGTGACGAAATGAGAGTGGAGGTGACGGGATAAGAGTGAGGATGACAGAATGGGAGTGAAGATGACGGGAAGGGATTGGAGGTGACGGGATGAGAGTGAGGATGACAGGATGGGAGTGAAGATGACGGGAAGGGATTGGAGGTGACGGGATGAAAGTGAGGGTGACGAAATGAGAGTGGAGGTGACGGGATAAGAGTGAGGATGACAGAATGGGAGTGAGGATGACGGGAAGAGATTGGAGGTGACGGGATGAAAGTGAGGGTGACGAAATGAGAGTGGAGGTGACGGGATAAGAGTGAGGATGACAGAATGGGAGTGAGGATGACGGGAAGAGAGTGGGGATGACGGGGTAAGAGTGAGGATGACAGGATGAGAGTGAGGATGATGGGAAGAGAGTGGAGGTTGCGGGATCAGAATGGAGGTGACGGGATGAGAGTGGAGGTAACGTCCCGTCACCTTCACTCACATCCTTTCATCTTCACTCTCATCCCGTCAATCTCACTCTCATCCCGTCATCTCCACTCCCATTCCGTCACTCTCACTCTCATCCAATCACTCTCACTCTCATTCCGTCACCTCCACTCTTTTCCTTCACCTCAACTCTCATCCCGTCACTCTCACTCTCATCCCGTCACTCTCATCCAGTCACTCTCTCTCCCATCCCGTCACCCTCACTCTCATCCTGTCACCCTCTCTCATCCCGTCACCTCCACTTTCATCCCGTCACTCTCACTCTCATCCTGTCACTCTCACTCTCATCCCGTCACTCTCACTTTCATCCCGTCACTCTCACTCTCATCATGTCACTCTCACTCTCTTATTCCGTCACTCTCACTCTCATCTTGTCACTCTCACTGTCATCCCGTCAGTCTCACTCTTATCCCGTTACTCTCATCCAGTCACTCCCCCTCCCATCCCGTCACCCTCACTCTCATCCTGTCACTCTCACTCTCATCCCGTCACTCTCACTCTCATCCCGTCACTCTCATCCAGTCACTCTCCCTCCCACCCCGTCACCCTCACTCTCATCCCGTCATCCTCACTCTCATCCCGTCACCTCCACCTTCATCCCGTCATTCTCATTCTCATCACGTCACCTCCAGGGGATGGGGTGAGGGTTGGGTGAGGTGATGGGGTGAGGGTTGGGTGAGGGGATGGGGTGAGGGGTTGGGTTAGGGGATGGGGTGAGGGTTGGGTGAGGGGATGGAGTGAGGGGATGGAGTGAGGGGATGGGGTGAGGGTTGGGTGAGGGGATGGGGTAAGGGGATGGAGTGAGGGGATGGAGTGAGGGGATGGAGTGAGGGGATGGGGTAAGGGGATGGAGTGAGGGGATGGAGTGAGGGGATGGGGTAAGGGGATGGAGTGAGGGGATGGGGTGAGGGTTGGGTGAGGGGATGGGGTAAGGGGATGGAGTGAGGGGATGGAGTGAGGGGATGAGGTAAGGGGATGGAGTGAGGGGATGGAGTGAGGGGATGGGGTAAGGGGATGGAGTGAGGGGATGGGGTGAGGGGATGGGGTGAGGGTTGGATGAGGGGATGGGGTAAGGGGATGGAGTGTGGGGATGGAGTGAGGGGATGGGGTGAGGGTTGGGTGAGGGGATGGAGTGAGGGGATGGAGTGAGGGGATGGGGTGAGGGTTGGGTGAGGGGATGGGGTAAGGGGATGGAGTGAGGGGATGGAGTGAGGGGATGGGGTAAGGGGATGGAGTGAGGGGATGGAGTGAGGGGATGGGGTAAGGGGATGGAGTGAGGGGATGGGGTGAGGGTTGGGTGAGGGGATGGGGTAAGGGGATGGAGTGAGGGGATGGAGTGAGGGGATGGGGTAAGGGGATGGAGTGAGGGGATGGAGTGAGGGGATGGGGTAAGGGGATGGAGTGAGGGGATGGGGTGAGGGGATGGGGTGAGGGTTGGATGAGGGGATGGGGTAAGGGGATGGAGTTTGGGGATGGAGTGAGGGGATGGGGTGAGGGTTGGGTGAGGGGATGGGGTGAGGGTTGGGTGAGGGGATGGGGTAAGGGGATGGAGTGAGGGGATGGAGTTAGGGGATGGGGTAAGGGGATGGAGTGAGGGGGATGGAGTGAGGGGATGGGGTAAGGGGATGGAGTGAGGGGATGGAGTGAGGGGGATGAGTCAGGGGGGTTGGTGAGAGGAGGGCATGAGGGGTTGGGGGAGAGGTGGAGTAAGGGGCTTGGGTGAGGGGGTTGTGTGAGAGATCGAGATGAGGGAGTGTGTGAGGGGATGGAGTGAGGGGATGGGGTGAGCAGCGTTGGATACCTCTTAGCGGGAGTAGATGGAGGTGTACCTGGTGTGTCTCCCCCCTCCCCTCCACAGCACTAGGTGACCTCCATAACGTTGTGTCACGGGGTCAAGGAGTGCAAGCGTCACGCTTCCCCCAAGGAACTGCGGCTAGTGAATATACCCTTATCTACAAGCCTGGTTTTGCCTGGTTTTCATGAAGTGACGAGCGTGATCAGCCATGCAGGTGAGAAGATTGTGGCGTTGAGGCTGGATTATATATCAATAAGCCCCTTCTGGGTGGTCACACGCGGTCGGACTCTGGACGCAGGTGGACACACCATGCCTCGCACTGACCACAATTGCTTGGTGCCGTTGTAAAAAGCGATCTTAGCGCTAAGGTTGTTTTTTAAAACGGCACCCTTGTCTATAACACAATCAAGTTCATCATCCTTCGAGTTTTAGTTGACAAGTATCCATGAGACTTTCATCCCGTCACCTCCACTCTCTTCCCGTCATCCTCACTCCCATCCTGTCATCCTGTCATATAGCTATGATATTCATCACTGAATATCATAGCTATATAAGCGCCTACCAACAACCAGAGTGATGAATATCATAGCTATATAAGCGTCTACCAACAACCAGAGTGATGAATATCATAGCTATATAAGCGCCTACCAACAACCAGAGTGATGAATATCATAGCTATACTAGCATCTACCTACAACCAGAGTGAAGAATATCATAGCTATATAAGCATCTACCAACAATCAGAGTGACGAATATCATAGCTGTATAAGCGTCTACCAACAACCAGAGTGATGAATATCATAGCTATATAAGCGTCTACCAACAACCAGAGTGATGAATATCATAGCTATATAAGCGCCTACCAACAACCAGAGTGATGAATATCATAGCTATACTAGCATCTACCTACAACCAGAGTGATGAATATCATAGCTATATAAGCGTCTACCAACAACCAGAGTGAGGAATATCATAGCTATATAAGCGCCTACCAACAACCAGAGTGACGAATGGTATAAGTTGACCAATCCGTTCTGTACCGTAAGCTACCTTCAGTAATATCCTTCAATCATGACATTGATTCTAACACCTGGAGGTTTGTGGATCAGCGCAGATTCTGGACGGCCCTTTAATTGTCCACTAACAGATGACGTCATTTTTTACGTGGCACGAGATTGCCATTTAGCACGTGCTTTTGTCCATCAGACCACGCGCTATTACCCGCCAGTATATGTGGACACCTTGTAATGTGGACAGTGAGGCGCCGGTAATTTCCTAATGTAAGTCAATAACTGTACATAGTGTAGCCATTAGAACCAGACTGCACCTCTCTATGATGAGACATTGCAGCAGCTCTGGGCGAACGCCGTCATTAAGTTAGTAGGGATACCAACTAATCTGGCGGAAAATTCCAATAATAGTCCTACTGCCGCGTCAGTCAGTGGCCTGGTATTTTGTCTTGCATCTTTAAAACTGTTTAAAAGTGTTGTGTATTGTGTGGGGCTGGCTGCATCCCCCATGGGCCCCTGTCCGTTATACACTTGGCTTACCATCCATTGTTGCCTCATAGAAATCGAATCGATGTCACATCGCCCATATGAAATATTAACCTTCCTATGATCACTAACTAAAGCTCTTTTGTATCGTCTAATCGGTCTCGGATATTCCATGCCATTCACACGTCCGATCGCGAGAAGAGCCTAGATTGCGTCTAAACACTGCAGCGTTCCACGTGGCATGATATGAATAGCGGCATAAATGATTGGTGTGCACGGAGTGATAACAGTGTTTAGTGTCGTCCCTCGTTGACTGAGCTTACGATTAAACTTTAAACACCGCTAGTGGGGATGTCGACAGTCCTTGGTGTCCCCGGATGTAGACAAATGACGGACCGAGGTGACCTCACTGTGCTGCATACTGCATGACTGTAGGGACGCGCAGAATGTCTCCCGAGACTTGGATTGAAATTTAAACGCTTGATCATTTCACCGTGACGTGAACAATTAGCAGCTGTCTTCATGGTAACAACTGTGACGCGTGCGCAACGCCTCCTAACAACTGTCATAGGTGTCTGTGTACACATAGAATGTGTCTGACATTTAGTCAGGTTATGCTTCACAACTAACGAGTACGAGATCGCACAGCTACACCCTGCTACGTCACTGTGCTTGTAGGAACAACCAGCTTTAATAAAGAGTAGGTAGATCAACAATGCTATATCTGTGAGAAGGCAGGTACACCCTGCTACATTAATGAGTAGGTAGATACACCCTGCTACATTAATGAGTAGGTAGGTACACCCTGCTACGTCAGTGAGTAGGCAGGTACACCCTGCTACATAAATGAGTACGTAGATATACCCTGCTACATTAATGAGTAGGTAGGCACACCCTGCTACGTCAATGAGTTGGTAGGTACACCCTGCTACACAAATGAGTAGGCAGGTACACCCTGCTACATAAATGAGTAGGTAGATACACCCTGCTACATCAATGAGTAGATAGGTACACCCTGCTACATTAATGAGTAGGTAGATACACCCTGCTACATAAATGAGTAGGTAGATACACCCTGCTACATCAATGAGTAGATAGGTACACCCTGCTACATTAATGAGTAGGTAGATACACCCTGCTACATAAATGAGTAGGCAGGTACACCCTGCTACATCAATGAGTAGGTAGGTACACCCTGCTACATAAATGAGTAGGTATGTACACCCTGCTACGTCAATGAGTAGTTAGATACACCCTGCTACGTCAGTCAGTTGGTAGATACACACTGCTACATTAGGAGTAGGTAGGTATACCTTGTTATATTAGAAGTAGGTAGGTACAACCTGCTACATTAGGAGTAGTTAGGTAAACCTTGCTACATTAGGAGTAGTTAGGTACACACTGCTTCATTAGGAGTAGGTAGGTAAACCTTGCTACATTAGGAGTAGTTAGGTACACACTGCTACATTAGGAGTAGGTAGGTACACACTGCTACATAAGAAGTAGGGAGGTACACCCTGCTACATTAGAAGTAGTTAGGTACACCCTGCTACATTAGAAGTAGGTAGGTACACCCTGCTATATTAGAAGTAGGTAGGTACACCCTGCTACATTAGAAGTAGTTAGGTACACCCTGCTACATTAGGAGTAGGTAGGTACACACTGCTACATTAGAAGTAGGTAGGTACACCCTGCTACATTAGGAGTAGTTAGGTACACCTTGCTACATTAGGAGTAGTTAGGTACACCCTGCTACATTAGGAGTAGGTAGGTATACCTTGCTACATCAGGAGTAGGTAGGTACATCTTGCTACATTAGGAGTAGGTAGGTACACCCTGCTACATGAGGAGTAGTTAGGTACACCCTCCAACATTAGGAGTAGGTAGGTACACCCTGCTACATTAGGAGTAGGTAGGTATACCTTGCTACGTTAGGAGTAGGTAGGAATACCTTGCTACATTAGGAGTAGGTAGGTACACCTTGCTTCAATAGGAGTAGGTAGGTACACCTTCCTACATTAGCAGTATGTAGGTATACCTTGCTACATTAGGAGTAGTTAGGTACACACTGCTACATTAGGAGTAGTTAGGTACACACTGCTACATAAGAAGTAGGGAGGTACACCCTGCTACATTAGAAGTAGTTAGGTACACCCTGCTACATTAGAAGTAGGTAGGTACACACTGCTACATTAGAAGTAGGGAGGTACACCCTGCTACATTAGAAGTAGTTAGGTACACCCTGCTACATTAGAAGTAGGTAGGTACACACTGCTACATTAGAAGTAGGGAGGTACACCCTGCTACATTAGAAGTAGTTAGGTACACCCTGCTACATTAGGAGTAGGTAGGTACACACTGCTACATTAGAAGTAGGTAGGTACACCCTGCTACATTAGGAGTAGTTAGGTACACCTTGCTACATTAGGAGTAGTTAGGTACACCCTGCTACATTAGGAGTAGGTAGGTATACCTTGCTACATTAGGAGTAGGTAGGTACATCTTGCTACATTAGGAGTAGGTAGGTACACCCTGCTACATGAGGAGTAGTTAGGTACACCCTCCAACATTAGGAGTAGGTAGGTACACCCTGCTACATTAGGAGTAGGTAGGTATACCTTGCTACGTTAGGAGTAGGTAGGTATACCTTGCTACATTAGGAGTAGGTAGGTACACCTTGCTTCAATAGGAGTAGGTAGGTACACCTTCCTACATTAGCAGTATGTAGGTATACCTTGCTACATTAGGAGTACGTAGACAAACCCTACTACATTTGGAGTAGGTAGGTACACCCTGCTACATCACTGAGGAGGCATTTGGTTATCCTGGTGATCAATGCGTTTTCTCGTAACCCAAAGGCCCCGCGTTCGATTCCCCAAATGTGAACAATGTATGAAACCTTTTTCTGGTGTCCTTTATCGTTATATATCTGGAATATTGCTAAAGGCGACGCAAGACCACTCACTAACTCATTCACTCACTCACTCACTCACTCACTCACATCACAGAGGAGATACACCCTGCCTGCTTCAAGAGGAGTAGTCTCCCATGTCGTGGTGCCTGAAAGTGGTCAAGGGAGGCTGTCGGAGTGGCTGATGCAGGAGGGGGAGTGGCGGTGGTCTGCATGCAGAGGACGGGAGCACTTAGATGATCTCATCTCGTCTCCTTAAGGTATTACAGATCTTTTGTCTTGTTAATTGCGGGGCAAATACCTTCTGTATGGATTAATTACCGCCACAGGATACAGAAGCTGAGCGAATCTTAAATCTCTCGGAGGCAAAGAGTCGGCATTCAGGGATGAATCGGCAGAGGAAGTTGTCTAAATAGCTCCACACTTTGACTGTGACTCGCCGGAAATTGAAGCGAAATGGCGCGGAAAGAGGGAGCAATGGCCTCGCATGCCGCAAACCAATAGAAAAGTTTGGAAATGGGCAAATAGCGCAATTTGGTTGCAAATTCGCAGTCAACGTTTGGGTGAGTAAAACCTGTATCAAATGAAGTGGCCATCACACTAAAGATTATTCAACAAAAAGTGAATAAAAAAAAGAAGGTTTTAACAGACGTTTGGATTATTTAGTTTTAAGCATCATTGTTTTTTTTAAATTTTTTACACCGTTCCATGACAGGCTTTAATTTTTTTGACAATTTATTTGAAAATATTCTCGTCAAACTGTAATAAAAACTGCAGGCATTGTCTACTCTACTGTCAGCAAGGGAATGAACGCACACAGACTTGGGGGATATTTCCGGTTGGGAGAATACAAGGGAAATATGTATCATATTCAACTGGAAATTCGAAGTGTTAACTGTCACAGAGAAGCTGTAAAGTCATAAAATAAAATTATATGCGAAGAAGTTCTTAATTACATCACGAACCTGTTTTGCCGCAGTAGGAGGGAGGGGGAGGGTCGGGAAGGAGATTGATAGACGAGAGGAGTGGAAGAGGGACAGAGAGACGAGGGGAGTTGAAGGGGGGAAGAGGGGATAGAGAGACGAGATGAGAGGACGAGTGCAAGAGGGATAGAGAGACGAGGGGAGTTGAAAGGGGGAAGAGGGGGTAGAGAGATGGGATTAGGAGATTAGGCGAGGGAAAATACAAAGAGGGGATAGAGAGACTAGATGAGAGGAGGAGTGCAAGAGGGATAGAGAGACGAGGGGAGTTGAAAGGGGGAAGAGGGGGTAGAGAGATGGGATTAGGAGATGAGGCGAGGGAAAGTACAAAGAGGGGATAGAGAGACGAGGTGAGGGAAAGTACAAAGAGGGGATAGAGAGACGAGGTGAGGGAAAGTACAAAGAGGGGATAGAGAGACGAGGCGAGGGAAAGTACAAAGAGGGGATAGAG
This sequence comes from Haliotis cracherodii, assembly GCF_022045235.1. Lineage (NCBI taxonomy): Eukaryota > Metazoa > Mollusca > Gastropoda > Lepetellida > Haliotidae > Haliotis > Haliotis cracherodii. The sequence goes on along the minus strand of NW_027266268.1, from coordinate 41,098,690 downwards.
AGACGAGGTGAGGGAAAGTACAAAGAGGGGATAGAGAGACGAGGGGAGTTGAAGGGGGGTAGAGGGGGTAGAGAGATGGGATTAGGAGATGAGGCGAGGGAAAGTACAAAGAGGGGATAGAGAGACGAGGCGAGGGAAAGTACAAAGAGGGGATAGAGAGACGAGGGGAGTTGAAGGGGGGTAGAGAGATGGGATTAGGAGATGAGGCGAGGGAAAGTACAAAGAGGGATAAAGAGACGAGGCGAGGGAAAGTACAAAGAGGGGATAGAGAGACGAGGTGAGGGAAAGAGTACAAGAGGGGATAGAGAGACGAGGTTGGGGAAAGAGTACAAGAGGGGATAGAGAGACGGGGTGAGGGAAAGAGTACAAGAGGGGATAGAGAGACGAGGTGAGAGGACGAGTGCAAGAAGGGATAGAGAGACGAGGTAAGGGAAAGAGTACAAGAGGGGATAGAGAGACGGGGTGAGGGAAAGAGTACAAGAGGGGATAGAGAGACGAGGTGAGAGGACGAGTGCAAGAAGGGATAGAGAGACGAGGTGAGGGAAAGAGTACAAGAAGGGATAGAGAGACGAGGTAAGGGAAAGAGTACAAGAGGGGATAGAGAGACGGGGTGAGGGAAAGAGTACAAGAGGGGATAGAGAGACGAGGTGAGAGGACGAGTGCAAGAAGGGATAGAGAGACGAGGTAAGGGAAAGAGTACAAGAGGGGATAGAGAGATGGGGTGATTGTAAGAGGGGAAGAGGTGAGACCCGAGGCAGGACAGTACACTGAATAATAATCACAAACATTGTTACCTCTCTTTAGAAAACTTCTGTTTTGAAAGTAAAACAGCAATAGTTGTGTTGTCATATGTGCTGAAACACACGAAGAGAGAAAGGCAGTGGGAAATGGAAGAGTGGGAAAGTGAGTAAGGTGATTAGGAGAGAGAGAGAGAGAGAGACGGGGAGGAAATGGTAGAAGAAAGAAAGACGGAGGGGAAATGGTAGAAGGAAGTGACTGTCTCTGTGTTTTACAAACTGTCACGGCTTAGCTCGTGTTATGAGATCACTAAGGGAAGTCCCGTCTGACATCTTAATGCGCAGAATCGGATAACTGCGAAATGTGTTGAAACTCACACCCTGCTCGCTGAGGGTAGCCGGCAGGTCACGTGATGGCGGTGTTGGGTTGCCGGGCAGACTGAGCGGTGCAGCGGTGGAGGGGTGGTCACTGGACTGCGAAAAGAACTGATAATGATGAGGAAATTGGAAGAGTGGAAAGAGTGGCATGTGTCCGTGACAAATAGGACACTCGGAAACGCGGGAAAAAGACGCACATGGCCAAGGTTGCAGCCTGCAGCCTCCCGGAAGTGACGTCAGTGACGTGACAGCGTCTCATAACTGAAGCATCCGAATCGAGTTGGCATCACATTTGACTACTGCCTACTGGCGGATGAAATATCTACTCACTTTGCAGCGGTATATATTCACGGAGTGAGTGAGTTTGTTTCTACGTACAATGGTGTTGTGATTTCATGGCGTGTCATCTTGAAATGGGACGTTAACGTGATTCAAGTTCTAGGAGTTAAATCCTTTGTTGAAAACCACGAGTATGTATATGATGTTTGCAGCCTAAGGATCAAAACCCAGGAAAGGATCGACTGGTACCCTATTATTAATACACATGGGTTCTAATTTGCGCAAAATACAGACAGCTTGTACCATTTGGATGACACGCATACAGCCTATTGCAGGAATTGCCTATTGAGTTTGTACCAGTTCCATGACACACAAACAAACTATTGCAGGAATTGCCTATTTAGCTTGTACCAGTTGGATTACACACATAAAAACAACTGCAGGAACTGCCCATTTAGCTTGTACCAGTTGGATTACACATATAGAAACAACTGCAGGAACTGCCCATTGAGCTTGTACCAGTTGCATGACACACATACAAACTATTGCAGGACTTTCCCATTGAGTTTGTACAAGTTGCATGACACACATACAAACTATTGCAGGAACTACCTATTAAACTTGTACCAGTTGATGACACACATACAAACTATTGCAGGAACTGCCCATTGGGTTTGTACAAGTTGCATGACACACATACAAACTACTGCAGGAATTGCCCATTGAGTTTGTACAAGTTGCATGACACACATACAAACTATTGCAGGAACTGCCCATTGAGTTTGTACCAGTTGCATGACACACATACAAACTATTGCAGGAACTGCCCATTGAGTTTGTACAAGTTGCATGACACACATACAAACTATTGCAGGAACTGCCCATTTAGCTTGTACAAGTTGCATGACACACATACAAACTATTGCAGGAACTGCCCATTGGGTTTGTACCAGTTGCATGACACGCATACAAACTATTGCAGGAACTGCCCATTGAGTTTGTACAAGTTGCATGACACACATACAAACTATTGCAGGAACTGCCCATTGAGTTTGTACAAGTTGCATGACACACATACAAACTATTGCAGGAATTGCCCTTTGCTCTTGTACCAGTTCCATGACACACATACAAACTATTGCAGGAACTGCCCATTGAGTTTGTACCAGTTGCATGACACACATACAAACTATTGCAGGAATTGCCTATTTAGCTTGTACCAGTTGCATGACACACATACAAACTATTGTAGGAATTGCCTATTGCGCTTGTACCAGTTGCATGACACACATCGAAACAACTGCAGGAATTGCCCATTGTTCTTGTACCAGTTGCATGACACACATACAAGCAACTGCAGGAACTGCCCATTGCTCTTGTACCAGTTGCATGACACACATACAAACTATTGCAGGAATTGCCCTTTGCTCTTGTACCAGTTGCATGACACACATCGAAACAACTGCAGGAATTGCCCATTGTTCTTGTACCAGTTGCATGACACACATACAAGCAACTGCAGGAACTGCCCATTGCTCTTGTACCAGTTGCATGACACACATACAAACTATTGCAGGAATTGCCCTTTGCTCTTGTACCAGTTCCATGACACACATACAAACTATTGCAGGAATTGCCCATTGGGTTTGTACAAGTTGCATGACACACATACAAACTATTGCAGGAATTGCCCATTGAGCTTGTACCAGTTGCATGACACACATACAAACTATTGCAGGAATTGCCTATTGAGCTTGTACCAGTTGCATGACACACATACAAACTATTGCAGGAATTGCCCTTTGCTCTTGTACCAGTTCCATGACACACATACAAACTATTGCAGGAACTGCCCATTGAGTTTGTACCAGTTGCATGACACACATACAAACTATTGCAGGAACTGCCCATTGAGTTTGTACCAGTTGCATGACACACATACAAACTATTGCAGGAATTGCCCTTTGCTCTTGTACCAGTTGCATGACACACATACAAACTATTGCAGGAATTGCCCATTGAGTTTGTACCAGTTGCATGACACACAAACAAACTATTGCAGGAATTGCCCTTTGCTCTTGTACCAGTTGCATGACACACATACAAACTATTGCAGGAATTGCCCTTTGCTCTTGTACCAGTTGCATGACACACAAACAAACTATTGCAGGAATTGCCCTTTGCTCTTCTATCAGTTGCATGACACACATACAAACTATTGCAGGAATTGCCCATTGATCTTGTACCAGTTGTATGACTCACAAGCAGACCATTGCAACGTTGGAACGTTTGTGTAATTTTTGTGGTTCTCCCGCGGAGGGTGACGAGTTTCATCACCTATTCAGATGTGAAGCTCTTCTCCAGTGGCGGTCTATGTACATTCCTAAAGATCTCCCCGAAAGGCCGAATATTTATCAATTGAAAAAAAGTGTCTATCCAGTATAAGGTTAAAGATATGACAAACTTGTCCACATTCATCAATACCAATATCTTTAGAAATGTTGAAGCTCTTAAAAACTTGTGTGAGAGTCTTGTCACTTTAATTTTGTCATAATTAATTGTAACTTCTAATCTCTATACGTATTTGCACAATATTCCTGCCATCTTGATATTATTATATATGAATTTATATTATAATTATTTCGCATGTACCACCGTTGGTGAGTCTTTCTGAGAATAAACTGAACTGAGCTAGCTCGCTTGACTGGGCGATATATGCCATGCCTGCTTGTGACAACTCACATGCGTCTTATTTTAGCACTTTAGTTGTGGCTGAGCGTGTCGTTAATAGTTTGCACTTACAGCTAGCAACTAATTACACGTTTGCTCATCTTGAAACACAAGTATTGTTATGACGTGTGTGTTGTCCCACTGCCTATCTGTCTAAGTACACGATGGATACCGTAACCTGCATCTCGCGTTTCAGACTTACAACTACAAAAATGTCACTTTTTATTCCCATCGGTTTTGGTTTCCGACTTTAAAGAGAGAGCATAAAAGGTAATTGTTGTTGTGTAGATGGTAATCTGCCTTCTTTAGTACTGAATAAAATTACCTTAAATTGTTTCTAAAGGACCAACTCGACGTTAGTCAAAGCAGTTAGCGTTAACACAGCAAATCGATTAGGATAACATCAGCTAGGACAGGTGCTGAAGATATGGTCTGCTAGATGACGTGATTGTCTTGGGAAGCATTGCCGCTTGAAGCCAGATCCGATACCACTCCACAGACTCCTTACATACTGATACCTGCTCTCACATCTTGTACACATAATATACATTCACATTTCAAAACACGAATTATTCGATCGTACTTCATTCTTTATACATAGTATTTCATGCTTTATACCGGTGACAATCTTCATACTGTACACATCTGTCTTCATACTGTACACATCTGTCTTCATACTGTACACACCTGTCTTCATACTGTACACATCTGTCTTCAAAGTGTACACATCTGTCTTCATACTGTACACACCTGTCTTCATACTGTACACATCTGTCTTCAAAGTGTACACATCTGTCTTCATACTGTATACATCTGTCTTCATACTTTACGCATCTGTCTTCAAAGTGTACACATCTGTCATCATACTGTATACATCTATTCATCATACTGTACACAGCTGTCTTCATACTGTATACATCTGTCTTCATACTGTATACATCTGTCTTCATACTGTATACATCTGTCTTCATACTGTACACATCTGTCTTTATACTGTATACATCTGTCTTCATACTGTATATATCTGTCTTCATACTGTACACATCTGTCTTCATACTGTACACATCTGTCTTCATACTGTACACATCTGTCTTTATACTGTACACATCTGTCTTCATACAGTACACATCTGTCTTTTTACTGTATACATCTGTCTTCATACTGTATATATCTGTCTTCATACTGTATATATCTGTCTTCATACTGTACACATCTGTCTTTTTACTGTACACATCTGTCTTCATACTGTACACATCTGTCTTTATACTGTACACATCTGTCTTCATACAGTACACATCTGTCTTTATACTGTATACATCTGTCTTCATACTGTATATATCTGTCTTCATACTGTACACATCTGTCTTCATACTGTACACATCTGTCTTCATAATGTATACATCTGTCTTCATACTGTACACATCTGTCTTCATACAGTACACATCTGTCTTTTTACTGTACACATCTGTCTTCATACTGTACACATCTGTCTTCATACTGTATACATCTGTCTTCATACAGTACACATCTGTCTTCATACTGTACACATCTGTCTTTTTACTTTACACATCTGTCTTCATACTTTACACATCTATCTTCATACAGTACACATCTATCTTCATACTGTACACATCTATCTTCATACTGTATACATCTGTCTTCAAACTGTACACACTTATCTTCATACTTTACACATCTGTTCATCATACTGTGTACATCTGTGTTCATACTGTACACATCTGTCTTCATACTGTACACATCTGTCTTCATACTGTATACATCTGCCTTCATACTGTATACATCTGTCTTCATACTGTACACATCTGTCTTTATACTGTACACATCTGTCTTCATACTGTATATATCTGTCTTCATACTGTACACATCTGTCTTCATACTGTACACATCTGTCTTCATACTGTACACATCTGTCTTCATACTGTATATATCTGTCTTCATACTGTACACATCTGTCTTCATACTGTACACATCTGTCTTCATACTGTACACATCTGTCTACATACTGTATACATCTGTCTTCATACTGTACACATCTGTCTTCATACTGTATACATCTGTCTTCATACTGTATACATCTGTCTTCATACTGTACACATCTGTCTTCATACTGTACACATCTGTCTTCATACTGTATACATCTGTCTTCATACTTTACACATCTGTCTTCATACTTTACACATCTATCTTCATACAGTACACATCTGTCTTCATACTGTATACATCTGTCTTCATACTTTACACATCTGTCTTCATACTGTACACATCTGTCTTCATACTGTACACATCTGTCTTCATACTGTATACATCTGTCTTCATACTTTACACATCTGTCTTCATACTTTACACATCTATCTTCATACAGTACACATCTGTCTTCAAACTGTACACACTTATCTTCATACTTTACACATCTATCTTCATACAGTACACATCTGTCTTCAAACTGTACACACTTATCTTCATACTTTACACATCTGTTCATCATACTGTGTACATCTGTCGTCATACTGTATACATCTGCCTTCATACTGTACACATCTGTCTTCATACTGTATACATCTGTCTTCATACTGTACACATCTGTCTTCATACTGTACACATCTGTCTTCATACTGTATACATCTGTCTTCATACTGTACACATCTGTCTTCATACTGTACACATCTGTCTTCATACTGTACACATCTGTCTTTATACTGTATACATCTGTCTTCATACTGTACACATCTGTCTTCATACTGTACACATCTGTCTTCATACTGTATACATCTGTCTTCATACTGTATACATCTGTCTTCATACAGTACACATCTGTCTTCATACTGTACACAACTGTCTTCAAAGTGTACACATCTGTCTTCATACTGTACACATTTGTCTTCATACTGTACACATCTGTCTTCATACTGTATACATCTGTCTTCATACTGTACACATCTGTTTTCATACTGTACACAACTGTCTTCATACTGTATACATCTGTCTTCATACTGTACACATCTGCCTTCATACTGTATACATCTGTCTTCATACTGTACACATCTGCCTTCATACTGTATACATCTGTCTTCATACTGTATACATCTATCTTCATACTGTATACATCTGTCTTCATACTGTATACATCTGTCTTCATACTGTACACATCTGTCTTCATACTGTATACATCTGTCTTCATACTGTACACATCTGTCTTCATACTGTACACAACTGTCTTCATACTGTACACATCTGTCTTCATACTGTACACATTTGTCTTCATACTGTACACATCTGTCTTCATACTGTACACAACTGTCTTCATACTGTACACATCTGTCTTCATACTGTACACATCTGTCTTCATACTGTACACATCTGTCTACATACTGTACACAACTGTCTTCATACTGTACACATCTGTCTTCATACTGTACACATTTGTCTTCATACTGTACACATCTGTCTTCATACTGTACACATCTGCCTTCATACTGTATACATCTGTCTTCATACTGTATACATCTATCTTCATACTGTATACATCTGTCTTCATACTGTATACATCTATCTTCATACTGTATACATCTGTCTTCATACTGTATACATCTGTCTTTATACTGTACACATCTGTCTTCATACTGTATACATCTGTCTTCATACTGTACACATCTGTCTTCATACTGTACACAACTGTCTTCATACTGTACACATCTGTCTTCATACTGTACACATTTGTCTTCATACTGTACACATCTGTCTTCATACTGTACACAACTGTCTTCATACTGTACACAACTGTCTTCATACTGTACACATTTGTCATCATACTGTATACATCTGTCTTCATACTGTATACATCTGTCTTCATACAGTACACATCTGTCTTCATACTGTACACATTTGTCTTTATACTGTATACATCTGTCTTCATACTGTACACATCTGTCTTCATACTGTATACATCTGTCTTCATACTGTACAGATCTGTCTTTATACTGTACACATCTGTCTTCATACTGTACACATCTGTCTTCATACTGTACACATCTGTCTTCATACTGTACACAACTGTCTTCATACTGTACACATCTGTCTTCATACTGTACACATCTGTCTTCATACTGTATACATCTGTCTTCATACTGTACACATCTGTCTTCATACTGTACACAACTGTCTTCATACTGTACACATCTGTCTTCATACTGTACACATTTGTCTTCATACTGTACACATCTGTCTTCATACTGTACACACCTGTCTTCATACTGTACACATCTGTCTTCATACTGTATACATCTGTCTTCATACTGTACACATCTGTCTTTATACTGTACACATCTGTCTTCATACTGTATACATCTGTCTTCATACTGTATACATCTGTCTTCATACAGTACACAACTGTCTTCATACAGTACACATCTGTCTTCATACAGTACACATCTGTCTTCATACTGTACACATCTGTCTTCATACTGTATACATCTGTCTACATACTGTATACATCTGTCTTCATACTGTACACATCTATTCATCATACTGTGTACATCTGTCTTCATACTTTACACAACTGTCTTCATACTGTACACATCTGTCTTCATACTGTACACATCTGTCTACATACTGTACACATCTGTCTTCATACTGTACACATCTGTCTTCATACTGTACACATCTGTCTTCATACTGTACACAGCTGTCTTCATACTGTATACATCTGTCTTCATACTGTATACATCTGTCTTCATATTGTACACATCTGTTCATCATACTGTGTACATCTGTCTTCATACTGTACACAACTGTCTTCATACTGTACACATCTGTCTTCATACTGTATACATCTGTCTTCATACTGTACACATCTGTCTTCATACTGTACACAGCTGTCTTCATACTGTATACATCTGTCTTCATACTGTATACATCTGTCTTCATACTGTACACATCTGTTCATCATACTGTGTACATCTGTCTTCATACAGTACACAACTGTCTTCATACAGTACACATCTGTCTTCATACAGTACACATCTGTCTTCATACTGTACACATCTGTCTTCATACTGTATACATCTGTCTACATACTGTATACATCTGTCATCATACAGTACACATCTATTCATCATACTGTGTACATCTGTCTTCATACTGTACACATCTGTCTTCATACTGTACACATCTGTCTTCATACTGTACACATCTGTCTACATACTGTACACATCTGTCTTCATACTGTATACATCTGTCTTCATACAGTACACAACTGTCTTCATACAGTACACATCTGTCTTCATACAGTACACATCTGTCTTCATACTGTACACATCTGTCTTCATACTGTTTACATCTGTCTACATACTGTATACATCTGTCTTCATACTGTACACATCTATTCATCATACTGTGTACATCTGTCTTCATACTTTACACAACTGTCTTCATACTGTACACATCTGTCTTCATACTGTACACATCTGTCTACATACTGTACACATCTGTCTTCATACTGTATACATCTGTCTTCATACTGTACACATCTGTCTTCATACTGTACACAGCTGTCTTCATACTGTATACATCTGTCTTCATACTGTATACATCTGTCTTCATATTGTACACATCTGTTCATCATACTGTGTACATCTGTCTTCATACTGTACACAACTGTCTTCATACTGTACACATCTGTCTTCATACTGTATACATCTGTCTTCATACTGTACACATCTGTCTTCATACTGTACACAGCTGTCTTCATACTGTATACATCTGTCTTCATACTGTATACATCTGTCTTCATACTGTACACATCTGTTCATCATACTGTGTACATCTGTCTTCATACAGTACACAACTGTCTTCATACAGTACACATCTGTCTTCATACAGTACACATCTGTCTTCATACTGTACACATCTGTCTTCATACTGTATACATCTGTCTACATACTGTATACATCTGTCTTCATACAGTACACATCTATTCATCATACTGTGTACATCTGTCTTCATACTGTACACATCTGTCTTCATACTGTACACATCTGTCTTCATACTGTACACATCTGTCTACATACTGTACACATCTGTCTTCATACTGTATACATCTGTCTTCATACTGTACACATCTGTCTTCATACTGTACACATCTGTCTTTATACTGTATACATCTGTCTTCATACTGTACACATCTGTCTTCATACTGTACACAGCTGTCTTCATACTGTATACATCTGTCTTCATACTGTATACATTTGTCTTCATACTGTACACATCTGTTCATCATACTGTGTACATCTATCTTCATACTGTATACATCTGCCTTCATACTGTATACATCTGTCTTCATACTGTATACATCTGTTTTCATACTGTACACATCTATTCATCATACTGTGTACATCTGTCTTCATACTGTACACAACTGTCTTCATACTGTACACATCTGTCTTCATACTGTACACATCTGTCTACATACTGTATACATCTGTCTTCATACTGTATACATCTGTCTTCATACTGTACACATCTGTCTTCATACTGTACACATCTGTCTTCATACTGTATACATCTGTCTTCATACTGTACACATCTGTCTTCATACTGTACACATCTGTCTACATACTGTACACATCTGTCTTCATACTGTACACATCTGTCTTCATACTGTACACATCTGTCTTTATACTGTATACATCTGTCTTCATACTGTACACATCTGTCTTCATACTGTACACAGCTGTCTTTATACTGTATACATCTGTCTTCATACTGTATACATCTGTCTTCATACTGTACACATCTGTTCATCATACTGTGTACATCTATCTTCATACTGTATACATCTGCCTTCATACTGTATACATCTGTCTTCATACTGTACACATCTGTCTTCATACTGTATACATCTGTCTTCATACAGTACACATCTGTCTTCATACTGTATACATCTGTCTTCATACTGTACACATCTGTCTTCATACTGTACACATCTGCCTTCATACTGTATACATCTGTCTTCATACTGTATACATCTGTCTTCATACTGTACACAACTGTCTTCATACTGTACACATCTGTCTTCATACAGTACACATCTGTCTTCATACTGTACACATCTGCCTTCATACTGTATACATCTGTCTTCATACTGTATACATCTGTCTTCATACTGTACACAACTGTCTTCATACTGTACACATCTGTCTTCATACTGTATACATCTGTCTTCATACTGTATATATCTGTCTTTTTACTGTACACATCTGTCTTCATACTGTACACATCTGTCTTCATACTGTACACATCTGTCTTCATACTGTACACATCTGTCTTCATACTGTATACATCTGTCTTCATACTGTACACATCTGTCTTTATACTGTACACATCTGTCTTCATACTGTATACATCTGCCTTCATACTGTATACATCTGTCTTCATACTGTACACATCTGTCTTCATACTGTACACATCTGTCTTCATACTGTACACATCTGTCTTCATACTGTATACATCTGTCTTCATACTGTATACATCTGTCTTTTTACCGTACACATCTGTCTTCATACTGTACACATCTGTCTTCATACTGTACACGTCTGTCTTCATACTGTACACATCTGTCTTCATACTGTATATATCTGTCTTTTTACCGTACACATCTGTCTTCATACTGTACACATCTGTCTTCATACTGTACACATCTGTCTTCATACTGTATACATCTGTCTTCATACTGTACACATCTGTCTTCATACTGTATACATCTGTCTTCATACTGTACACATCTGTCTTCATACTGTATACATCTGTCTTCATACTGTACACATCTGTCTTCATACTGTACACATCTGTCTTCATACTGTACACATCTGTCTTCATACTGTACACATCTGTCTTCATACTGTACACATCTGTCTTCATACTGTACACATCTGTCTTCATACTGTATACATCTGCCTTCATACTGTATACATCTGTCTTCATACTGTACACATCTGTCTTCATACTGTACACATCTGTCTACATACTGTATACATCTGTCTTCATACTGTATACATCTGTCTTCATACTGTACACATCTGTCTTCATACTGTACACATCTGTCTTCATACTGTATACATCTGTCTTCATACTGTACACATCTGTCTTCATACTGTACACATCTGTCTACATACTGTATACATCTGTCTTCATACTGTACACATCTGTCTTCATACTGTACACATCTGTCTTTATACTGTATACATCTGTCTTCATACTGTACACATCTGTCTTCATACTGTTCACAGCTGTCTTTATACTGTATACATCTGTCTTCATACTGTATACATCTGTCTTCATACTGTACACATCTGTTCATCATACTGTGTACATCTATCTTCATACTGTATACATCTGCCTTCATACTGTATACATCTGTCTTCATACTGTACACATCTGTCTTCATACTGTATACATCTGTCTTCATACAGTACACATCTGTCTTCATACTGTATACATCTGTCTTCATACTGTACACATCTGTCTTCATACTGTACACATCTGCCTTCATACTGTATACATCTGTCTTCATACTGTATACATCTGTCTTCATACTGTACACAACTGTCTTCATACTGTACACATCTGTCTTCATACAGTACACATCTGTCTTCATACTGTACACATCTGCCTTCATACTGTATACATCTGTCTTCATACTGTATACATCTGTCTTCATACTGTACACAACTGTCTTCATACTGTACACATCTGTCTTCATACTGTATACATCTGTCTTCATACTGTATATATCTGTCTTTTTACTGTACACATCTGTCTTCATACTGTACACATCTGTCTTCATACTGTACACATCTGTCTTCATACTGTACACATCTGTCTTCATACTGTATACATCTGTCTTCATACTGTACACATCTGTCTTTATACTGTACACATCTGTCTTCATACTGTATACATCTGCCTTCATACTGTATACATCTGTCTTCATACTGTACACATCTGTCTTCATACTGTACACATCTGTCTTCATACTGTACACATCTGTCTTCATACTGTATACATCTGTCTTCATACTGTATACATCTGTCTTTTTACCGTACACATCTGTCTTCATACTGTACACATCTGTCTTCATACTGTACACGTCTGTCTTCATACTGTACACATCTGTCTTCATACTGTATATATCTGTCTTTTTACCGTACACATCTGTCTTCATACTGTACACATCTGTCTTCATACTGTACACATCTGTCTTCATACTGTATACATCTGTCTTCATACTGTACACATCTGTCTTCATACTGTATACATCTGTCTTCATACTGTACACATCTGTCTTCATACTGTATACATCTGTCTTCATACTGTACACATCTGTCTTCATACTGTACACATCTGTCTTCATACTGTACACATCTGTCTTCATACTGTACACATCTGTCTTCATACTGTACACATCTGTCTTCATACTGTACACATCTGTCTTCATACTGTATACATCTGCCTTCATACTGTATACATCTGTCTTCATACTGTATATATCTGTCTTCATACTGTACACATCTGTCTTCATACTGTACACATCTGTCTTCATACTGTATACATCTGTCTTCATACTGTATACATCTGTCTTTTTACCGTACACATCTGTCTTCATACTGTACACATCTGTCTTCATACTGTACACATCTGTCTTCATACTGTACACATCTGTCTTCATACTGTATATATCTGTCTTTTTACCGTACACATCTGTCTTCATACTGTACACATCTGTCTTCATACTGTACACATCTGTCTTCATACTGTATACATCTGTCTTCATACTGTACACATCTGTCTTCATACTGTACACATCTGTCTTCATACTGTATACATCTGTCTTCATACTGTATATATCTGTCTTTTTACTGTACACATCTGTCTTCATACTGTACACATCTGTCTTCATACTGTACACATCTGTCTTCATACTGTACACATCTGTCTTCATACTGTACACATCTGTCTTCATACTGTACACAACTGTTTTCATACTGTACACAACTGTCTTCATACTGTACACATCTGTCTTCATACTGTACACATCTGTCTTCATACTGTACACATCTGTCTTCATACTGTACACATCTGTCTTCATACAGTACACATCTGTCTTCATACTGTACACATCTGCCTTCATACTGTATACATCTGTCTTCATACTGTATACATCTGTCTTCATACTGTACACAACTGTCTTCATACTGTACACATCTGTCTTCATACTGTATACATCTGTCTTCATACTGTATATATCTGTCTTTTTACTGTACACATCTGTCTTCATACTGTACACATCTGTCTTCATACTGTACACATCTGTCTTCATACTGTACACATCTGTCTTCATACTGTATACATCTGTCTTCATACTGTACACATCTGTCTTTATACTGTACACATCTGTCTTCATACTGTATACATCTGCCTTCATACTGTATACATCTGTCTTCATACTGTACACATCTGTCTTCATACTGTACACATCTGTCTTCATACTGTACACATCTGTCTTCATACTGTATACATCTGTCTTCATACTGTATACATCTGTCTTTTTACCGTACACATCTGTCTTCATACTGTACACATCTGTCTTCATACTGTACACGTCTGTCTTCATACTGTACACATCTGTCTTCATACTGTATATATCTGTCTTTTTACCGTACACATCTGTCTTCATACTGTACACATCTGTCTTCATACTGTACACATCTGTCTTCATACTGTATACATCTGTCTTCATACTGTACACATCTGTCTTCATACTGTATACATCTGTCTTCATACTGTACACATCTGTCTTCATACTGTATACATCTGTCTTCATACTGTACACATCTGTCTTCATACTGTACACATCTGTCTTCATACTGTACACATCTGTCTTCATACTGTACACATCTGTCTTCATACTGTACACATCTGTCTTCATACTGTACACATCTGTCTTCATACTGTATACATCTGCCTTCATACTGTATACATCTGTCTTCATACTGTACACATCTGTCTTCATACTGTACACATCTGTCTACATACTGTATACATCTGTCTTCATACTGTATACATCTGTCTTCATACTGTACACATCTGTCTTCATACTGTACACATCTGTCTTCATACTGTATACATCTGTCTTCATACTGTACACATCTGTCTTCATACTGTACACATCTGTCTACATACTGTATACATCTGTCTTCATACTGTACACATCTGTCTTCATACTGTACACATCTGTCTTTATACTGTATACATCTGTCTTCATACTGTACACATCTGTCTTCATACTGTACACAGCTGTCTTTATACTGTATACATCTGTCTTCATACTGTATACATCTGTCTTCATACTGTACACATCTGTTCATCATACTGTGTACATCTATCTTCATACTGTATACATCTGCCTTCATACTGTATACATCTGTCTTCATACTGTACACATCTGTCTTCATACTGTATACATCTGTCTTCATACAGTACACATCTGTCTTCATACTGTATACATCTGTCTTCATACTGTACACATCTGTCTTCATACTGTACACATCTGCCTTCATACTGTATACATCTGTCTTCATACTGTATACATCTGTCTTCATACTGTACACAACTGTCTTCATACTGTACACATCTGTCTTCATACAGTACACATCTGTCTTCATACTGTACACATCTGCCTTCATACTGTATACATCTGTCTTCATACTGTATACATCTGTCTTCATACTGTACACAACTGTCTTCATACTGTACACATCTGTCTTCATACTGTATACATCTGTCTTCATACTGTATATATCTGTCTTTTTACTGTACACATCTGTCTTCATACTGTACACATCTGTCTTCATACTGTACACATCTGTCTTCATACTGTACACATCTGTCTTCATACTGTATACATCTGTCTTCATACTGTACACATCTGTCTTTATACTGTACACATCTGTCTTCATACTGTATACATCTGCCTTCATACTGTATACATCTGTCTTCATACTGTACACATCTGTCTTCATACTGTACACATCTGTCTTCATACTGTACACATCTGTCTTCATACTGTATACATCTGTCTTCATACTGTATACATCTGTCTTTTTACCGTACACATCTGTCTTCATACTGTACACATCTGTCTTCATACTGTACACGTCTGTCTTCATACTGTACACATCTGTCTTCATACTGTATATATCTGTCTTTTTACCGTACACATCTGTCTTCATACTGTACACATCTGTCTTCATACTGTACACATCTGTCTTCATACTGTATACATCTGTCTTCATACTGTACACATCTGTCTTCATACTGTATACATCTGTCTTCATACTGTACACATCTGTCTTCATACTGTATACATCTGTCTTCATACTGTACACATCTGTCTTCATACTGTACACATCTGTCTTCATACTGTACACATCTGTCTTCATACTGTACACATCTGTCTTCATACTGTACACATCTGTCTTCATACTGTACACATCTGTCTTCATACTGTATACATCTGCCTTCATACTGTATACATCTGTCTTCATACTGTATATATCTGTCTTCATACTGTACACATCTGTCTTCATACTGTACACATCTGTCTTCATACTGTATACATCTGTCTTCATACTGTATACATCTGTCTTTTTACCGTACACATCTGTCTTCATACTGTACACATCTGTCTTCATACTGTACACATCTGTCTTCATACTGTACACATCTGTCTTCATACTGTATATATCTGTCTTTTTACCGTACACATCTGTCTTCATACTGTACACATCTGTCTTCATACTGTACACATCTGTCTTCATACTGTATACATCTGTCTTCATACTGTACACATCTGTCTTCATACTGTATACATCTGTCTTCATACTGTACACATCTGTCTTCATACTGTATACATCTGTCTTCATACTGTATATATCTGTCTTTTTACTGTACACATCTGTCTTCATACTGTACACATCTGTCTTCATACTGTACACATCTGTCTTCATACTGTACACATCTGTCTTCATACTGTACACATCTGTCTTCATACTGTACACAACTGTTTTCATACTGTACACAACTGTCTTCATACTGTACACATCTGTCTTCATACTGTACACATCTGTCTTCATACTGTACACATCTGTCTTCATACTGTATACATCTGTCTTCATACTGTACATATCAGTCTTCATAATGTATACATCTGTCTTCATACTGTATATATCTGTCTTTTTACTGTACACATATGTCTTCATACTGTACACATCTGTCTTCATACTGTACACATCTGTCTTCATACTGTACACATTTGTCTTCATACTGTACACATCTAGCTTGTTTCGTACCTAATGTACCAGCATCAGCTTGTTTCGCACCTAATGTACCAGCATCACAGCTTGTTCCGTACCTAATGTACCAGCATCACAGCTTGTTTCGTACCTAATGTACCAGCATCAGCTTGTTTCGTACCTAATGTACCAGCATCACAGCTTGTTTCGTACATAATGTACCAGCATCAGCTTGTTTCGTACCTAATGTACCAGCATCAGCTTTTTTCGTACCTTATGTACCAGCATCACAGCTTGTTTCGTACCTAATGTACCAGCATCACAGCTTGTTTCGTACCTAATGTACCAGCATCAGCTTGTTTCGCACCTAATGTACCAGCATCACAGCTTGTTCCGTACCTAATGTACCAGCATCACAGCTTGTTTCGTACCTAATGTACCAGCATCAGCTTGTTTCGTACCTAATGTACCAGCATCACAGCTTGTTTCGCACCTAATGTACCAGCATCACAGCTTGTTCCGTACCTAATGTACCAGCATCACAGCTTGTTTCGTACCTAATGTACCAGCATCAGCTTGTTTCGTACCTAATGTACCAGCATCACAGCTTGTTTCGTACCTAATGTACCAGCATCAGCTTGTTTCGTACCTAATGTACGAGCATCACAGCTTGTTTCGTACCTAATGTACCAGCATCAGCTTGTTTCGTACCTAATGTACCAGCATCACAGCTTGTTTCGTACCTAATGTACCAGCATCAGCTTGTTTCGTACCTAATGTACCAGCATCAGCTTGTTTCGTACCTTATGTACCAGCATCACAGCTTGTTTCGTACCTAATGTACCAGCATCACAGCTTGTTTCGTACCTAATGTACCAGCATCACAGCTTGTTTCGTACCTAATGTACCAGCATCGCAGCTTGTTTCTTACATCGTGTTCTAGCATCACAGCTTGTTTCTTACATCGTGTTCCAGCATCACAGCTGGTTTCTTACATTGTGTTCCAGCATCACAGCTTGTTTCTTACATCGTGTACTAGCATCACACCTGGCTTCTTACATCGTGTACTAGCATCACATCTTGTTTCTTTCATCGTGTCTAGCATCACATCTTGTTTCTTACATCGTGTTCTAGCATCACACCTTGTTTCTTACATCGTGTTCTAGCATCACACCTTGTTTCTTACATCGTGTTCTAGCATCACATCTTGTTTCTTACATGGGTTTCTTACTGTGGTTGTATCAACTTACACTCAGACCGTGGTGTAGGACGTCCTGTGGTTGTATCAACTTACATTCAGCCCGTGGTGTAGGACGTCCTGTGGTTGTATCAACTTACACTCAGACCGTGGTGTAGGACGTTCTGTGGTTGTATCAACTTACACTCAGACCGTGGTGTAGGACGTCCTGTGGCTGTACAACAGCCGTACAGAGATTGCATCCTTGGCGGGTGGGAACGATTTACTTAATAACAAATCTCTTTGAGGCTTTTGTTTAGGTAATTTGATAAATTACCTCGTTCTAATTGATTCAAGCCGACTGATTCCAAGATAAGATTGATATTTTAGTTAAGCAACACACCTGGGTGTAAGCTATCTGTTATCATCTTTACGCTCGCTTACATCTGAATGCTCGCCCAACATAACTGTTATGGGCCTAAAAGCCGGTATTTACGTTCACACGATACTGCTGCATAAATCATATGTGAGTAATTGATTGTTGTGTCAAAATTCATTCGGCACTATGAACTCTGTTTAATTTTAATGAAAGAAATCTGTCAGAAATTATGACCTGCATTACCACACCCGATATTAATTCTTATCGTAAATTCTTGGAGATTTGCATTCACCAACATTATACAAGTAATTGCCATCAATTATATACGTTTAGTAAGTTGGTGTTATCTCCGGCCCAGGTCTGCCATGATGCTGTATGCGATATACAAACAATATAGGGCTTATTTACACCAGGAGGTATACTAAGTTCCAAAAGAAACGTACTTCTCATGTCGTATCTTCCGATCTTATTGATATCCAATAAAAGTGATCTATTTGCGCAACAAAATGCAATACGCTAGAATAGCATGTCGTCGGCAAACACAGTGCGTCGGTTGTCAACGGCTGATGTCAGGTGGCGATGTCCATACTGTAGGATGTGCGTTTCTTTTGGAATTAAGTATATATTGAAGTGTTGTACAGACGTAGCTATTACTTCATTCACAACCTGGACACGTGGCTGCAATCATACAGATAACTTGGTGAAATTATGTAACTCGTTTATTTGGGCTGTTTCTATATAGCTTATATTCATATATAGCATATAGCATTACATATATTATCACAAAGAACATTATATAAAACACCCAACAGAAAATCGTATAGACTAAACGAAAAGATAATCGTATAGAACATAATATAGATCACCAAACAGAACATCTCAGAGACCAAAAATCGATCATTGTATAGAACATTGTACACATCACCAAATGGAACATCGCATAGAGCAGTATATATATGGCATTATATGAATAATCGTATGGAGCAGTATGTAGAGCATATAAATCATCGAATAAAACATTACATACAAACACCCAATAGTACATCTCATAGACCACAAAATAGATAGTCGTATAGGACATAATAAAGATGACCATACAGAACATCGCATTAAAGCAAACACATAGATCTTCGTATAGAACATTGGACACTCTTCAAAAAAAGAAACGCACTTAAAAAATAAGGATATTTATTAAGCCGATGTAAAGGTATCTACGCAGAATATGCATGAACACAATCAAATGAAATTACACACAGTGATCGACAAAAGCATTGTCGTCATTGTCGGCATTAATTCAGTTCAGTCATTGCACATGTGTAGCCACAAGGGGGCGTCATGGTCGGTACCTGGTCACACCACCTCTTGCAGCCGTCACTGCTCGACACCTCCTTGGCATAGATTGCACAAGTCTTCGAATTGTTTCGTGGGGAATTCTTCACCATTCCTCCTGTAAGGCGTTGGCGAGTTCTGCCAGTGTGTGGGGACGCTGGTGACGTTGACGGACGCGTCGATCAAGTTCGTCCCACAAATTTTAATCAGGTTGAGATCAGGCGGTCTGGACGGCCATGGAAGGACATTGATGTTCTCATTAACAAGGACATTAACTGTTGCACGTGCTCAGTAGGGGCGGACGTTGTCATGTTGGAACAGCTCCCTCTGGTGGTCCAAAGTTTGGAGGAGATGAGGACGCAGAATTTGGTCTACGTATCGGTTTGCTGTAAGATTGCCCTGGACAACCACTAACTGTGATCTACCCGTGTAGGATATGGCTCCCCACACCTTGACGCTCCCGCCACCAACTCGGTCCACCTGTCGAACGCAGTTCGGCGCAAAACGTTCATGTCGACGTCGGTTTACACGTTGTCTTCTATCCAGTGGTTGAAGAAGAAAACGTGACTCATCGCTGAACCAAACGCGTCGCCAGTTCCTGAGATCCCATGCCTGTACTATGTTGTACCACCGGACACGTCGTTGACGGTGTAGACGTCGCAAGACAGGTCCAACTTTTGGTCGTCTCGCTCGAATTCCCACTTCCAGCAGACGATTTCTGATGGTTTGGTCGGAAATTCTTCGCTTTCCAGGCACTTGTCCTGCAGTGTTCGTTGCTGTAACAAATCGATTCCGAAGATGATGCAACCGGATGTACCGATCCTGAGCAGGGGTGGTCACTCTTGGTCTTCCACTTCTGGGATGATCTCGAGTCGAATTAGTACAGGTATATCGATCCTATAGTCGAGATATGGTGCTTTGGTGAACGTTGAAGTGTCCTGCAACGGCAGACTGGGACTCCCCTGCTTCCAAACGTCCAATGGCAATATTTCGGTCAGCTGCAGTTAATCTTGGCATTTTTCGATCTCCGTTCACGTCAGAAAATTCGTAATGAACTGATGAATTTTGTACGGTCTTTTATAGTCAGTGTCTCTACTCTTGTTTTCAACATTTTGCACGTGCATTGTGCTGAAAACTTTTTCTGAAAGCAATTTCTGTGCATCCTTTGCGTTTTTGCTGACGTTTACAAAAAAACATTTTTGAGATGTGTTTGCGCGCAATGCACAACAAACATGACATGATTAACGGGAATCAAACATAAGAATTGTCTTTATGACGATTGCTGGGAAAAAATCTAAAGTACTGTCGGAAATGCTAGAAAACTGCTTTTTGCCTGTTAAAAAGGGATATAATTTTTCACAGACTGTTGTTATTGAAATATCGAGTAACTACCGATCGCCCTACCTGTGGTTTGAAGTATTTCAGTCACAAGGAGTCCTATCGACAAGTGTACTGGAGCCAAATTCGAACGAAAACAGGAAGTTCACATTTATTCTAAGTCTAATGAAGGCATTCTGAAACGGACTATAGAAATATGTGCACGTGACTCCGTTGCAATGATAATAATGTAGTCGTCATTAAACATCTATTCCACACACAAAAATCATTTTGAGAAAATTCAAGATGTGCATCTTAATAAAATGACAAACTGACGCTGCGTTTTGCTCCCATGACTCATGTTACATTACACGTGCATAGCCATAACCAAGGTACACGATATGGAATCTGTACTTGGAAATGCATAAAGTTCTTTACACTTTAGAGAGATAGAGGGAAACCATTTATTAGTTTAGCTAGGGTGAATTACCGAACTGCCCAAGCTATGGTGTTTTCAATTCATACCATCAAGTCTACGGTATGATAAGAAAACAAAACAGGTAGAGGGGTGGTCTCAAAAACAAAACTTGGGCGTAAAATGATATTAGACAGCTTTGATACAGGGTGATTAGGCGTAAAGTGTACAAGCTTTATGAACAGAAGGTAACCCTGACTTGTAGAAGAATTTGGGAGGAATTCACTATTGCTCTCCAAAAGATGGGATTTCGATACACTGCGCGTAGCGATGACCGAGCACTTTTCAGGGGAAAACATTCCATCCTCTCAATGAGGTCACATTATCTCCGAACCATTCATAACTATCACAGTCAGGGCGTCCAGATAATTTACCTTGGTGAATCATTCCACTGACTACATGTGGCTATTGGCAGATGGACAAAAAGCACCCATGGTACCATCAGGTAAAAGTAATCGTGTCATTGTTTTGCACGCTGCAACCCATGATATGGGGCTTATTGATGGATGTTTTCGAGGCGAAAAAGAATACTGGTGATTTTTATAAGGAAATTATAGGTGATGTGTTCATAGACTGGTTGGAACTTCAGCTATTGCCCATTTTAAACAACGTCAGTGTGATTGTCATGGATAACGTCAGTTAATAAAACGTCTGGGAATCAGATACTGTCGCCCAAACCATGATAAGTCTGAGGGCGGACCATACAGGAATATATGACATTGGTCGACTTCAGACCATATGAAACGAAAGTTCTACTCATGGAGAAAATTCGGCTGAATAAGAAATCAGTAAGGTACAAAACATATGTGCTGGCGGCACAACACGGCTACGTTGTCTTACGTACGGCAGTCAGACATTGTGAGCTCAACCCTGTTGTGTCTGTCTTGGCTAAATGTACAGGGTTCGTGGCAGGACATAACACAACATTCAAAAGTACAGATTCATATACGTCATCAGCGGAGATAAATGCTACCTCAAGAAACCATCTGTAGAACAACAAATACTTCTGGATTCCAAAACCGAAACCTTCCAATACTCATTCCGTTTCATAGCTCTTAACTAGTCCATCATGTTTCCAAGCAAATATAATGTAGTACATATCCTAAATTGCTACTTCATCAACGCATATCAATTACGTACAATAACAGCAATATTTTGAGACCACACCCAACTCGGTGACATTTGCACCTGGGAGAATGCACAGGGCGGTGTGAGGTCATCACCTCAGGACAGGTGTTAGGTAATTACCTCAGGTTATAGGCCATTTCATACATGCATGACAACACACGAATATTTTCTAAGTTTATCATCATTTTAAATGTAAAAGTACATTTTAATGGTAATCACAGTGTCAATTAGACAGGCTAAATTAGGGCAATTCGCGTTATTTTGATATATGCTCTCTTTATGGACATATGACTCGTATTTATTAAATGAAGCCAGAAAAGCAGTTTTCTAGCATTTCCGACAGTACTTTAATCGGAATTCTCAAAGCACCTATGCGTTTCTTTTTAAGAGTGTACATATCATCAAATGGAACATCGCACAGAGCAGTACAAATATCGCATTACATGAATAATCTCATAGAGCAGTATGTAGAGCATATAGAACATCGAATAAAATATTACATAAAACACTTAATAGAACATTGTATAGAAAGTCGTATAGAGCAGTATATTTAACATTACACAGAACATAGGAAACAAGACTATATATAGCACCAAATAGAAAATCGCACAAAGCATTATCTATAGCTTTACAAATATCATTTCAAAGGGCATTATATAGAACACCACATAGAACATCATGTAGATCCTCACATAGAACGTTATAAAGAGCACGATGTAGACGTCGTATAGAACATCATGTACATATTAATTAAGAACATCGCATAGAGTACTAAACAGACCATTGCCTACTGTATCTGTGGCGAGATGAATGAGGCTTAACAGGGAACTCGGGAGTATTTCACTTATAGAAGGATGTGCATACACGTGGGAGTGGCTGTTTGTACTAGTCACAAAATATAGGCCTGAGATACCATGCCGCAGTTTATCGGGGATACCTCACTCAGGCACATCATACTCCGAGCCGACCAGTGTTAACTGTTTTACCTCCTAAATGGTGTGCGCTTGCCAGGCTCCCAGTGCCATCTTTTACCGTCTCAGATACAGAGCATCCTACTGTGTATAAGTGATCGACCATTTAATATTCTGAGGGAGGGGACATGGGACTTTATCGCAAAAAGTGAATTGTCCCCGTCAATTCTTGAAAAGAATAGTTATGCCTCAGACTGTTGAAAACAAGAGAAATTTTCTACCGCAAAAATTACAGTGTTGCAAAGTGGTTTTCTTTAAAACAAATGCATTTCAGGCTCATAGTTTTCAAAAAAGGAAAATGTCTTGTTTTGTAGGTGTTACTGCAAAAAATATCTAATCTCGATACAAAATCCCTTCAGAGCATCGAATAGAGAATACTTTAGAAACGGGAATGTATCATTACATAGAATTTTATAACGGCTTTCTTTTAGGGCCTCGTGTCGAGCATCTCATTTCATGGAGTATCGCACACGGTCGTATAGTAGTTTAGGTCACAGAACATTATAGAAAACACCGGAACTTGCAGCTGACGGGCCTTTCAAGACAGGAGATATATATCTTGTTCCCAGCTGATGGGTCCTCAAAGACAGGAGATGTATATCCTCAACCCAGCTGATGGGTCCTCAAAGACAGGAGATATATGTCCTCAAACCAGCTGATGGGTGCTCAAAGACAGGAGATGTACATCCTCAACACAGCTGATGGGTCCTCAAAGACAGGAGATGTATGTCCTAAACCCAGCTGAGGAGTCTACTGCAATATGTAGATGTACATTATGAAAAGTAATATGTTGAATTAAGAATGTAGATTGAGGTCCCGTGTTGCATGTCTTCAGAAGAGCCCAATAACGCCATATATATATATATATATATATATATATATATATATATATATATATATATATATGGCGTTATATCCTTCTATAGCTAATAATTAAATCTCTTTTATGAAATGTCTGTGGACCTCGCAATATGTTGCACATTTTGTATGTCTCAGTATCGATGGTGTCACCCACACTACACCCGACTAAATGGACCAATTATTATTAAGTCGACCAGTTTGACGGAGTTTTAAAGACATATAATTGAAAATCTTGTCACTTATTTCCATCGTTTCCTTGAGGATAGTGGGCACCGTGAGCAGCAGGTCGGCGAGCACTGAGTCCCCTAGTCGCAATTACTGATGGCAAAGTCCGCTCAATGAGATTAGCTACTTCACGCTTCCACATCTTGCCGCGCAACCACACAACGTTTTCTCCGTATTTTAATCTGCGGAGCCCTCCATGTCGTATGATAATTGATGAATATAGTAGACTTTACGTGTAAAGGTGGGCCTAATACCCCATGAAAGGCTTTCAGTATTATGGAGTGGTGAAGTCAGTGGGGAAATAAAGACGGGGACACGAAGTAGAGAGGTCTTTGTGTAACCACCAGCTCTCTGTATGCGAGCCATTCAGCCTTTTGCAGGACTTACACCGTTCAGCTCAAAGGTATCAATAGACGGGGGTCATTCGTTTTCCAATTTGCTCCTCCAATAGCGAGAGTCTGAGCAAAGCCCAACAAAACCGTTTGTCCCCAGTAATAAATATTATAATGATATGAACCGGATAAACCCGTGTAGGGTGGTGGTGAAAAGTGTGACCTCTGGTGTACTCGCGTCGTAATATGTCCTGCCCCGAGAGACTGACATACCAACTCCACTATTCGTTAAAACACATTGACCGGACGTCAACAAAGCTCCTTGCTTTATGTCACAAAAGTCAATTTCCCCAACTCCTCCATCTGCAGACGTTTCCAATGAAAGTCGTGGTGGATTATTAATTTCACCAATTTCTATTGTGCTATTATTGTGCCCTGTTGTTGTCAACAAAGCAGCAATCCAATACCTAGATGTCTCTTCAGGGCTCATTGTGCAGCGCTACAAGTCTGTTATTAGCTTTACATATGTCGCAGCTCTGTGCCCGCTCTGTTTAATGTCGACTAATGCCGCGATTCATCGCTCAACATCAAGTACCGTCAGCTATTTAATATGTGTTTTACAGCGCAGACCTGCCTAGGGGCGGGGTAAATCTGTCAGCCCACGTGTTGAAACCACGCCCCTTTCTCCTCAGAGGACGCTCCGCCTGTAGAGAATATATATTGACTACACTCTTGTTACATGTAACACACAACGTCCCCACTTTGCAGTCAATATTGCCTACACTATTGTTATTTTGTCCACATTGTTGTTATCTTCTTATTCTGTTTGATGACACACATGTGTACATTGACAACGAATGATTATATTCCCTACATATCTTATGCATATTCCGCATTGATATACATAGTCCCTTCATCTGTTGTACACATTCCATATTGATATACATATTCCCTCCATCTGTGACACATATCCCATATTGATATACATTGTCCCTCCATCTGTTGTGCAAAGTCCGTACTTATATACATATTCCCTCCATCTGTTGTACATATTCCGTATTAATATACATATTCCCTCCATCTGTTGTACATATTCCGCATTAATATACATATTCCCTCCATCTATTGTACATATTCCGTTTTGATATATATATTCCCTACATCTGTTGTACATATTCCGTATTGATATACATATTCCATACACTTGTTGTATATATTCCGTATTGATATACATATTCCCTCCATCTGCTGTACATATTCCGCAATGATATACATATTAAATACATCTGTGGTACATATTCCGTATTCATATACATATACACTCCATCTGTTGTACATATTCCGTATTGATATACATATTCCCTTCATCTGTTGTACATATTCCGTGTTGATATACATATTCCTTCCATCTGTTGTACATATTCCGCATTGATGTACATATTCCCTCCATCTGTTGTACATATTCCGCATTGATATACATATTCCCTCCATCTGTTGTACATATTCCGTATTGATATACATATTCCCTCCATCTGTTGTACATAATCCGCATTGATATACATATTAAATACATCTGTTGTACATATTCCGCATTGATATACATAGTCCCTCAATGTGTTGTACATATTCCGCATTAATATTCATATTCCCTACACCTGTTGTACATACACCGTATTGATATACATATTCCCCCCATCTGTTGTACATATTCCGTATTGATATACATATTCCCTCCATCTGTTGTACATATTCCGTATTGATATACATATTCCATACATCTGTTGTACATATTCCGTATTGATATACATATTAAATACATCTGTTGTACATATTCCGCATTGATATACATATTCCCTCCATCTGTTGTACATATTCCGTATTGATATACGTATTCCCTCCATCTGTTGTACATATTCCGTATTGATATACATATTCCCTCCATCTGTTGTACATATTCCGTATTGATATACATATTCCATACATCTGTTGTACATATTCCGTATTGATATACATATTAAATACATCTGTTGTACATATTCCGCATTGATATACATATTCCCTCCATCTGTTGTACATATTCCGTATTGATATACATATTCCCTCCATCTGTTGTACATATTCCGTATTGATATACATATTCCCTCCATCTGTTGTACATATTCCGTATTGATATACATATTCCCTCCATCTGTTGTACATATTCCGCATTGATATACATATTCCCTACATCTGTTGTACATATTCCGTATTGACATACATATTCCATACACTTGTTGTACATATTCCAGATTGAATACATATTAAATCAATCTGTTGAACATTTTCCGTATTGATATACATATAAGATCCATCTGTTGTACATATTCCGTATTCATATAAATATTCTATAAACCTGATGTACAAATTCCGTATTGAAATACATATTCCCTTCATCTGTTGTACAAATTCCGTATTGAAATACATATTCCTTCCATCTGTTGTACATATTCCGTATTGATATACATATTCCCTCCATCTGTTGTACATATTCCGCATTGATATACATGTTCCATACTAAATACATATTCCCTCCATCTGTTGTACATATTCCGTATTGATATACATATACGCTCCATCTGTTGTACATATTCCTTATTGATATACATATTCCATACTAAATACATATTAAATACATCTGTTGTACATATTCCGTATTGATATACATATACGCTCCATCTTTTGTACATATTCCGTATTGATATACATATTAGATACATCTGTTGTACATATTCCGTATTGATATACATATTCCCTCCATCTGTTGTACATATTCCGCATTGATATACATATTAAATACATTTTTTGTACACATTCCGTTTTGATATACATATTCCATACTCCTGTTGTACCTATTCCGTGATGATATACATATTCCCTCCATCTTTTGTACATATTCCGCATTGATATACATATTAAATACATCTGTTGTACATATTTCGTATTAATATACATATCCCATACATCTGTTGTACATATTCCGTATTGATATACATATCCCATACATCTGTTGTACATATTCCGCATTGATATACATATTCCCTCCATCTGTTGTACATATTCCGTATTGATATACATATCCCATACATCTGTTGTACATATTCCGTTTTGATATACATATTCCCTCCATCTATTGTACATATTCCGTGTTGATATACATATTCCCTCCATCTGTTGTACATATTCCGTGTTGATATACATATTCCCTCCATCTGTTGTACATATTCCGCATTGATATACATATTCCCTCCATCTGTTGTACATATTCCGTGTTGATATACATATTCCCTCCATCTGTTGTACATATTCCGCATTGATATACATATTCCCTCCATCTGTTGTACGTATTCCGCATTGATATACATATTCCATACATCTATGGTACATAATGCGTATTGATATACATATTCCATACATCTGTTGTACATATTCCGTGTTGATATACATATTCCCTCCATCTGTTGTACATATTCCGTGTTGATATACATATTCCCTCCATCTGTTGTACATATTCCGTGTTGATATACATATTCCCTCCATCTGTTGTACATATTCCGTGTTGATATACATATTCCCTCCATCTGTTGTACATATTCCGCATTGATATACATATTCCCTCCATCTGTTGTACATATTCCGTGTTGATATACATATTCCCTCCATCTGTTGTACATATTCCGTGTTGATATACACATTCCCTCCATCTGTTGTACATATTCCGCATTGATATACATATTCCATACATCTATGGTACATAATGCGTATTGATATACATATTCCCTCCATCTGTTGTACATATTCCGTCTTGATATACATATTCCCTCCATCTGTTGTACATATTCCGTATTGATATACATATACGCTCCATCTTTTGTACATATTCCGTATTGATATACATATTAAATACATCTGTTGTACATATTCCGTTTTGATATACATATTCCCTCCCTCTTTTGTACATATTCCGTATTGATATACATATTAAATACATCTGTTGTACATATTCCGTATTGATATACATATTCCCTCAATGTGTTGTACATATTCCGCATTGATATACATATTCCCTCCATCTGTTGTACATATTCCGTATTGATATACATATTCCATACATCTGTTGTACATATTCCGTATTGATATACATATTCCATACATCTGTTGTACATATTCCGTACTGATATCACACATATTCCATACATGTTATAAAGTCCATTACACCTTTTTTCTCCGAAAGGTGTCAAACTGATACTGTCTTGATATCACGTCGTCCTCTGAAGATATTCTATAAATTTGATACAGACATCATACACATTTTATGACGACGTTATGAATAATCAACATCGAGTAACATTTTTCCCCATAAAGCGTCCCTTTGCTGTATATTCCGTGTGTATAACCTAACGCTGGACTCATACAACCCCATGATCCTGCTACAAGTTATATTAGACTTACATGAGATACACTATTTTACGAGTAGAAATATAAATATTATGTTAGGCTTACATTAGATACATTATGTTAGACTTGCATTACATATTTCTGGTAAGAGTAACATTAGAGATATCATGTTTGACATACACATATTCGCCACAGCGATCCGCGTCAGTGGTTAGTCAACATAGTCTTGACAGCAGCGAAGAAAGCGAGGTTGATCTAACGAGTGGTGACGATCAGTCTAATGTCAACATGGAAACACCAGGAAAATAGTCTTGACAGCAGCGAAGAAAGCGAGGTTGATCTAACGAGTGACGACGATCAGTCTAATGTCAACATGGAAACACCAGGAAAATAGTCTTGACAGCAGCGATGAAAGCGAGGTTGATCTAACGAGTGTCGACAATCAGTCTAATGTCAACACGGAAACACCAGGAAAATAGTCTTGACAGCAGCGAAGAAAGCGAAATTGATCTAACGAGTGACGACGATCAGTCTAATGTCAACATGGAAACACCAGGAAAATAGTCTTGACAGCAGCGAAGAAAGCGAGGTTGATCTAACGAGTGATGACGATCAGTCTTATGTCAACATGGAAACACCAGGAAAATAGTCTTGACAGCAGCGAAGAAAGCGAGGTTGATCTAACGAGTGACGACGATCAGTCTAATGTCAACACGGTAACACCAGGGAACACAAGCTGATGTTAAACGGTATCCTGACATGTTTAAATAAAATGGATGTTTATCAATAATAAAATTCACGAGACCATTACTTGTGCCAGATATAGATTGACTCTTAGCATTGTCTTTATAATAAACCAAAAGCATGGGACTATTTCAGCTAACTTTGTTTTATGTATTTCATTAATAGGTATAGACAATGATGGTTCTACCGCAACCCCACTGCAGCCAGATTTATATACCTATACTGCTACTACAGAGGGAATTTTTTACTCGAAAATGATTATGTTAATTTACTAGAGCGCATTTTTGGTTAGGGCTACCCAATTTTCGGCTACTTTTCTTCTCCAACGAGTCCAAAAAACATTTCCTCTCGTATCTACAAAATAGGCAGGTTTAAAAGCAATGTATAGTGAAAAACAGACTACAATCACAATACTACGAAGAAAAAAGCTAGAGCAAACCCCAAAATAGAAGCAACAAGTAGCAATTTAAACATTTGGTAGCCCAAAGTATATAGAGCAACAAATTTCGAACACACACAATGGAGCAAAAAACAATGGAGACAACATACCAAAGTATGGGCCTACGAGCCGCAAAATCTGTAGCACCCCACCTATTGCTAGAACATGCGTACCAGAGCAATCTAGTACCAGATATCGCCAATGTCGACTATTTGGTAGGAAATCTTGGTAGAACAAATCTACAACCGCTAGAAGGCCTACCAACATTTGTAGACGATTTGTACACGTTTGGCTATCTACATCGCAAAGAATGTGTATACAGAAGGGGGAAATTGCTATGTAGGGAGAAAAACTGGATCTGTCTCTGATTATCAATGATCGATAATAAATATATATATCCAATAAGAGTTACACGCAGATACTTATTTTTACATTGACATGTATCGTAAAATCATTCCCAAAGCAAATACATGAACTTGATTTATATTTTTTCATTTTGCATGACTAAGACATCTTGATACATATCATCTATCCTGTTGTCATATAAAAAAGGGGTATGTAACGTACGTGGGTGTGTGTATTAACGTGTTTTATATTCTTTTTTTTAAATTTGGACTCAAATAATTTCAGGACTAACCGATACTGTGCATACAGAATATTCTCAACTTCAAGTCTTATTTATTACAGGCGTTCCAAATTAAGGCTGCTAACCCCTTGTTGGTGCGCACGATTCAGGGGTTTATTTATAGTTGCATTAGATATATTATGCTAGACTTCCATTCGATATACTTTGTTTAGAGTTGCAATATATATGTCATGTTAAGAGTTGCATTAGATATATTATGTTTGACTTGCATGAGATATATTATGTTAAGAGCTACATTAGATATAATATAAGAGTAGCATTAGATATATTATGCTAGACTTGCATTAGATATATTATGTTAAGAGTTACACTAGATATAAGAGGCGGTCGGGTAGCCTAGTGGTTAAAGCGGGTTAAGACCCGGGTTCGATTCCCGACATGGGTACAATGTGTGAAGCCCATTTCTGGTGTCCCCCGCCGTGATATTGCTGGAATATTGCTAAAAGCGGCGTAAAACCATACTCACTCACTCACTAGATATAATGTAAGAGTTGCAGGAGATATATTATGTTAAGAGTTTCATTAGGTATATTATGTTAAGAGTTGCATTATATATATAATGTTAGACTTGCATGAGGTATATTATTTTAAGAGTTACATTAGATATATTATGTTAGACTTGCATTAGGTATATTATTTTAAGAGTTACATTAGATATAATATAAGAGTTGCATTAGATATAATATGTTAGACTTTCATTAGGTATATATGTTAAGAGTTGCATTGTATATATTATCTTAGGAGTTGCATAATGTATATTAATTTTAGAGCTGTTTTAGATATATTATGTTACGGGTTACAATAGATATATAATGTTAAGAGTTCCATCATGTATATTATGCTAAGAGTTGCATTATCAATATATTGTTAAGAGTTACATTAGTTATATTTTGTTAAGGGTTGCATTAGATATATAATGTTAAGAGTTACATTAGATATATTGTCTTAAGAGTTACATTAGATATATAGTCTTAAGAGATGCATCATATATATTATGTAAAGCGTTACATTTGACATCATATCTTTGACTTACAGTGGATACATTATGTTAGACTTGCATAACATATGTTATGTTTCGAGCTCTTTACATATTTTATGTTAAGTGTTGCAATAGATATATATTGTTAAGAGTTACAGTAGATACACATTTGATTTGAAGACATGAACAGACACAGTTGATGTGAAGACACGAACAGACACAGTTCATGTGAAGACATAAACAGACACAGTTCATGTGAAGACAATTAACAGACACAGTTCATGTGAGTACATGAACAGACACAGTTCATGTGAAGACATAAACACAAACAGTTCATGTGAGGACATGCACACATACAGTTGATGTGATGACATGAAAACACACAGTTCATGTGGAGATATTAAATCACACAGATCATTTGAGGACATGAGACGATGGATTCGGGGACATGAACAGAAACAATTGATGTGAATACATGATCACACAGTTGATGTGAAGACATGAAAACACACAGTTCATGTGGAGATATGAACTCACACAGTTTACACAGACGATGGATTCAGGGACATGAACAGAAACAATTGATGCAAAGACGTGAACGCACACAGTTGATGTGAAGACATGAGCACACATGGTTGATATGATGACATTAACACAAATAGTTGATGTGAACACATGGACACACACAGTTCATGTGAAGACAAAAACAAACACATTTGATGTGAAGACATAAACACACACAGTTGATATGAAGACATGAACACACACAGTCCATGTGAAGACATTATCACACAGTCCATGTGAAGACATGAACACTTACAGTCCATGTGAAGACATGAACACTTACAGTACATGTGAAGACATGAACACACACAGTCCATGTGAAGACATGATCACACAGTCCATGTGAAGACATGAACACTTACAGTCCATGTGAAGACATGAACACTTACAGTACATGTGAAGACATGAACACACACAGTCCATGTGAAGACATTATCACACAGTCCATGTGAAGACATGAACACTTACAGTCCATGTGAAGACATGAACACTTACAGTCCATGTGAAGACATGAACACACACAGTCCATGTGAAGACATGAACACACACAGTCCATGTGAAGACATGAACACACACAGTTCATGTGAAGACAAAAACAAACACATTTAATGTGAAGACATAAACACACACAGTTGATATAAAGACATGAACACACACAGTCCATGTGAAGACATGAACACACACAGTTGATGTCAGGACATGAACACGCAGGGTTGATGTGAAGACATGAACACATACAGTTTATTTGCAGACTTGAACACACAGTTGATGTGAAGACATGAACACTTACAGTCCATGTGAAGACAAGAACACACACAGTACATGTGAAGACATGAACACTTACAGTACATGTGAAGACATGAACACTTACAGTACATGTGAAGACATGAACACTTACAGTCCATGTGAAGACATGAACACTTACAGTACATGTGAAGACATGAACACTTACAGTCCATGTGAAGACATGAACACTTACAGTCCATGTGAAGACATGAACACTTACAGTCCATGTGAAGACATGAACACACACAGTCCATGTGAAGACATGAACAGACACAGTCCATGTGAAGACATGAACACACTCAGTCCATGTGAAGACATGAACACACACAGTCCATGTGAAGACATGAACACACACAGTTCATGTGAAGACAAAAACAAACACATTTGATATGAAGACATAAACACACACAGTTGATATGAAGACATGAACACACACAGTCCATGTGAA
The DNA here is from genome assembly GCF_022045235.1 of Haliotis cracherodii. NCBI lineage: Eukaryota > Metazoa > Mollusca > Gastropoda > Lepetellida > Haliotidae > Haliotis > Haliotis cracherodii. The sequence goes on along the minus strand of NW_027266268.1, from coordinate 41,063,965 downwards.
GATATGAACACACACAGTTGATGTCAGGACATGAACACGCAGGGTTGATGTGAAGACATGAACACATACAGTTTATTTGCAGACTTGAACACACAGTTGATGTGAAGACATGAACACACACAGTTGATGTGAAGACATGAACACACACAGTTGACGTGAAGACATGAACACACATAGTTGATGTGAAGACATGAACACACAGTTGACGTGAAGACATGAACACACATAGTTGATGTGAAGACATGAACACACACAGTTGACGTGAAGACATGAACACACATAGTTGATGTGAAGACATGAACACACACAGTTGACGTGAAGACATGAACACACAGAGTACACGTGAAGACATGAACACTTACAGTCCATGTGAAGACATGAACACTTACAGTCCATGTGAAGACATGAACACTTACAGTCCATGTGAAGACATGAACACTTACAGTACATGTGAAGACATGAACACTTACAGTACATGTGAAGACATGAACACTTACAGTCCATGTGAAGACATGAACACACACAGTCCATGTGAAGACATGAACACTTACAGTCCATGTGAAGACATGAACACTTACAGTCCATGTGAAGACATGCACACTTACAGTACATGTGAAGACAAGAACACACACAGTACATGTGAAGACATGAACACTTACAGTACATGTGAAGACATGAACACTTACAGTACATGTGAAGACGAGAACACATAAGTCCATGTGAAGACATGAACACTTACAGTCCATGTGAAGACATGAACACTTACAGTCCATGTAAAGACATGAACACTTACAGTACATGTGAAGACAAGAACACATAAGTCCATGTGAAGACATGAACACTTACAGTATGTGTGAAGACATGAACACTTACAGTACATGTGAAGACAGGAACACTTACAGTACATGTGAAGACATGAACACTTACAGTACATGTGAAGACATGAACACACACAGTACATGTGAAGACATGAACACACACAGTACATGTGAAGACATGAACACACTCAGTACATGTGAAGACATGAACACACTCAGTACATGTGAAGACATGAACACAAAGTTGATGTCATGACATGAACACACTCAGTTCATTTGAGAACATGAAACCTTAGGAAACTATGTATCCTGAAACCTTTTATTGTCATTCTGTTATGAATACCTCCAGCAGCCATAACAGCACGAAACAGTAGCATTTACTTGAAGTGGTGGTATTTTGATTTTTGATATACTATTTTTGACTTGGAAACCCAATCTCTGTTGTGATATGCCTTCGCCAATAAGCAAGGTATGTGTTGATTGCATGCCGGGGAGCACTACACCGATCTGCTCACACATATGATGTGATGACACGATACTCTGCAACACAACTGACTGCTATTGTCCACACTTAATCGCTGTAACTGTACACCAAAAACATAGTACGCCAGTCCGACTGAACAGCGGCCTTCGACACTGGTTATGGTGTTGTTAATGGCAATTCAAAGGTTCAAGTATGCAGTAGTTAATGAAAAGCAAATTCATTAAGCTTTGACTTTGAGAGTAAGTTGTGGTTAGAGATGAGATCTTGCCACTAGGGGGCGCCTGGAGTTGTGGAATGTCGAATAGGGTAGCAGCATGGAGATTGCAGATAGCGGGCAAACGTCACTCTAGCACGGCTTGCCTTGAACACTGACACAGGAATATGGGGGTTTGGTTACAGAGCCCCTCCCCCTCATCCTGCCCAGAGTGAGTCATGACAGAGATGCCCCCCCCCCCCCCCCCCCCCCCCATCTCCTGCCTTGGAAGGGTGCTTTTAGGAGATGGGTGGGGGTTTATTCACACCTCCCCTCAGCCCCGACCCCTTCCTTTGTTTCTACCCGTATTGTGATTTGCAGCACACCTATTACCCCTCACAGGTATTTGTCGTGCATTGAAGCTGAAAACAGTCCGTCGGTCTCATTTGATGGCGCGCTGAAACGCTGGTCAGGATAGCGGGCTGCTTAAGGTTTGTAATTATGTAATCTAACGAAGCGAGCCTGGGAGATAAGCAATATGTTTATCTGTCCATCGGCGTTTCTGGTAGATCAGCATGCCATTGAGGGCTGGGAGGGAGTGAATAGCGGAGAGCAGACGAGCCTAGCACCAGGCGTCTGAACGGGTTCATTTCTTAAGCGTTAAAAGGCGGTTTTCAAGATCCTTTGTTACCAACAATGCCCTGCTTGTGGTCTAAGTATGTATAAGTTGGCCGTGACATCCACACTGACGGTGTCGTCACGCAACGTGGTAGCGCGCGGGGAAGGTGGGGAGTCGGGGAGGGGAGGGGCGGTTGTGGTGTTGAGTTAACTGTTTATTGAAACTAAACAAATAGTGTTGGATAGCTCCAGATCATCCGTGAAGACCCTTCAAGGTCTAGATGTCCGATCTGAGAGAATGCTTTAGGCCCTAGAAACTCTACCACATCTACCACGACCATCACGTCTACCACTTCTACCTTGTCTATATCGTCTACCACGATCACCACGTCTACCACGATCACCACGTCTACCACGTTCAACACGACCACTACGCCAACAACGTTTACCACGTATACGTCGTCTCCTCACCTCCTCACTGCTCCTAACGTTCTCTCTTTTCCGACTTTTGAAGTCTGAAGTCCTCTCCCTTGTCTGACGTCCCCCCACGTCTGGTGTTGCTCCTCATCCCGGCTCCTGACGTCCTTTCTCCCTGGTGTAGCTCCTCACTCCGATAGCTGACGCCCTGTCCCCCTGATGTAGCTTCTCACTCCGACTTCTGACGCCCTGTCCCCCTGATGTAGCTTCTCACTCCGACTTCTGACGTCCTGCATTCCTGGTGTAGCTTCTCACTCCGACTTCTGACGTCCTGCATTCCTGGTGTAGCTCCTCACTCCGACTTCTGACGTCCCCCCTTCCTGGTGTAGCTTCTCACTCCGACTTCTGACGTCCTGCATTCCTGGTGTAGCTTCTCACTCCGACTTCTGACGTCCTGCATTCCTGGTGTAGCTCCTCACTCCGACTTCTGACGTCCTGCATTCCTGGTGTAGCTCCTCACACCGACTTCTGGCGTCCTGCATTCCTGGTGTAGCTCCTCACTCCGACTTCTGACGTCCCCCCTTCCTGGTGTAGCTCCTCACTCCAACTTCTGATGTCCTGCATTCCTGGTGTAGCTACTCACTCTGACGTCCTGCATTCCTGGTGTAGCTCCTCACTCCGACTTCTGACGTCCCCCCTTCCTGGTGTAGCTCCTCACACCGACTTCTGACGTCCCCCCTTCCTGGAATCGCTCCTCACACCGACCTCTGACGTCCTCCTTTCCTGATGTAGCTGATCACACCGACTTCTGACGTCCTGCATTCCTCGTGTAGCTCCTCACACCGACTTCTGGCGTCCTGCATTCCTGGTGTAGCTCTTCACTCTGACGTCCTCCCCGTCTGGAGTAGCTCCTCACACCGACTTCTGACGTCCCCCCTTCCTGGTGTAGCTCCTCACACCGACTTCTGACGTCCCTCCTTCCTGGAGTAGCTCCTCACACCGACCTCTGACGTCCTCCTTTCCTGGTGTAGCTGATCACACCGACTTCTGACGTCCTGCATTCCTCGTGTAGCTCCTCACACCGACTTCTGGCGTCCTGCATTCCTGGTGTAGCTCTTCACTCTGACGTCCTCCCCGTCTGGAGTAGCTCCTCACACCGACTTCTGACGTCCTCCCTTCCTGGTGTAGCTCCTCACACCGACTTCTGACGTCCTGCATTCCTCGTGTAGCTCCTCACACCGACTTCTGGCGTCCTGCATTCCTGGTGTAGCTCTTCACTCTGACGTCCTCCCCGTCTGGAGTAGCTCCTCACACCGACTTCTGACGTCCCCCCTTCCTGGTGTAGCTCCTCACACCGACCTCTGACGTCCTCCTTTCCTGGTGTAGCTGATCACACCGACTTCTGACGTCCTGCATTCCTCGTGTAGCTCCTCACACCGACTTCTGTCGTCCTGCATTCCTGGTGTAGCTCCTCACACCGACTTCTGGCGTCCTGCATTCCTGGTGTAGCTCTTCACTCTGACGTCCTCCCCGTCTGGAGTAGCTCCTCACACCGACCTCTGACGTCCTCCCTTCCTGGTGTAGCTCCTCACACCGACTTCTGACGTCCTGCATTCCTCCTGTAGCTCCTCACACCGACTTCTGGCGTCCTGCATTCCTGGTGTAGCTCTTCACTCTGACGTCCTCCCCGTCTGGAGTAGCTCCTCACACCGACTTCTGACGTCCTCCCTTCCTGGTGTAGCTAATCACACCGACTTCTGACGTCCTCCCTTCCTGGTGTAGCCCCTCACACCGACTTCTGACGTCCTCCCTTCCTGGTGTAGCTCCTCACACCGACCTCTGAAGTCCTCCCTTCCTGGTGTAGCTGATCACACCGACTTCTGACGTCCTCCCTTCCTGGTGTAGCTCCTCACACCGACGTCTGACGTCCTCCCTTCCTGGTGTAGCTGATCACACCGACTTCTGACGTCCTGCATTCCTCGTGTAGCTCCTCACACCGACTTCTGTCGTCCTGCATTCCTGGTGTAGCTCCTCACACCGACCTCTGACGTCCTCCCTTCCTGGTGTAGCTCTTCACTTTGACGTCCTCCCTTCCTGGTGTAGCTCCTAACACCGACCTCTGACGTCCTCCCTTCCTGGTGTAGCTCCTCACACCGACTTCTGACGTCCTCCCTTCCTGGTCTAGCTCCTCACACCGACCTCTGACGTCCTCCCTTCCTGGTCTAGCTCCTCACACCGACCTCTGACGTCCTCCCTTCCAGGTGTAGCTCCTCACACCGACCTCTGACGTCCTCCCTTCCTGGTGTAGCTCCTCACACCGACCTCTGACGTCCTCCCTTCCTCGTATAGGTATCACCCTGACTTCTGACTTCCTCCCTTCCTCGTATAGCTATCACCCTGACTTCGTGCGGCCCACCCTGCCTGGAGCTGCGACCGGCTTGGTTTCATCACGTCCGCGATAACATCGAACTGTCCCGTACCTCTGTCTGGCCAGTCGAGTCGACGTGAGTAACGACGTCCCCTCACGGAGACGTTACTATGAGTCACTGGTGTGACATGCTTCACACTTACAAGGCTTTTGTCTCTTGTCTTGCTATACAGAAAACGCTGTATCATTATGTGATCATCAGTGCCTTTGTAACGTGACTTGTAAATTCCTCCAATATGACGGCTATGTGACTAACGCCAACGAAGCATTTGCAACCATTAAGTCAGGCAGATATTTCACTTAAAACTGCAAGATAATATTTCAACGTATCAAATGTGTAAATAACTGCCAGAAATACATTACCTGTGAATTGGTGAATTGTTGTTCAATGAGGTACTTAACCAAGTCGGCAATAACAGATTTAGAAGGCGGGGAGAACATGGGTTTGTTCATCATCCATATAAACAGCCACCAGAGTAACAAGACACCACCCCCACCCCCCCACCCCCCACCCACCCCCCCACCACCCCCAGTACAGAGGTAGGATATAGCGTGATAAACTATAACTCATTAGACATATCAATGATTTTCGGCGACATATATACGATATGTTAGGATAGTTCATATTTATCGAGACAGTGAAATAATAAAGTTATAAGTCATCTTGCCATAGAAGCCCATTTCCAGACATGAACTCAAACACGTGGGGAACAGAAACATGGCGTCACACTAGAGCGCCATGGATGACGTCACGCTCCCTTGATAACTTATATGCACATTGTGGAGAGACAAATGACAATATAATTGATGACCCTTCATAATTTATTTACGTGCTATCCGTTTGACCATCCCGAATAGCACGGATGTAATTACATTTTGGAATGAAAACAACCATAGTTATCAAGAAAAGTATTTTTACGCAGTGAATGATCGGAAGGTTTTCAGAAAACAGCCACTTCAGCAACGTGTTTCATCCAATCAGATTGCCAGACGCATCCCATTCATTTTACAATCCGTAATAGCCTATAATTTATGATGCATAATAATCTATCAGTGTATATTGGGAGTGTAATCTTCCATAAACTCGCATATATAGTCATGATTCTCGGTGACATATATTGTATAGTTGTAAAGTGCATTGAGGTCTGTGTTAGAGATTAGTATAATTGATCTCAGATATAAGTCAATGTGGTGAATGTAGAGAGGGTCACCAGAGGGTCTTGTCATATCAAATACAAGTGTATCAACACAGGTTGGTTAGATCAGGAACACTCTTTGTTGAAGATGTTTTCTCACTTGAATCGATGATTTCATTTATTCTACAACATCCTACTGAATCAATATTTACTGAACATTTAATTTTACCACAATCTCAAAGGGCACTTCTTCCATTCGAAATTTGATGTGGCCAAACCATTGAAGTACCATGTACGAAATCAATGTGAAACGTTATTAATATGTTTCGAAAACATAATCACTTGTACAAGATTCCTTTTGACTTTATTTTTGTGGTCTATCCGTGTCATTGAAATTGAAAGATCAATATAAATGCCAACTTGAATGTTGTGTTTGTGATTACTATACACACAGGTTGCACGCAATTCTTCGCATTTGTTCTGTACATATGGTGGCGTATCCTTCAACTCGCTGTCACGTTGTTACGTTCCTATGACGTCACAACTATATAGCGTTTGGCTCGTGCACTCACTAACCAACAAGTTTGAAATTCAATCATTATTATATTTCGTACGAAGGCCAAACACTCAAACACATCAAACACATCAAACAGGTACCGGTCACGACATCAATGAAATGTAAATTAATCTTTACAATGATATGTACATTTCAAGTTGTCTGGTGGCTCTAAATGAAATAATATGTCTAAAATCAATAACATTTACATCATAAATTTCTTTGGAATAGACCTTATTCTAAATTAATTGCATAGGACACGACAACAAGAAGTGGTTCTTGTCGTCTCGTCCTCAGTTCCACTATGGACGACACCTTCTAAGCACATCTCGATGCTATACATTGTGGATACTTGGAAGTCAGTATTGAATAACAACATTAAATGCATAGCTCCGAAATATACAGCCTACAAATGTTAAATGGAACAACCAGATACAGACGACAAATGTTAATTGTAACAACCAGATACAGCCTACAAATGTTAATTGTAACAACCAAATACAGACGACAAATGTTAATTGTAAAAACAAGATACAGACGAAAAATGTTAATAGGAACAACAAAATACAGCTGACAAATGTTAATTGGAACAACCAGATACAGCTGACAAATGTTAATTGGAACAACCACATACAGCCGACAAATGTTTATTGGAACAACCAGATACAGCCGACAAATGTTAAATGGAACAACCAGATACAGCATACAAATCTTAATTGGAACAACCAGATACAGCATAAAAACGTTAATTGTAACAACCAGATACAGCATACACATGTTAATTGGAACAACCAGATACCGACGACAAATGTTTATTGGGACAACCAGATACAGACGACAAATGTCAATTGTTACAACCAGATACAGACGACAAATGTTAATTGGAACATCCAGATACAGCCGACAAATGTTAATTGTAACAACCAGATACAGCATACACATGTTAATTGGAACAACCAGATACCGACGACAAATGTTTATTGGGACAACCAGATACAGACGACAAATGTCAATTGTTACAACCAGATACAGACGACAAATGTTAATTGGAACAACCAGATACAGCATACAATCTTAATTGGAACAACCAGATACAGCATACACATGTTAATTGGAACAACAAGATACCGACGACAAATGTTTGCTGGAACAACCAGCTACATACGACAAATGTCAATTGTTACAACCAGATACAGCATACACATGTTAATTGGAACAACCACATACAGCCGAAAATTGTTAATTGGAACAACCAGATACAGCATGCAAATCTTAATTGGAAAAACCAGAGACAGACGACAAATGTAAATTGGAACAACCACATACAGACGACAAATGTTAATTGTAACAACCAGATACAGCATACACATGTTAATAGGAACAACCAGATACCGACGACAAATGTTTATTTGAACAACCAGATACAGCATACACATGTTAATTAGAACAACCAGATACAGCATACAAATGTTAATTGGAACAACCAGATACAGACGACAAATGTTAATTGTTACAACCAGATGCAGCATGCAATCTTAATTGGAACAACCAGATACAGAAGACAAATGTTAATTTGAACAACCAGATACAGACGACAAATGTTAATTGGAACAACCAGATACAGACGACAAATCTTAATTGGAACAACCAAATACAGACGACAAACGTTAATTGTTACAACCAGATACAGCATACAAATCTTAATTGGAACAACCAGATACAGACGACAAATGTTAATTCGAACATCCAGATACAGAAGACAAATCTTAATTGGAACAACCAGATACAGACGACAAATCTTAATTGGAACAACCAGATACAGACGACAAATGTTAATTGTAACAATCAGAAGCAGCATAAAAATGTTAATTCATAAAACCAGATACATTCGACAAATCTTAATTGGAACAACCAGATACGGACGACAAATGTTTATTGGAACAACCAAATACAGCATACAAATCTTAATTTGAACAACCAGATACAGACGACAAATGTTAATTGAAACAACCAGATACAGACGACAAATGTTAATTCGAACATCCAGATACAGAAGACAAATCTTAATTGGAACAACCAGATACAGACGACAAATCTTAATTGGAACAACCAGATACAGACGACAAATGTTAATTGTAACAATCAGAAGCAGCATAAAAATGTTAATTCATAAAACCAGATACATTCGACAAATCTTAATTGGAACAACCAGATACGGACGACAAATGTTTATTGGAACAACCAAATACAGCATACAAATCTTAATTTGAACAACCAGATACAGACGACAAATGTTAATTGAAACAACCAGATATAGAAGACAAATGTTAATTGTAACAACCAGATACAGCATACACATGTTAATTGGAACAACTAGATACAGACGACAAATATTTTTTGGAACATCCAGATACAGACAAACAAAAGTTAATTGTTACAACCAGATACAGCATAAAAATCTTAATTGGAACAACCAGATACGGACGACAAATGTTAATTAGAACAATCAGATACAGACGGCAAAAGTTAATTGTTACAACCAGATACAGCCGACAAATCTTAATTGGAACAACCACATACAGACGACAAATGTTAAGTGATACAACCAGAAACAGAAGACAATTGTTAATTGGAGCAGCCAGATACAGACGGCAAATGTTAATTGGAACAACCAGATACAGACGACAAATGTTAATTGGAACAACCACATACAGACGACAAATGTTTATTAAAACAACCAGATACAGACGACAAATGGTAATTGTTACAACCAGATACAGCATACAAATGTTAATTGGAACAACCACATACAGACGACAAATGTTAATTGTAACAACCAGATACAGCATACACATGTTAATTGGAACAACTAGATACAGACGACAAATATTTATTGGAACAACCAGATACAGACAAACAAATGTTAATTGTTACAACCAGATACAGAAGACAAATGTTATTTGGAACAACTAGATACATTCGACAAATGTTAATTGGAACAACTAGATACATTCGACAAATGTTAATTGGAACAACCAGATACATTCGACAAATGTTAATTGGAACAACCAGATACAGACGACAAATGTTAATTGCAACAACCAAATACAGACGACAAATGTTAATTGGAACAACCAGATACAGACATCAAATGTTAATTGGAACAACCAGATACAGAAGACAAATGTTAATTGGAACAACCAGATACAGACGATAAATGTTAAGTGTAACAACCAGATCCGGACGACAAATGTTAATTGCAACAACCAAATACAGACGACAAACGTTAATTGTTACAACCAGATACAGCATACAAATCTTAATTGGGACAACCAGATAGAGACATCAAATGTTAATTGGAACAACCAGATGCAGAAGACAAATGTTAATTGGAACAACCAGATACAGACGACAAATGTTAATTGCAACAACCAAATACAGACGACAAACGTTAATTGTTACAACCAGATACAGCATACAAATCTTAATTGGAACAACCAGATAGAGACATCAAATGTTAATTGGAACAACCAGATACATTCGACAAATGTTAATTGGAACAACCAGATACAGACGACAAATGTTAATTGCAACAACCAAATACAGACGACAAACGTTAATTGTTACAACCAGATACAGCATACAAATCTTAATTGGAACAACCAGATACAGACATCAAATGTTAATTGGAACAACCAAATACAGAAGACAAATGTTAATTGGATCAACCAGATACAGCATACTAATGTTAATTGGAACAACCAGATAGAGACATCAAATGTTAATTGGAACAACCAGATACAGAAGACAAATGTTAATTGGATCAACCAGATACAGCCGATAAATGTTAAGTGTAACAACCAGATACAGCATACACATGTTAATTGGAAGAACCAGATACAGACGACAAATGTTATTTGTTACAACCAGATACAGCATACAAATCTTAAATGGAACAACCACATATAGCCGACAAATGTAAATTGTAACAACCAGATACAGCATACACATGTTAATTCGATTAACCAGATACAGACGACAAATGTTAATTGGAACAACCAGATACAGACGATAAATGTTAATTGTTACAACCTGATACCGCATAAAAATCTTAATTGGAACAATCAGATACAGCCGACAAATGTTTATTGGAACAACGAGATACAGCCGACAAATGTTAATTGTTACAACCAGATGCAGCATACAAATCTTAATTGGAACAACCAGATACAGATGAGAAATGTTAATTGGAACAACCGGATACAGCCGACGAATGTTAATTGTAACAACCAGATACAGCATACAAATCTTAATTGGAACAACCAGATACAGATGAGAAATGTTAATTGGAACAACCGGATACAGCCGACAAATGTTAATTGTAACGACCAGATACAGCATACACATGTTAATTGGAACAACCAGATACATTCGACAAATGTTAATTTGAACAAACAAATACAGACGACAAATGTTAATTGTTAGAACCAGATACAGCCGACAAATGTTAATTGTAACAACCAGATACAGACGACAAATGTTAATTGTAACAACCAGATAAGCCTACAAATGTTAATTGTAACAACCAGATACAGCCTACAAATGATAATTGGAAAAACCAAATACAGACGACAAATGTTAATTGTAACAACCACATACAGCCGACAAATGTTAATTGGAACAACCAAATACAGTTTATAATGTTACTGGTAACAAAGAACCAGAAACAAATGTGAAGAAACCATAGATCATTTTACGTTAAATTTGAATCAATTTTCAATTTTCATTTCTTTTGTCCAATCTCAAAATTTGGTGACAATTGGGCAGATGATAAACAAAACATAATGCCAACTGGGGAAGTTTCCCACAGGTTCACAAAACGCTGTTCATTTGTGTTTGGCGTATTACGTCATCAGTGTTGTGTTTAGATGGGACACAGGCTTATCAGTTTCAGTAGGAACACTATCACCCTCAGCCGATTGTTACTCCTTCAGTTGTTAGGGGGATATTATTAACTTTATGTGTGCTTCTGAACACGTGGTAGCAGTTCTACGACACACAACTGCTACCTTAAATTGCAATTTAACAACAATAGAGACGTAAATTTAAAGAAAATAATTATGCGGTGTATCTTGAAGGACAAACTATCTGCAGGACCATGTTTATTGTGTTAATGACACCATTGTAGGGCGGGGCGAGTCGACAACAGGAAGAACTAACATGTGTAAAACAGGCTGGAACGAATGCTTTAAAAGCCGCCTTTGTAACAGATGTTTCCAAATCACGACCAATCAACACTGCTTTTTAATGACTTAATTGAAGCTTTCGTCTCATTGTAATGGCCAAGGCCTTCTCAACGGTGTGTGCTTGACCTCTTAACGGCTCTCATCAGCGATATAAAACCTTCCAATGTGATGGTTTGGCAGCGGGCAGTAGAAAATTGATCTGATTAAAATCTTAAGAAAAACTTTCTTTAGATTGAAACTGTCAACACGCGGTGTAAAGATTAGGTTGGGAGACCGGATAACACTATTTTATCCCCTTGTTAGTGGCCGCATGATTGCCCAGTGGTCATCGCCAGAGTGGACTTGGGTGCGAGCTGGTCAAGCGTGGGTAGCCTGCGGACACGGCGAGAGAGGAGGGGTGGGGGGGATAACTCTGTTGACCGTGACGTCATCAACTGATTTGTTTATGCGGCACACACCGAGCACCTGACGCACTCGCGGGAGTCGTATATAGATAGCATGCACTGGTTTATATAGATAGCATGCACTGGTGTGTATAGATAGCATGCACTGGTTTATATAGATAGCATGCACTGGTGTGTATAGATAGCATGCACTGATTTATATAGATAGCATGCACTCGTGTGTATGCATAGCATGCACTGGTGTTTATACACAGCATGCACTGGTGTTCATATATAGAATACACTGAGGTTTACATAGCATGCACTGGTATTCATATATAGCATGCACTAGTATTCATATATAGCATGCACTGGTGTTTATACATAGCATTCACTGGTGTTCATACATAGCAAGCACTGGTGTTCATACATAGCATGCACTGGTGTTCATACAATAGCATGCACTGATGTTCATACATAGCATGCACTGGTGTTTATACATAGCATGCACTGGTGTTTATATACCATGCACTGGTATTCATATATAGCACGCACTGGTATTCATATATATCATGCACTGGTGTTAATACATAGCATGCACTGGTATTGTGAAACAAGTAAGATCTGAACAAATCAGCAGTTAGATGTATTCAGTTCAGTGTTGGGAGATTTGAGGATATCAACGTCGCATCATTTACCACCAAAAGGTAAACACATCTTTTATTCTTCGGCTTTTGTTATGTATGCCTGGAAACTGCAACATATATAAGTAACACTAATAACTTCATTCTGACTTTATTCTATAATAAAAAGCCTTTTTGAGAAATAAGCAGCCGATCATTAAATTAAAAATCATGTATAAATTCATCAGTGAAAATAAATTCTTGCTAAGAACTCTATTTGAAAAAAAGTATCCATTTGTAAATAGAGGACTGCACTTCCTCAGTTGAGATGTTGTTCCACCAGGACGATATATAAAGATATGAAAACATCACAGATTTGGTTTATTTGGTAAACAAAGTATTGTTGAAGATGAATATCTTTTTGTTCTTGTTTGTAATGGTTACTATCATCTAAGATGTAAATATATTCCACGGAAATACCATCTTTTCCCTAACTACATAGGCTTGATATGTTTATGCCATAAAATAATGTATTCATTAAACAAAACGGAGCTATGTACACTTATAAAGCAATGCGCCAGCGCTACTTTTATGTGAATGGATGTATTGCGAATGTTCTCTTTCGCCATGTAATTCTGTAATGTGGAATGGGCCTGAGGCCGACACTGCGAAATGAACCGAGATTGACGATTGATTGATTGGCCACCATCAAGGAACAGAAGGGCTGAACACAAGTAGTTGGGATTAATTATTCATAATATTCTAACTTGGCCAGTTACTCATATTTTTCAATGTTATACTGAACTGTGATATCTTTATCAACAAACAACACGCAAGTAAATGTTTTGTTTGTGAACTTGTAGTTTGCTGTACACTGTAGTGGTTGGAGTTTGGGGATAAACTCAATCAATCGATCGGATTTATATTTTTTTTAAACACAACACCACGATTTATTGATATAAACAATACCATGATTAATAGATATAAGTAATACTATGATTTATTGATATAAACAACACTATGATTTATTGGTATAAAGAATACCATGATTTATTGATAAAGACAATATAATGATTTATTGGTATAAAGAATACCATGATTTATGAATTTTAACAATACCATGATTTATTGATAAAAACAATATCATGATTTATTGGTATAAAGAATACTATGATTTATATATATAAACACTATTATGATTTATTGATGTAAACAATACCACTTTTGTATCATATCATAAAATGTATTTCTTATATCACAATAATTATTTCCACCCAAAAACTGAAAGAGATGTTGTTAAGACATCATATACGGATTACTGATAAATATATTCGATAGTAAAATAGCTCCGATTGCTTGTTATGGAAGTGAAATTTGGGGATTTACATTTAGAGAAAGTATAGAAAAAGTCCAAAGTTATTTTTTAAGAGATATTTGTCAATCAGTAATAAAGCATTATCTAATGCTGCTCTTGGTGAAGTTGGCCGTTATCATCTAAGTGTTATTGAGATAGATTGATGACCATGAATTCAAATAGACCCCACATGCTTGTTATAAAATGCTGAAAGTACAAGATGATAATGGTAGTGTTAATTGGGCATCTCATGTAAGAATGCGTTTGTTTGAATCTGGTTTTAGTTATGCGTGGATATCGAAGGAATGTGGACATATACATTGTTTTATGGAATTATTCAAGAGAAGATGTATTGACATTGTTGTGCAAAACTGGAGTCAAAAGAATAACAATTTCGATGTTTGGTACATGGTTTAAAAGTAATAAAACAGCTATCGTACTCATTTTATATGAAAGAAATTGTACTCTTGGCCACGAAGCCTTCAATACTGAATAAACTCTATCTCAGTGAATCAGAGGTTTGGAATCACTATAACTAACAAAATCAGTTTAAAACAGCTGATTTGACCTCCGCATCACCGCGGAAGCTAATATGTACAGAATTTGTTTCTAAATTCTCAATTATTATCGGAAGGCATTTTGAATCATGATTTTGCACCACTATGGGTTCGAAAATGAAGCGTTCACATTACTACAATATTAATCCTAATTGTAAACACGGATCAAATTGTAAAACATGAGACGTTTGACACTTGCTGACAGACTGAACCTTTGATCCACACGTGTAGCCGTCCTAATCAGATGTTAAGCATGTATCAATGTGGATGACAGGAGGATGGGCGTGTGTCTACCACACAGCTGCTGAAACCATTGACAGGCACAACCGGCAGACTGACGCCAAGCATGGGTATTTTACGCCCGCTTCGTGTACCCCCTTTCCAGCCACCACCACCACCACATCTACGACCTCCACCACCACTACCACCACGACAATAATCTCACACCGCCAAAGGTAAAAGCACCACTACGACTCCCGCCAGCCATGGTCCTTTTACGTCCGCTTTGTGTACATTCCCAGTTCCCGCCAACAGATCTTTTGTTTTGTTTGTTTGTTGTTTAACGTAGCATTCAGCTTTATTCCAGTTTTATGACGGCGGTGTGTAAATAATCGAGTCTGGATCCGACAATCCAGTCATGATTGTTGCTAGAACATAGATTGTTGCTCACAATATCACTCGACTAGTTAGAGGCCGCCGTCATAGAGTTGGATTATTAGTCTGTCGTTAAACAAAAAACAAAACTAAATCATGTAATTTTTATATCGAATTTATTCTGAACAATAAACACAAAACTATAGTTGTACATTGACGTGATAGTGACATGGGCTGACAAATGACATATGACATATACACCCATGAACTCACACATGGGAAATACATGACTTTCATGACTTGAATATCAAAGAAAGTAATCATGGGAATATCATGGGAATATCATGGGAATATCATGGGAATATTTACTATCAAGGCTGAACATGGGTCGAGATATATCAAAACAATTTCAACTGAAGGATTAATGTTGCCTGTTCAGCAATTATTATTACTGTGGATTGGGCAAGGTGCTTAGACCCGGGACATATAATGTTCCCTGACTTCCGGAATGCCTGACAAATCAATGCTCCCTGACACATCAATGTTCCCTAAGTTCCGGTAAAATAGACACTTCAATGTATCCTGACTTCTGGTATGATAGACACATCACTGTTTCCTGACTTCCGGTATGATAGATCGCATCACTGTATCCTGACTTCCGGTATGATAGACACATCAATGTATCCTGACTTCCTGTATGATAGACGCATCACTGTATCATGACTTCTGGTATGATAGACACATCAATGTATCCTGACTTCCGGTATGATAGACACATTGATGTATCCTGACTTCTGGAATGATAGATGCATCACTGTATCCTGACTTCCGGTATGATAGATCGCATCATTGTATCCTGACTTCCGGTATGATAGACACATCAATGTATCCTGACTTCTGGTATGATAGACGCATCACTGTATCCTGACTTCTGGTATGATAGACACATCAATGTATCCTGACTTCCGGTATGATAGACACATCGATGTATCCTGACTTCTGGAATGATAGATGCATCACTGTATCCTGACTTCCGGTATGATAGACGCATCACTGTATCCTGTCTTCCGGTATGATAGACACATCAATATATCCTGACGTCCGGTATGATAGACGCATCACTGTATCCTGTCTTCCGGTATGATAGACGCATCACTGTATCCTGACGTCTGGTATGATAGACGCATCACTGTATCCTGACTTCCGGTATGATAGACACATCGATGTATCCTGACGTCTGGTATGATAGATACATAAATGTATCCTGACTTCTGGTATGATAGACACATCAATGTATCCTGACGTCCGGTATGATAGACGCATCACTGTATCCTGTCTTCCGGTATGATAGACGCATCACTGTATCCTGACTTCTGGTATGATAGACACATCAATATATCCTGACTTCCGGTATGATAGACACATCACTGTATCCTGACGTCCGGTATGATAGACACATCACTGTATCCTGAATTCCAGTATGATAAACACATCGATGTATCCTGACTACTGGTATGATAGACGCATCACTGTATCCTGTCTTCCGGTATGATAGATCGCATCAATGTATCCTGACTTCCGGTATGATGGACACATCGATGTATCCTGACTTCCTGTATGATAGACGCATCACTATATCCTGACGTCCGGTATGATAGACGCATCACTGTATCCTGTTTTCAGGTATGATAGACACTTCAATGTATCCTGACTTCTGGTATGATAGACACATCAATGTTCCCTGACGTCCGGTATGATAGACGCAGTAATGTATCCTGACTTCCTGTATGATAGACACATCAATGTTCACTGACGTCCGGTATGATAGATACATCAATGTATCCGAATTTCCGATATGATGGACACAGCAATGTATCCTGACTTCCGGTATGATAGACGCATCAATGTATCCTGACTTCCAGTATGATAGACGCAGCAATGTATCCTGACTTCTGGTATGACAGACATATCAATGTATCCTGACGTCTGATGTGATAGACCCATCTATGTATCCTGACGTCCGGTATGATAGACGCATCACTGTATCCTGTCTTCCGGTATGATAGACACATCAATGTATCGTGACGTCTGATGTGATAGACCCATCTATGTATCCTGACGTCCGGTATGATAGACGCATCAATGAATGCTTACTTCCAGTATTAAAGACTCATCGATGTATCCTAACTTCCTGTATGATAGATCGCATCACTGTTTCCTGACGTCCGGTATGATAGACGCATCACTGTATCCTGTCTTCCGGTATAATAGACACTTCAATGTATCCTGACTTCCTGTATGATAGACACATCAATGTTCCCTGACGTCCGGTATGATAGACGCATCACTGTTTCCTGACGTCCGGTATGATAGATACATCAATGTATCCGAATTTCCGGTATGATGGACACAGCAATGTATCCTGACTTCCGGTATGATAGACATATCAATGAATGCTTACTTTCAGTATGATAGACACATCAATATATCCTGACTTAGAGTATGATAAACGCATCAATATATCCTGACTTCCGGTATGATAGACACATCATCTTGACTTCCGGCATTATAGACACATCAATGTATCCTGACTTCGCTTGAAATACACATTAATGTATACTGACTTCCAGTATGAAAGATACATCCATGTTCACTGACTTCAGGTATGATGGACGCATCAATGTGGCCTGCCTTCCAGTGTGCCTGATATATTGATGTTCCCTGACTCCCGGTACGCCTGATGTATCGATGTTCCCTGACTCCCGGTACGCCTGATATATTGATGTTCCCCGACTCCCGGTACGCCTGATATATTGATGTTCCCCGACTCCCGGTACGCCTGATGTATCGATGTTCCCCGACTCCCGGTACGCCTGATATATCGATGTTCCCCGACTCCCGGTACGCCTTATATATTGATGTTCACTGATATACGGTGCATGTCCCGGATAGACATATATGAGGGTGAAGTAGAAGCTTAACAGATTGACGTAAGTGCTGTTGGTGCTTGTCACGTGACACTGCGGCGCTTCAATCTATGATAGTATAGATGTTTCGCGACATACCTGCAGATAGACGGTTAGGCCTAGCGAAGAAGCAGGCATAACACTGATGTACTGTTGTGAAGGCCATGATACATTAAGAATTTGAAATGTTTTCTCTGGAATAGTCGAGAGGTTCAAGATGTTTAGTACAGACACAACGACCTGATCCAGGTGGAAAGAAAGACACTGTACAGACAACACGATAAAATGATTGGTTTATATGCCACGTAATTCCATCATGTGTTTGCCGAGAAGCTTGGTTGCTTGACTGTCCAAGAACTAATGGATCCTGCTGATGTTGTGGTTGTTTGATGTACTGATCAAATAACATGTTGGAATGAAAGATATAAAAAAGGTTTCTTGATGCCTCAATGTGATCTGCACTGCGTCACGATAGGTCACCACAGTCGCCATGTGATCTGCATTACAATACGTTCGATAAGTCACATGACTGATATCCTTGACTGATATGTTCAATAGGTCACGTGACCGGCATCAAAATGAGATTATTGTGAAATAAGGAGGCATGTTCTCATTATCTTTGTTGAGAGACGAGAATTAAACTCGACCAGATGTTGTTAATGTCAATGAGAACGAGGATGGTGATTGCGACGCCGATGACGAGAGCGCCAGTGTAACCAATGCTGCGGGCACTGACACGGTCGTCGGATGCACTGGTTTTTCCTCGAACTCTGTTTGACAACGCCTGGTAATCGAGAGAGAGGCTGCGCCGGATGTCGCTTGTGAGGAGCATGAGCTCCACTTGCGAGATGTTCCACACGTAGACGTCTTGGCAGTCGCAAACACAGACGGCAGTATCGGTCTGGTAAGTGATGTTGAACACAGGGGATCCAGTTTGGTTTGTGGATGACACTGATGTAGCGAAGGTCGTGGCCGATGCAGTCGATGTGGATGACGCTGATGCAGCGAAGGTCGTGGCCGATGTAGTCGTGGTGGATGACGCTGATGCAGCGAAGGTCGTGGCCGATGCAGTCGGTGTGGATGACGCTGATGCAGCGAAGGTCGTGGCCGATGCAGTCGGTGTGGATGACGCTGATGTAGCGAAGGTCGTGGTCGATGCAGTCGGTGTGGATGACGCTGATGTAGCGAAGGTCGTGGCCGATGCAGTCGATGTGGATGACGCTGATGCAGCGAAGGTCGTGGCCGATGTAGTCGTGGTGGATGACGCTGATGCAGCGAAGGTCGTGGCCGATGCAGTCGGTGTGGATGACGCTGATGCAGCGAAGGTCGTGGCCGATGCAGTCGGTGTGGATGACGCTGATGCAGCGAAGGTCGTGGTCGATGCAGTCGGTGTGGATGACGCTGATGCAGCGAAGGTCGTGGCCGATGCAGTCGGTGTGGATGACGCTGATGCAGCGAAGGTCGTGGCCGATGCAGTCGGTGTGGATGACGCTGATGTAGCGAAGGTCGTGGTCGATGCAGTCGGTGTGGATGACGCTGATGCAGCGAAGGTCGTGGCTGATGCAGTCGGTGTGGATGAAGCTGATGTAGCGAAGGTCGTGGTCGATGCAGACGGTGTGGATGAAGCTGATATAGCGAAGGTCGTGGCCGATGCAGACGGTGTGGATGAAGCTGATATAGCGAAGGTCGTGGCCGATGCAGTTGGTGTGGATGAAGCTGATGTAGCGAAGGTCGTGGTCGATGCAGTCGGTGTGGATGAAGCTGATATAGCGAAGGTCGTGGCTGATGCAGTCGGTGTGGATGACGCTGATGTAGCGAAGGTCGTGGTCGATGCAGACGGTGTGGATGAAGCTGATATAGCGAAGGTCGTGGCCGATGCAGTTGGTGTGGATGAAGCTGATATAGCGAAGGTCGTGGCCGATGCGGTTGGTGTGGATGAAGCTGATATAGCGAAGGTCGTGGCCGATGCAGACGGTGTGGATGAGGCTGATATAGCGAAGGTCGTGGCCGATGCAGTCGGTGTGGATGAAGCTGATAAAGCGAAGGTCGTGGCCGATGCAGACGGTGTGGATGACGGTATCCATTGGCCTGCAGTCTGGGAAACACCTGCAATGTCACAAACTGTCTTGACAAAAACAGCATACTGACACAGTCATACAATCGTATAAGCATTTGCATGGAACACCCCTAACCCAAAGCTTAATCCTAACACTAATGATATCACTAACCCTAACCCTAACCAGCCTGGATATTAACCTACATGACAGAATCGTAAATAGTGGTGACAAAACATTAATACAGACACAGTTGTGAAATCAAATACACGTGTATACAGAACATAGGGATCCTATCACAACTGTCGTCATGATTGCGACAACGTAATAATTTTTTAATTTGAAGTTTACACGATATACGGCTTTTCCATTGGATGAGAGGTCGGTCACATGACCGCGAAATTGACGTTCATAAGTGTATGAACGACACAATTTGACGTTCATACGTTTTTGACGAGATCATGTTCTTGAAATGACGTAAACACTGACGGACTACTTACACATTCCTGGGGAAACCCCTGGGAATTCCTTAGCACGAAAACATACATAAGCGTTCTTTCTTATCATTTAGAACCTTTATTCTTGGTCTCAGCGTTTCAGTATACATTGAGAAATGCCAGAGAGCGTGACTGCATAATTGTTCACGAATATCCTCGCTACGGTCTATCCTAATGAACAAACGCAGAAATGCACTTCTAAACCATCGTAGTATCGACTCAATACGTGCCTTGGCTGACATTGACCGTCTCCAGCAATCTATGAATTTACCTTAGTGTCTGTTTGACGCATCTTTATTCACCTTTCAATGATCGGCTAGTTGATCAATGATGACTAACACATGTAACCGCCACAGATTCATTAACAACTTAGGAAATCTCTCCAGTCACGTTTATCGTGTCGGCAATTTTGACGTCTTGATGTAAATGTATTACGACGCGCTGTCATTGTGACTGACTTACTGAGGTAGTTCTTTACAGACCTTTCTCATCTAATGAGGATATGATTTGAACACATGTGCTGCGTAAGATTTTTCTGAAGAGCAAGTTGTGAATCCATACGCCCATGTCACCTCTCTTTTTTAGGAACTATTTTACTCCGCGATATAGCTGGTTGTTGTATGGCTGGTTGTTCATGTAAACATGATGTCACACGTACTAAATAAAATTGTATTTAGATCCTTGCCTAAAGAAATTGGTAAGAGGTAAGAAATTGTGATACAAAATTCTTAAATAAACTCAGTGGTGTTGAGACAGCCTTATAAACTCAGTGGTGTTGAGACAACGTAATACAATCATTGGTGTTGAGACAACGTTATAAAATCAGTGGTGTTTCGATAGCGTAATAAACTTAGTGGTGTTGAGATAACGTAATGAACTCAATGGTGTTGAGACAACGTAATGAACTCAGTGGCGTTGAGACAACGTAATGAACTCAGTGGTGTTGAGACAACGTAATAAACTCAGTGGTGTTGAGACAACGTAATACAATCATTGGTGTTGAGACCACGTTATAAAATCAGTGGTGTTTTGATAGCGAAATAAACTCAGTGGTGTTGAGATAACGTAATGAACTCAGTGGTGTTGAGACAACGTAATAAACTCAGTGGTGTTTTGACAGCGTAATAAACTCAGTGGTGTTGAGACAACGTTATAAACAAAGTGGTGTTGAGACAACGTAATACAATCATTGGTGTTGAGACATCGTTATAAAATCAGTGGTGTTTTGACAGCGTAATAAACTCAGTGGTGTTGAGACAATGTTATAAACAAAGTGGTGTTGAGACAGCCTTATAAACTCAGTGGTGTTGAGACAACGTAATACAATCATTGGTGTTGAGACAACGTTATAAAATCAGTGGTGTTTTGATAGCGTAATAAACTCAGTGGTGTTGAGATAAGGTAATGAACTCAATGGTGTTGAGACAACGTAATGAACTCAGTGGTGTTGAGACAACGTAATAACCTCAGTGGTGCTGAGACAACGTAATACACTCAGTGATGTTGAGACAACGTTATAAAATCAGTGGTGTTGAGACAACGTAATAAACTCAGTGGTGTTGAGACAACGTAATACTCTCAGTGGTGTTGAGACAACGTTATAAACTCAGTGGTGTTGAGACAACGTAATAAACTCAGTGGTGTTGAGACAACGTTATAAAATCAGTGGTGTTGAGACAACGTAATAAACTCAGTGGTGTTGAGACAACGTTATAAACTCTGTGGTGTTGAGACAACGTAATAAACTCAGTGGTGTTGAGACAACGTTATAAAATCAGTGGTGTTGAGACAACGTTATAAACTCAGTAGTGTTGAGACAACGTTATAACCTCTGTGGTGTTGAGACAACGTAATACTCTCAGTGGTGTTGAGACAACGTTATAAAATCAGTGGTGTTGAGACAACGTTATAAACTCAGTAGTGTTGAGACAACGTTATAAACTCTGTGGTGTCGAGACAACGTAATACTCTCAGTGGTGTTGACACAACATGATACATTCAGTGGTGTTGAGACAACGTAAAACACTCATTGGTGTTCAGACAATGTAATACACTCAGTGGTGTTG
The DNA here is from genome assembly GCF_022045235.1 of Haliotis cracherodii. Taxonomy (NCBI): domain Eukaryota; kingdom Metazoa; phylum Mollusca; class Gastropoda; order Lepetellida; family Haliotidae; genus Haliotis; species Haliotis cracherodii. The sequence continues at coordinate 41,040,975 of NW_027266268.1, read as the reverse complement.
AGACAACGTAATACACTCATTGGTGCTGAGACAACGTAATACTCTCAGTGGTGTTGAGACAACGTTATAGAATCAGTGGTGTTGAGACAACGTAATAAACTCAATGGTGTTGAGACAACGTAATACTCTCAGTGGTGTTGAGACAACGTTATAAACTCAGTGGTGTTGAGACAACGTTATAAAATCAGTGGTGTTGAGACAACGTAATAAACTCAGTGGTGTTGAGACAACGTTATAAACTCTGTGGTGTTGAGACAACGTAATACTCTCAGTGGTGTTGAGACAACGTTATAAAATCAGTGGTGTTGAGACAACGTTATAAACTCAGTAGTGTTGAGACAGTGTTATAAACTCAGTAGTGTTGAGACAACGTTATAAACTCTGTGGTGTTGAGACAACGTTATAAACTCAGATGTGTTGAGACAACGTTATAAACTCAGCGGTGTTGAGACAATGTAATACTCTCAGTGGTGTTGAGACAACGTTATACACTCAATGGTGTTTAGACAACGTAATACTCTCAGTGGTGTTGAGACAACATGATACATTCAGTGTTGTTGAGACAACGTTATAAACTCAGTGGTGTTGAGACAACGTTATAAAATCAGTGGTGTTGAGATAACGTAATAAACTCAGTGGTGTTGAGACAACGTAATGAACTCAGTGGTGTTGAGACAACGTTATTAACTCTGTGGTGTTGAGACAACGTTATAAACTCAGTAGTGTTGAGACAACGTAATACTCTCAGTGGTGTTGAGACAACATGATACATTCAGTGGTGTTGAGACAACGTAAAACACTCAGTGGTGTTGAAACAACGTTATAAAATCAGTGGTGTTGAGACAACGTTATTAACTCTGTGGTGTTGAGACAACGTTACAAACTCAGTGGTGTTGAGACAACATGATACATTCAGTGGTGTTGATACAACGTTAGAAACTAAGTAGTGTTGAGACAACGTTATAAACTCAGTGGTGTTGAGACAATGTAATACTCTCAGTGGTGTTGAGACAACATGATACATTCAGTGGTGTTGAGACAACGTAAAACACTCAGTGGTGTTGAAACAGCGTTATAAAATCAGTGGTGTTGAGACAACGTTACAAACTCAGTGGTGTTGAGACAACATGATACATTCAGTGGTGTTGAGACAACGTTAGAAACTAAGTAGTGTTGAGACAACGTTATAAACTCAGTGGTGTTGAGACAATGTAATACACTCAGTGGTGTTGAGACAACGTCATACACTCAGTGGTGTTGATACAACGTTATAAACTCAGTGGTGTTGAGACAACGTAATACACTCATCGGTGTTGAGACAACGTAATAAACTCAGTGTTGTTGAGACAACCTTATAAACACAGTGGTGTTGAGACAATGTAATACACTCATCGGTGTTGAGACAGCGTTATAAACTCAGTGTTGTTGAGTCAACGTTATAAACTCAGTGGTGTTGAGTGAGTGAGTGAGTTAATATTTAACGTCACATCGGCAATATTTCAGCCATATCGTGACGAGAATTAATACATTAATAACAAATAAGTATATATAATTTATAAAAAACCTGTCAGCAAAGGACAGTACAATAACTAGAATATCACAGAGTGTATTAAAACTAGTTGAGGAACATATAAAAGCAGAAAGAATTAACAACACAATATAAAAATGGGCTAGAGATCGTCAGTAACTAAAGGGAGAACACCATACCAGGGACCATGGGGACTTACAGTACCTTTGCTTCCTGCATGGACCCTGGCTGGATTTATATCAGTCCTTCAGTCACTGGCGATAGTTGACCAGTTAAGCCTTAGATTAAAATGACAAAAATACTACGTTTTAAAATTCTGGTATGCATAACAATACATTGAATGATGTGGGACTTACATACCCTCTTAGGGGGACAATAATTTTACGCTACTTCAACCCCCCTCGAGGGTACAGCCACTAACTATCTAAGTTATATATTAGCACTACCAATATATAAAAACATATTATGTACATCAAAATTTATGTATTAAATCAATTTCCTTTAAAAAGTGCAATACTAAATGAGAATTAACTTGACTAAAAAGGTCCTTGACTGTTTTGACACTATAATATTTATCCCTTGTGATGGAAAAATCAATACAATCAAGCAGGACATGCTTGACTGTGATTCTTTCATCACAAGGGATGCAAAACGGAGGATCCTCACCATTTAAAAGATACTCATGTGTATATCTTGAATGGCCAATACGACATCGTCGCATAATGACCTCTTCAAATCTGGACTGACAGCCCAAGTAGGTGTAACCGATATTTGGTTTAATTTCATGTAATTTATTGATACCTACTTGGGTGTCCCACTTCTGTTGCATAATATCTCTGATGTAAGATCGAATCATGGGTTTAAAATCAGTGTATGGGATCAGAAGTGGTGTCACAGATTTGTTGAGGGCTGCTTTTGCAGCAGCATCGGCCATTGTGTTACCAATGATACCAACATGGCTTGGTAACCAACGAAAGACGATGTCACATTGGCCAGTAGCAAGATCATTAAATAATTCGAGAATTTCGATTAAAAGTGGATGTTTGGATGACATATTTTTAATCGCCTGAAGGCATGAAAGAGAATCTGAAAACAGTATGAATTGTTTATGTTTAGCTTGATTACTGATATATTTAAGTGCTGTAAAAATGGCGTTTGCTTCTGCAGTGAATATGGAACTGTTATCAGGTAAACGTGAAGATATTGTTCTGGATCCAATGACGGTGGCACTAGCAACTGCGCCACCATCCTTGGATCCATCTGTAAATATAGATTTATAAGTGTCGTAAGTGTTTCTTAGTTGAAGGTATTCTTGTTGGTAAATTAATTGGTTTGTAGCTGATTTCTTTAATTTTGTTAATGTAAGGTCAACCTCTGGCCGTACCATTTGCCAAGGAGGTGTTGAAAACAGTTGAGTTGGAGCTATATCTTGCAGTTTAATATTGAAAGCAAACAAGGCAGACTGGATTCTGATTCCGAGTGGTGGAACAAGAGATGACTTTTTATTGTAAATATCTTGGTAAAGAGGATTGAAGACGCAATTAAAAGCTGGATTGGACTGAATAGAATATAATTTAGTGACATATTGTAAAGATAATTTTAGACGGCGTTGTTTAAGAGAGGGTTCATCCGCTTCTACATACAGACTGTGAATTGGAGACGTCCTGAAGGCACCAAGGCAAAGCCTCAGGCCCTGATGATGTATCGTATCAAGTTTTTTTAAATTACTTTTACAGGCTCCACCATAGACGATGGAGCCATAATCAAGTTTTGAACGGATGAGTGACCTGTATAAATGTAAGAGGGTTGTTTGATCCCCTCCCCACTTTGAATTAGAAACAACTTTCAATAGATCGAGTGCCTTCAGGCATTTAGCTTTTAGGTATTTAATATGCGGGAGGAAAGTTAAGTGATGATCAAAAATAAGTCCCAAGAACTTGGCTTCCTTAACAACTTTGATAGGTGTGCCATTCAGAAATAGTTCAGGGTCCTTATGTGGCTTATATTTTCTGCAGAAATGTATACAATTAGTTTTTGATTTGGAAAATTTAAACCCGTTTTCTAGACACCACTTGTTAATTTTATTAAGACATAATTGTAATTGCCTTTCGATTGTGCGCATATTTTTACCACGACAAGATAGATTAAAATCATCCACAAAAAGTGATCCATCAACTGAATCATTTAAAACCTTTGACAAACTGTTAATTTTTATACTGAATAAAGTGACAGACAAAATACTGCCTTGTGGGACACCCTGATCCTGATTATAATGATCAGACAGGGTTGTACCCACTCGGACTTGAAATTGCCTGTCTGTTAAAAACTGGGATATAAAATGAGGCAGACGGCCTCTTAATCCAAAATCATGAAGATCTTTTAAAATACCATGTTTCCATGTTGTATCGTAAGCTTTTTCTAAATCGAAAAAGATCGATACAGCATGTTGTCTATTTACAATGGAATTTTTAATGAACGATTCTAAACGCACTAAATGATCGATAGTACTTCTGTTCTTCCGGAAACCACATCGTATATTGGTAAGAAGATTATTTGTTTCCAAGTACCACACTAATCGATTATTTACCATGCGTTCCATAGTTATACAAACACAGCTAGTGAGAGATTTAGGTCGGTAATTAGATGGATCAGAATGATCCCTCCCAGGTTTGGGTATGGGGATAACAATGGCTTTATGCCATGAAGGTGGAAATGTCCCTGCTGTCCAAATATCATCGAATATATTCAACATAGTTTCAAGACATGATTCTGGCAAGTGTTTAAGTAGCTGATAATGAATATTATCAGCGCCTGCTGCTGTATCATGAGCTTGCCCTAAGGCAGTATGTATCTCATGTAGTGAAAATACCTCATTGTAATCTTCACCATTATCAGATGTAAAATTTACTTTTTTCTTTTCCTGTTGAAGCTGATATTTTTGAAATTCGGGAACGTAATTTGATGAAGACGAATGTTGAGATAAAGTTTTCCCAAGTCTATTGGCAATAGCAGATTTATCCGTTAGCAAAGTGTCACCATCCTTTAAATGGTTTACTGTAGAATTTGATCCCTTGCCTTTGATCTTTTTGATCATGTTCCATACCTTAGACATAGGGGTACGAGTGTTTATTTTGGAGACATAGTTCCTCCATGATTGACGTTTATTTTGCTTAAATAGACGTCTTGCCTTAGCATTTGAAATTTTGACAGTGTTTAAATTATGGACAGTAGGATGTTTACGGAAGTATTTCTCCGCCTTCTTACGACATTTCCTAGCTTGTTTGCACGTGTCATCAAACCATGGTTTACGAACACGTGGGTTGATAGAGGACTTAGGTATTGAATCATCAGCAATTTCATTCAGTTGATCTGAGAACAACTGAATGGGGTCAATAACATTCTGAAAAGACGTAGGTTGTAATTTATCTTTGCATAAAGATTGAAATAAAGGCCAATCAGCCTTCACAAAATTCCATCGAGGTGAGGGTGGATCATCAGTGGGATTAATTGGTTTAAGCACCGTGGGGAAATGGTCACTCCCACATAGGTCGTCATGGACGGACCATGAGAATTCATTTAACAAAACTGAATCCGTCAAAGACAGATCTAAAGATGAATAGGTACCAGTAGCAGGGTGTAAGTAAGTGTCTGAGTCATCATTAAAAATGCAAAGATCATTATCGGAAACAAAATCTTCGATCACTTTTCCCTTTTGATTAATAGTTGAACTTCCCCATAAAGGATTATGCCCATTTAGATCACCCATGATGACACAGGGCTTTGGGAGCTGGTCGTATAGTTTTTGTAGATCATTACGCTGAAGATTTGAAGATGGAGGAATGTATAAGGAGCAAAGTGTGAAGGCAATATGCAGTGTAAGTCTAACTGCAACTGCTTGCAAATTCGTGTCAAGCGGAACAGGACTGTGAACAACGCCCCGCCGCACCAACATAGAAGCACCTCCAGTAGCTTTATCTCCCGGAGGAGAAAAAGAATGATAGGAACTATACTGCCTTAATTCAAATTTATCTGTATTTTTTAAGTACGTCTCTTGTAAACAAATTGCTGATGGACTTAAATCTGTTGTTAATAATTGCAGCTCGTTAAAATTGTGCCTAAGTCCTCTGCAATTCCATTGAAAAATATTTGAATGGTTCATGGCGGTTCTATAGGAGATCGCTCACGTGAACGTGAAGAAGAGTCACCACTCATAGTAGATGGAGTAACATCCATCTCGAGAGGATCAAAGAAATTCTGAACATCAACAGATGTTTCAGTGACAGTAGGGATCTTAGTAGTAATTTTCTTGTTTTGTTTCTTCTTTTGTTTTTTGGGCATTTCAGTCGATGGTTTGTTAGTTGCTGGTAATTCAGGAGTCGGTTTAGGTTGGGCCATAGTCTGAGTCACAACCTGAGATGCTGGAGAGATGCCACATGATTGAGTATCTGAATCATCTGTCTGACTCTCAGATGTTGTAACCACAGGCACAGGGTGTTCAGAGTGTGCCCATGTCAAGTCAGTTTGACATTCTATAGATCTTGTGGTAGAAGGTCGAGAGACAGCAGCAGCATAAGTGTGCACTGATGGAGGTGACCGGCTAGCAATGACTTTTTTTGCTTCCTGAAAAGAAATGTTGTTTTGACATTTGACTGTCAAGATATCTTTCTCATGTTGCCAAAGGGGACATGATTTTGAAGATGCAACATGTTTACCCTTACAATTCACACATTTGGGGTCAGCTGTACAATCTGAGGCGTCATGATTTGCACCACAACGGTGACAAACAATCGGCCGATCGCATGATTTGGAACCGTGTCCAAACTTCTGACACTTGTAACATCGGAGTGGATTGGGGACATACACCTCCACTCCGATGTTAAAATATCCTGCCTTTATAGATTGTGGTATGGTCGACAGTGAAAAGGTGAACAAATAAGTATTTGTTGGGACAATGTTATCTCCATCCTTTCTTGTGAAACGTTTCACTGACGTGACATGTTGATCATTGAGTTCATCAAGAATTTCCTCTTCTGTCATTTCTACCAGACAACGGGCTCTGTCGCGGATGATGCCTCGACTTGAGTTTAACGTTCTGTGCGCAGAGACAGCAACTTCAGTGTTTGCGAATGTAGTACATTTCAAAAGATTGATAGCTTGCTGTCTCCGTGCACACTCTACCAAAAGAGAACCGGTCCGGAGGCGTGAAACATTCTTGACTTCACCACAAATACCTGCAATGGCTTTAGAGATAGCAAAAGGATTAATTTTCAAGGGTAGTTGATTTCGTGATTCAACAACTATAAAACGTGCCCAAGAATTTATCAGATGATAAAATCTCAGCTTCGAGTCGTCTCTTCTTTTCATTGCGGTTGGAACCAGAATGATTGTGAGCCATGATGAAAGTAATTTATTCAGCACCCCTGCTCCCCACCCACCATGGAGTGCTACAAAGAGCGATGTTTAATTGCACCGGATCTCCAACATGCAAACATCAGGGATACAGAGGTGGTATACTCCAGTAAAAACAACATGAATAGCTGCATTTGTCTAACAAATAAAATGCCAGGCTGGTCCGGCCCATGGCAAGAAATTGAAGACATACAGAACACAGAGGTCGAAAGTACCAGATTGGCCCATGAGCCACCGCCTTCTGGCGTAAGACTCTAGGCAATTTATACAATCCAAAATTGAGAATATACACAAGGTATGCATGGCCAAGACCAAAATATACATTACAATACAACACATGTGTGCATATACAATATTACGCACAGGGCCTGGCATGACCAGCCGATTGATAAGACCGGGCCCATCTTACCACCCGTCTAGGCGAAGTAAGGGTCGAAGTAGTGTGTTGGGCAAAGGAACACAGTTCCAGGAACCAGTGCCCTCAACTACCAGAATCCCGTCCTCCGCCGACACAGGGACGCAACCCACGGCAAACGGGCTGCCCACTTTGGTCGCCTCTTACGACCAGCAATGGGGTGCTGTGGAAATATTCTACCCCGGTTCCACACGGGGGAAGAGCTATTAGCGCTACCCAGCACTCACCACGAGGAGGTTGCTCTTCACGAGTGCCCAGTGGTGTTGAGACAACCTAATAAACTCAGTGGTGTTGAGACAATGTAATACACTCAGTGGTGTTGAGACAACGTAATACACTCAGTGGTGTTGAGACAATGTAATACACTCAGTGGTGTTGAGACAACGTAATAAACTCAGTGGTGTTGAGACAATGTAAAAAACTCAGTGGTGTTGAGACAACGTAATAAACTCAGTGGTGTTGAGACAACGCAATGAACTCAGTGGTGTTGAGACAACGTCATACACTCAGTGGTGTTGATACAACGTTATAAACTTAGGGGTGTTGAGACAACGTAGTACACTCAGTGGTGTTGAGACAACATATTTCATCTAGTGGTGTTGAGACAACATAATACACTCGGTGGTTTTGAGAGAACGTACTACATTCAGTGGTGTTGAGACAATGTAAGAAACTCAGTGGTGTTGAGACAACGTAATAAACTCAGTGGTGTTGAGACAATGTTATAAAATCAGTGGTGTTTTGATAGCGTAATAAACTCAGTGGTGTTGAGACAACGTAATGAACTCAGTGGTGTTGAGACAACGTAATAACCTCAGTGGTGCTGAGACAACGTAATACACTCAGTGATGTTGAGACAATGTTATAAAATCAGTTGTGTTTTGATAGTGTAATAAACTGAGTGGTGTTGAGACAACGTAATGAACTCAGTGGTGTTGAGACAACGTAATGAACTCAGTGGTGTTGTGACAATGTAATAAACTCAGTGGTGTTGATACAACGTAATCAACTCAGGGGTGTTGAGATAACGTCATACACTCAGTGGTGTTGAGACATCGTCATACACTCAGTGGTGTTGATACAACGTTATAAACTTAGGGGTGTTGAGACAACGTAATCCAATCATTGGTGTTGAGACAACGTTATACACTCAGTGGTGTTAAGACAACGTAATGAACTCAATGGTGTTGAGAGAACGTAATGAACTCAGTGGTGTTGAAACAACGTAATGAACTCAGTGGTGTTGTGACAACGTAATGAACTCAGTGGTGTTGAGACAATGTCATACACTCAGTGGTGTTGAGACATCGTCATACACTCAGTGGTGTTGATACAACGTTATAAACTTAGGGGTGTTGAGACAACGTAATACACTCAGTGGTGTTGAGACAACATGATTCATTCAGTGGTGTTGAGACAATGTAATACACTCGGTGGTTTTGAGAGAACGTACTAAATTCAGTGGTGTTGAGACAATGTAAGAAACTCAGTGGTGTTGAGACAATGTATTAAACTTAGTGGTGTTGAGACAATGTAATAAACTCAGTGGTGTTGAGACAATGTATTAAACTCAGTGGTGTTGAGACAATGTAATAAACTCAGTGGTGTTGAGACAACGTAATGAACTCAGTGGTGTTGAGACAACGTAATGAACTCAGTGGTGTTGAGACAACGTAATGAACTCAGTGGTGTTGTGACAACGTAATGAACTCAGTGGTGTTGAGACAATGTCATACACTCAGTGGTGTTGAGACATCGTCATACACTCAGTGGTGTTGATACAACGTTATAAACTTAGGGGTGTTGAGACAACGTAATACACTCAGTGGTGTTGAGACAACATGATTCATTCAGTTGTGTTGAGACAATGTAATACACTCGGTGGTTTTGAGAGAACGTACTAAATTCAGTGGTGTTGAGACAATGTAAGAAGTGAGTGAGTGAGTGAGTTGGGTTTAAGGCCGCTTTTAACAGTATTCCAGTTATATCACGGCGTGTCAGCTTAATGTGGGAGGAAAGCCCGGAGTGATGCAGGTCTAAGACGGTTACCATTTGGGTGAAACCCACGAGCACGGGTATGGTGCTGACAAATCTAGAAACATAATCGGGGCGAACCGGGATTCGAACCCACAATCATAGGTTTCTGGCGTGTCCAAGGGACGCAACTCTGCACAGCGAATCGCGGCGCTTTAGACGACTGGGCCACCCGTGCCCCCGACAATGTAAGAGACTCAGTGGTGTTGAGACAATGTATTAAACTTAGTGGTGTTGAGACAATGTAATAAACTCAGTGGTGTTGAGACAATGTATTAAACTCAGTGGCGTTGAGACAATGTATTAAACTTAGTGGTGTTGAGACAACGTAATGAACTCAGTGGTGTTGAGACAATGTTATAAACTCAGTGGTGTTGAGACAATGTAATAAACTCAGTAGTGTTGAGACAACGTTATAAACTCAGTGGTGTTGAGACAACGTAATGAACTCAGTGGTGTTGAGACAACGTTATAAACTCAGTGGTGTTGAGACAATGTAATAAACTCAGTGGTGTTGAGACAACGTAATGAACTCAGTTGTGTTGAGACAACGTAATCAGTTTTGGTGCGATAACATATTAAACTCAGTGTTGTTGAGACTTAATCGTGTTGAGAAAATGTTATAAACTCAGTGGTGTTGAGACAGACATGATGAAAGGAAATGATTACCTGTGCAGCTGCTGAGGAATAACATCAATAAGGTGCGTGCAATCTGGAACAAATAGATAATGTATTCACCATATTTACCATAAGGGATCTACAATTGAAAAGAATCATTATGCGTCATATCTTTCACACAAAAAGAAAATGCCTGCCACAAATATTACTTTGTTGCATGGAGCTCATGGTTTGAATTTAAAAAGTCTGGTTTTGCAGCTAAAGCGGAAAAAATATAGCCTCGATAGAAAATCCGAAAGTGAACATCTGAATGTGACCAAACAGCAGACTCCAGGTCATCATGAATCACGGGGACGCTTGTGTCCGAGTGTTTTGACTTTAATAATAGTTCAGGGCAAAACTATACTTTATTACACTACACATGTTGCTTGAGAAAATTTTATTTCTCTTCTGAGATGCCGAATTATGTTTTGTTGGAGCTGATTTCAAAATTAAATTTGTAATGAACTGTGACGTAAATTGAAAATCCTCGAAAAGGGCTAACTGACGCACTTTTCCAACGAATTACCTGCACCCTTATTATGAGGGACATATTTAGTCAGTGTGCGGCTATCCGTGGTCCGATGTACCAATGAGTAGGATTTTTTAAATTTTAAGATTTTAAATAATTTGCCTCAAATTAATCACGTGCCTCCAAACATTACACATGTGCATTGTGGGGTCGAGCTAAGAAATGTAAACAAAGCCAGCCGAAGTTCGGTGTCGCTGGTTATTGAAGGGTTTTCTTGTTGGACGAAACAACATACTTTTTTTGTTTTGGAATTTCAATCAGAGTGAGTGAGTGAGTTGGGTTTAACGCCGCTTTTAACAGTATTCCAGTTATATCGCGGCGTGTCAGCTTAATGTGGGAGGAAAGCCCGAAGTGACGCAGGTCTCAGACGTTTACCACTTCGGTGAAACCCACGAGCACGGGTATGGTGCTGACAAACCTAGAAACATAATCGGGGCGAACAGGGATTCGAACCCACAATCATAGATTTCTGGCGTGTCCAGGGGACGCAACTCTGCACAGCGAATCGCGGCGCCTTAGACGACTGGGCCACCCGTGCCCCCTTCAATCAGAAGTTTGATAGTATCGAAGATCAGTTATGTGTACCTCTCGATGATCATCGTGTTTCAATGTATCTAGGAGTAGTAAAATAATGATAAGTAACATGAATAATATAATTTGTGCATAAGAATACAATATATACTCCTAAAGTAGGGGATCAGGAAATATGAATGTTAATATAAAGTATGTAAATATTTCAACAATTTAAGGAGAAAAAAGGATAATAACTCATTATATGAGTATAATCATATTAGAAATAAATATAATAGTGTATGCAGAGAAAAGAAAGCGAATTTTTTCAAAGAGAAACAGGAAAAACTTGAACATTGTATACGCGATTCTAAAAAAAATTGGGCCACTCTTAAAGGGCTAAATACTAATCGTTATACACAAAACAATATTCCAATTGATGATTGGTTTAACTATTTCAGGGATCTGTTTTCAACTTCTACAGAGAACGAGGAAAGATGTTTTGATATCGACGAATAGAATGCATTTGATGACACTTTTTCTCAGTTAACTTCAGATATTCTTGATTCACCTATAATAAGAAATGAAATCTCAGAAAGCATCGAAAACTTAAAAAGCAATAAAGCAGCTGGTGAAGATAGTTTGATTCCTGATTTTTTTTAATATTCGTCCGAAATGCTCCTCCCCTACCTTGAAATCCTTTTTAACGTTATGCTTGAGAAGACTTATTTTCCAGAAGAGTGGACTTTGGGGATTGTAATACCTTTGCACAAACAGGGATCAACTAATGTCACCAACAACTATAGGGGTATAACTCTTTTGAGTGTTTTCAGTAAGATTTTGACCAGTATTATACACAAACGTTTAGTATTTTGGACAGATTCCTTTAATAAGATATATGAAGCACAAGCCGGTTTCAGGCATGGATACTCTACAACTGATAATGTAATTGTGTTGCAGACACTTGTACAGAGATATTTAGCACGAAAAGGAGAAAAAATGTATGCTATATTTGTTGATTTTGCTAAGGCGTTTGCCTGAATTAACAGAAACATGTGGTGGTCCCTTTGCAAATCTCAAGGTATCAGTACTAAAATTGGTAAATTACTATGTTGCATATATCACAATGTGAAAGTCTGTGATCGAAACAATAACACCTTATCTGATTCCTTCTACTGTAATATTGGGGTTAGGCAAGGATGTATTCTATGTCTATTTCTGTTTTCGTTTTTCATAAATGAACTTTCGATACAAATATCTGAAAATTGTAACGAGGGTATCCAACTCCATCCAGAACTATTAAACTTTTTCTACTCCTTTTTGCTGATGATATAGTTATGTTCTCGGGCACAGTACCTGGACTTCAAAAGTTAATAAATGAACTTGAGTATTATTGTAACAAATGGAAATTGAAGGTCAATATCGATAAAACAAAGGTTATAATTTTCAAAAATGGAGGAAAATTATCAAAACGAGAAAAATGGCTATATAAAGGTGAAAAACTTAAGTATGTAAGAAGTTACAAATATTTGGGGGTGCATTTTACAAATCGACTAACTTGGTCACTGCATTGCAACAACGCCGCACTGCAAGCCAAAAAGGTTTTAATTGGCATTTTACAAAACCTAAAACCCCTTGGAAATATTAGCTATGAAACATTCTCTAAGATTTTCGACACTAAGATCAGTCCTATTCTACACTATGGTGCTGAAGTCTGGGGCCTAGAGAACTATGATACAATAGAGAAGGTACATCTATTTGCGTATAAAAGATTTGTAGGAGTAAATTCCAACACTCCAAATGTTACAGTTTACGGGGAATGTGGGAGATACCCAATGTATATATTTAGTTACATAAAAGTAATAAAATATTGGATAAAATTGCTTAAAATGCCAAATACCAGATTCCCAAAGAAATGCTAGAACATGATGATTCTTTACGATAGCAAAGGTAAAAATAACTGGGCCTCTGGTGTCAAAAAGATACTCCAATCTTTCGGGTATGAGTACATTTGGAGAGAGCAACATGTAACAGTACCAGATCGTTTCATATATGACTTAAGACAAAGGCTAAAAGATGTGTATTTTCAAAAGTTGTACTCTTCACTAGGTTTACACAATAAGTTAAAGCATTACACCTGTTTGAGATCAATCATTCTGACCGAAAAATATCTTTTGGCTATAAATGTTAAGAAATTACGAACAGCACTATCCCGTTTCAGATGTAGTTCTCATCACCTTCTAATAGAAAAAGGTAGACATTTAGCGATACCAAGGGAAAACAGATTGTGTAAATATTGTACTTGCCAAGAGATAGAAGATGAATACAATTTTTTTGCTAGTCTGGCCATTGTATGCAAATATCAGAAAATAATACATACATAAATATTCTTATCTGAATCCTAGAATAGACAATTTTGATATCCTCATTTCATCTCAAAATGAAACAGTCACAAAATATCTTTCAATGTATATATATCATACAATGAACATCAGATCCTCTGCATTATAGATGTGATATTTTGTTACGATATAAGTAATTCCTATTGCACCCATTGCTACTGTATGTATATATGTACTTTAGGCCTATGGCCTTTTCAGTACTTGAAATAAAGATTGATTGATTGATATAAAGTATTAGAAGAAAGATGAGCGTTGTCGACAAACATCCTTTGCTAGGACGTCTGTAAAACGTAACGCCAAAACACAGACGTGGGTATTTTAGCGTTCCTATCAATATCCGTGGACAATTATTTATGCCACTTTTATTCATTCTGCTTATCATACAGTTGTGATTTACTTGATTTCATTCGTTGTTTATGTATGAACTAGCAATGCGTCGTCTCCTTCGCTGAGCGTCTATGGGCGATTGGCATGCTGGAAGCTGGCAGAAGCAAGCCTTCAGAGGCCCACACGTTCAGTGTTTCACAGTATTTGATTAGCAGACTATGGAACAGGCACCAACAAACCCAAAATGTTGACGATCAACCCCATCCAGGGCGTCCCAGGTCAACGACAAAAGTACAAGATCACTTGATCTGAAACCAGGTTCTACGAAATCGAGCTCAAACTGCGATTCAAGTTGCTGCAAACTTTCATCGAGCTCTTGGAGTACGAGCTACGGGTCAGACGATTATGTATCGTCTCCATGCAGCTCATATCCATGCTCGACGGACACGTGTTGTGCTGCCCCTCACAAGTTGTCATTTTGCCAAAAGACGTGGATGGTGTAGAGGTCGTCGAAACTGGGGTAATCGTTGCTGGTCACTTGGCATGATTTCAGATGATTCCCGATTAAGTATGCACTTCCTTGATAGGCGTGGTCGTGTCTAGCGATGACAAAATGAACGCCTGGCCAATTTCATCGTGAGACCTCATGACAGATGTGGCGAATGATCGGTTATGAGGCGACATCCCTATGACTGACCGAAACCCACTCCACATTGTGCAAGCAAGGATAACTGGACAGTTCTATCCGGACGAAGTACTAGCACCCTTAGCTGTCCCGTTTGCAAGGCGTGTGCACTAAATCGTCAATCCCACATCAAGCAGCACATCATACATGACTAGCAAAGAGACCCAAGTATCCCCTACTTTATACATGTCATACTACTATTGTCTTTCAAAGTAACTGTCAGGTAACGCCATGTTTCACAAATTCTCTCTCGGTTTAACGTTATATTTTCTCTGCCAGATTATCACTTTGTCTGACAAATTAAATGTAAGTTGAACGCCATGTTTAGCAAAGTCTCTGTCCGGTTATCGCAATGTCTCACGAAGAAAATGTTAGGTTGACACCATGTTTCACAATACCTCTGTCAGGTTAACGCCATGATTCACAAAGTAACTGTCAGATTAATGCCATGTTTTACACATTAACTGGCAGATTAATGCCATGTTTTACACATTAACTGTAAGATTAATCAGATAAATGCCATGTCTCACAATGTAACTGTCAGGTTAATGCAGTGTTTCACAAAGTCTCTGACAGATTAACGCCATGTTTCACAAAGTAACTATTAGATTAATGCCACGATGTCACTGTCAGTTCACTGTCAGGTTGATACAATGTTTCACAATGTCACTGTCAGGTTGATACAATGTTTCACAATGTCACTGTCAGGTTAATACCATGTTTTACAATGTCAATGTCAACTTAATACCATCTTTCACAATGTTTCTGTCAAGTGAATGCCACATTTCACAATGTCTCTGTCAGGTTAATGCAATGTTTTACATTCTAACTGTCAGGTTAATACCATGTTTTACAATGTCTCTGTCAGTTTAATACCATGTTTCACAATGTCTCTGTCAGTTTAATACCATGCCCCAGAATGTCTCTGTCATGTTATTACCATCTTTCACAATGTCTCTGTCAGGTTAATACAACGTCTCACAATGTAACTGTCAGCTTAATACTATGTTTCGCGGGGCGGTCGGGTAGTCTAGTGGTTTAAGCGTTCGCTCGTCACGCCGAAGACCCGGGTTCGATTCCCAACATAATTACAATGTGTGAAGCCCATTCCTGGTGTCCCCCGCCGTGATATTGCTTGAATATTGCTAAAAGTGTCGTAAAACCATACTCACTCACTCACTATGTTTCGCAACGTCTCTGTCAGGCCAAAACCATGTCTCACAATGTAACTGTCTGGTTAATGCCGTGTTTCACATTATAACTGTCAGGTTAATACCATGTTTCACAATGTCTCTGTCAAGTTAATGCAATGTTTTACATTGGAACTGTTAGCTTAATACTATGTTTCGCAATGTCTCTGTCAGGGTGATAACGTGTCTCACAATGTAACTATCAGGTTAAGGCCGTGTGTCACAATGTCTCTGACCGTTTAATATGCCATGTCTCACAATGTAACTGTATGGTTTATGCCGTGTTTCACAATATAACTGTCAGGTTAATAACTTGTTTGAGAATGCTCTATCAGGTAAATGCAGTGTTTTTCATTGTATCTGTCAGGTTAATACTATGTTACGCAATGTCTCTGTCAGGTTTATGTCGTGTTTCACAATGTCTCTGCCATTTTAATGCCATGTTACAAAATGTAACTGTCAGTTTAATACACACAATATAACTGTCAGGTTAATAACTTGTTTGAGAATGCTCTATCAGGTAAATGCAGTGTTTTTCATTGTATCTGTCAGGTTAATACTATGTTACGCAATGTCTCTGTCAGGTTTATGTCGTGTTTCACAATGTCTCTGCCATTTTAATGCCATGTTACAAAATGTAACTGTCAGTTTAATACACACAATATAACTGTCGGGTTAATACCATGCTTTTATTGTAACTGTCAGGTTAATACCATGGTTTAGAATATAACTGTCAGGTTAACGCCATGTTTTACAATGTTACTGTCAGGTTAATAAAATGTTTTACAATGTAACTGGTTCCTTAAGAAAGCTTACCATGATGGAGTCACGTTGTTTTGAAGACTTTGTGAGAGACAGTGATACATCAGTTAGCCCACGTTGACATCGGTCTGTTGTTGAGAAGGCTGTATTAGAAACGCGAAATCTTCACTCAATGTCGTATATAATTAGTTAGGCATACTTCTCCAAATCAATCCATCTCTCAATTGGGTGACCTATTATCTCTGCTCAGGCAATACAAATGTATGACGCGCTTAACGAGACGATTGCTGCCATGACAATGGCGACATCAAACACAATCAAACACTGTCAATCAGTCCGCGTGATATTGCTACTTGTTTCCCAGTGCATTAAGTAAGACTGAGTAGTGTCCGTGTGTGTGTCGGAGAGTATTGTAAGACTGAATGTTAACGAAGCACTAATCCTTGACAATGGATGTCCCGGCAACGCTGGACGTGTTTACATTCGCTTTACGACTTCGGCTGCTTCCAGAAGGGTTCTTTAAGTATAACTAAAATTACCAACAGACAAATATGTATTCAAATGAGTTGAATGTGTGCCCATGGTCCCTATCTCTTACACTCAGTCTATAGGAAAGTGTTCAATGTCACATAATTATAGTGATCCCAAACGTTTAATATATATATATAGCTACTCACCGCCAGCAGAAAGACGAATACCATACATGTTGGTTGATATATGAAGATATACTCTTATTCAAGAGATATTAGATTGACTCGATGCACAAACGAACATACTGGTATGTTGTGTGAACCAATGCTCTTGAACACATCACATGTGACGTCATAAATCCATGACTCGAGTTGCGCCATTTCTCTGGTGTAGGATTAGCGTGTAAAGTTTGGAAATCACATGCAGCATATCACGATAAGAATACAGACACTGGTAACACTTGACTGATTGTTAGTTTTTTATTAATTTATACGCATTTGAAACATCTCCTCGTAACCTCAAACTTCTCTATATATTTCTATGATTCGCGTTTCTTTCGGCGGGGAGAGACATTATGTAGGTGTTCAATATCTGTTGACAGTTACTATTATATAAACTGACGTCCAAAAGAAACTTTACCAACTGAAAATATAAATTTCAGACAAAGTATAAATTTTTGTTCGATGAAGTCTGTGTATTATCTAAAACACATAACCTAAATACAACAATAGTGTATGCAGAAAATGTTAATCGTCTGTTACATGTTTGCGAGATAACACGCGAAAAGGTGAAAAACACGTGCACCACGGACAACTTCTAATGCACGTGCGGGTAAGGGTATAAAACGATTGCAACGGCAAGTCAGACATCCACAGTGATAAAAAAAAAACACAAAAGAAATGCCACGACTCACAGTCGAACAACGTGAACGAGCCTTGGGTATGGTACAGATGGGAGCCACCCACTCCCATATTGCACGAACCTTCGGTTGCTCCCGTGTTGCCGTTACCAACTTGATGCAACGTTACAGACAGACAGGGCGGGCCGTTGACAGGCCAAGAACAGGCAGAACCAGGGTGACCACGCCACATGATGACCGGTACTTGCGTACCTTGCACCTCCGAAATCGCTTCCTGACACTGACGTCATCGGTGACAAATGCCTTAGGTCACAGGGTTAGTCGACAGACAGTGGCCAGGAGACTCAGGGCTCATGGAATCAGGTCTTTTAGACCATACAGAGGACAGCTATTGACAGCGCAACATCGTCGTCTGCGATTGAGATGGGCCCGGACTGTGCGACGTTGGCAACTATATCTATGTTGAGTTATGTTCCTTCTTATACTGTATCAACATGTTCACTGTGTGTTCAGTCATCGTGTTTCTTCTTATACTACATCAATATGTTCAATGCGTGTTCAGTTATCATGTTTCTTCTTATACTGTATCAACACGTTCAATTCGTGTTCAGTTATGTTCTGTCTTATACTGTATCAACATGTTCACTGTATGTTCAGTCATCATGTTTCTTCTTATACTATATCAATATGTTCAATGCGTGTTCAGTTATCATGTTTCTTCTTATAATATATCTACATGTTCAATGCATGTTCAGATATGTTCCTTCAGTCATCATGTTTCTTCTTATACTTTATTTTCATGTTCAATGCGTGTTCAGTTATCATGTTTCTTCTTATACTATATCAACACGTTCAATGCCTGTTCAGATATGTTCCTTCTTATACCATACCTACATGTGCAATGCGTGTTCAGTCATCATGTTCCTTCTTATACTATATCTACATGTTCCTTCTTATACTATATCTACATGTTCCTTCTTATACTATATCTACATGTTCAATGCGTGTTCAGTCATCATGTTTCTTCTTATACTGTTCAGATATGTTCCTTCTTATACCATACCTACATGTGCAATGCGTGTTCAGTCATCATGTTCCTTCTTATACTATATCTACATGTTCCTTCTTATACTATATCTACATGTTCCTTCTTATACTATATCAACACGTTCAATTCGTGTTCAGTTATGTTCCGTCTTATACTATATCAATATGTTCAATGCTTGTTCAGTTATGTTCCTTCTTATACTATATCTACATGTTCAATGCGTGTTCAGATATGTTCCTTCTTATACTATATCAATATGTTCAATGCGTGTTCAGTTATGTTCCTTCTTATACTATATCTACATGTTCAATGCATGTTCAGATATGTTCCTTCTTAAACTATATCAATATGTTCAATGCGTGTTCAGTTATCATGTTTCTTCTTATACTATATCAACACGTACAATGCCTGTTCAGATATGTTCCTTCTTATACCATATCTACATGTCCAATGCATGTTCAGTCATCATGTTCCTTCTTATACTATATCTACATGTTTCTTCTTATACTATATCTACATGTTCAATGCGTGTTCAGTTATCATGTTTCTTCTTATAATATATCTACATGTTCAATGCATGTTCAGATATGGTCCTTCTTATACTATATAGATATGTTCAATGCGTGTTCAGTCATCATGTTTCTTCTTATACTATATCAACACGTTCAACTTGTGTTCAGTTATGTTCCTTCTTATTATATCAATATGTTCATTGCATGTTCAGTTATCATGTCTCTTCTTTTACTATATCTACATGTTCAATGCATGTTCAATCTTCATGTTTCTTCTTATAATATATCTACATGTTCAATGCATGTTCAGATATGTTCCTTCTGATGCTATATCTCCATGTTCAATGCGTGTTCAGTTTTGTTTCTTCTTATACTATATCTACATGTTCAATGTGTGTTCAGTTATGTTCCTTCTGATAGTATATCTCCATGTTCAATGCGTGTTCAGTTATCATCTTTCTTCTTATAATATATCTACATGTTCAATGCATGTTCAGATATGTTCCTTCTGATGCTATATCTCCATGTTCAATGCGTGTTCAGTATTGTTCCTTCTTATACTATATCTACATGTTCAATGCGTGTTCAGTTATATTTCTTCTTATACTATATATACATATTCAATGCGTGTTCAGTCATCATGTTCCTTGGTATACTTTTTCTACATGTTCAATGCGTGTTCAGTCATCATGTTTCTTCTTATACTGTATTTTCATGTTCAATGCGTGTTCAGTTATCATGTTTCTTCTTATACTATATCAATATGTTCAATGCGTGTTCAGTCATCATGTTTCTTCTTATACTATATCAACACGTTCAATTCGTGTTCAGATATGTTCCGTCTTATACTATATCAATATGTTCAATGCGTGTTCAGTTATGTTCCTTCTTATAATATATCTACATGTTCAATGCGTGTTCAGATATGTTCCTTCTTATAATATATAGATATGTTCAATGCGTGTTCAGTCATCATGTTTCTTCTTATACTATATCAACACGTTCAACTCGTGTTCAGTTATGTTCCTTCTTATGTTATATCAATATGTTCATTGCGTGTTCAGTTATCATGTCTCTTCTTTTACTATATCTACATGTTCAATGCGTGTTCAGATATGTTCCTTCTTATACTATATCTCCATGTTCAATGCGTGTTCAGTTATGTTCCTTCTTATACTATATCTACATGTTCACTGTGTGTTTAGTCATCATGTTGCTTCTTATACTGTATCAACACGTTCAATGCGTGTTCAGTCATCATGTTTCTTCTTATACTATATCAACACGTTCAATGCGTGTTCAGTTATATTTTTTCTTATACTATATATACATATTCAATGTGTGTTCAGTCATCATGTTTCTTCTTATACTGTATTTTCATGTTCAATGCGTGTTCAGTTATCATGTTTCTTCTTATAATATATCTACATGTTCAATGCATGTTCAGATATGTTCCTTCAGTCATCATGTTTCTTCTTATACTTTAATTTCATGTTCAATGCGTGTTCAGTCATCATGTTTCTTCTTATACTATATCAACACGTACAATGCCTGTTCAGATATGTTCCTTCTTATACCATATCTACATGTCCAATGCATGTTCAGTCATCATGTTCCTTCTTATACTATATCTACATGTTTCTTCTTATACTATATCTACATGTTCAATGCGTGTTCAGTTATCATGTTTCTTCTTATAATATATCTACATGTTCAATGCGTGTTCAGATATGTTCCTTCTTATACTATATCAATATGTTCAATGCGTGTTCAGTCATCATGTTTCTTCTTATACTATATCAACACGTTCAATTCGTGTTCAGATATGTTCCGTCTTATACTATATCAATATGTTCAATGCGTGTTCAGTTATGTTCCTTTTTATACTATATCTACATGTTCAATGCGTGTTCAGTTATATTCCTTCTTATACTATATCAATATGTTCAATGCGTGTTCAGTCATCATGTTTCTTCTTATACTATATAAATATGTTCAATGCGTGTTAAGATATGTTCCTTCATATACTATATCTACAAGTTCAATGCGTGTTCAGTTATGTTTCTTCTTACACTATATTAACACGTTTAATGCGTGTTCAGTTATGGGGATGACATTCACGTTGTTTTGTTGAAAGGAATCCTGAACAATTCGAGCAATATGAGACCGGGCGTTGTCATGTTAAAAGGTAATGCCTGGGCCATGACGACGCAAAAACGGTAGAACAACAGGGTCGATGATCTCGTCGCGGTAGCGCTGACCATTGAGATTTCCCTCTAGCACTATCAAACAGTTACTCTGTCTGGCAGTAATCCCACCCATACCATAACGCTGCCGCCCCCGAACCGATCTTCTTCCATGACACAATGATTGACGTAACGTTCACCTCGACGTCGGTACACTCGAATCCGTCAATCGCTGTGGCTGAGGTGAAAACGAGACTCGTCAGTGAATAGAACTTGTCCCCACTGCATGGCCGTCCAGCGTAGACGCTGTCTGCACCACTGTAGGAGTGCTTGACGGTGGTTTCCTGTCAAAATGGGACGTCTGGCGGGTCTTCTGGCGACAATCCCTGCACATCTGAGGCGACGACGTACGGTTTGTGAAGATATTCGTCGAAGGCCAGGGATGCTTATTGCAGTCACTGTTGCTGGCTGGAATAGATTTCGTAGGTGTTTTGTTCGAATCCAGTTGTCTTGTCGATTATTGGTTACGCGTGGCATGCCACTCTAGAATGGTCTCTGACTGCATTCGTCTGTTGAAAACGATGCCATAAACATCAAATGGTGTTTCTGTGGAAGTTAAATTGTCTTGCAACATCTAACAATAGTTATCATTGTGTATAATTCTAAGAATACTACCTCTATTACTTCATAGCCATAAATTCCTGTTTATGCTGAGAACCACACTACAAATATAAAGAGATATTCAACAGACGTCCTCTTCAGTGCCAACATATCTAATAGTTGTGAGGGAAAACCTATCCCTCGTCAGTGACCCCACTGCGCATGCGAAAGGCGGGAAACACCTCACTTCTTTCAACCACAGACTATTATATGGTCTCTGTTTCAACCCATGACCCTCATCAACTAGATGCAGATATTTGGGGAGGTGGGAGGGATTAATTCCTGGTGTAACGAAGGTAGTATTCTTAGAATTATAACAATGATAACTATTGTTAGATAATTCTTGTGAATACCCTACCTCTATTACATCATAGCCAGAATACACCAGAGGGACCGGTGGGATCTGGTATCTAGCATCCATTACATATTTGGCTTTTGTGAAGTGGGAATACAAGGATTGTATACAAAAGGGACCAAACGGTATATGTCTAATGACCTAACTTCAAGGCTGGTCATAGAGAAAACGTCATATTATGAACATAATATACATATATTTACTTACCACAATTGTGATACATCGACATATTATGATGTCGCTTCCGGTGATGACATCACCAGTGACGTCACTTCCGGTTGTCATTCAATGACCTCGTTTGCGATATATGTCTTCTATGATTTCATATCACCTTATGACGTAGTTTCCGTTATGCCATTTTGGATAGTGATATTTCACGTATTTTGACGTTAGTCCGAACGTGAGGTCTCCCATGACGTCACTTCCGGTGGTAGTACATCATACATCCTAGATTATCATTTAGAAACCGTATATCACTTGTATCCTTTCGATCTATGAGTTCAGTGTTGCCACTTG
Source organism: Haliotis cracherodii (assembly GCF_022045235.1). Lineage (NCBI taxonomy): Eukaryota > Metazoa > Mollusca > Gastropoda > Lepetellida > Haliotidae > Haliotis > Haliotis cracherodii. The sequence goes on along the minus strand of NW_027266268.1, from coordinate 41,017,917 downwards.
ACTGTCTACTATCCAATAGCAAACTAAGTACAAAGGTCAACTTACGCTGAATTCGTGAGGTATTCTGAAATCTTCACCTCCCCGTGTATCCTTGCTTATGTACTTTTCTGACGAGGGTTTGCAAGAGATAGAAAGGCGTTTTCTCTGCTTTCTGTGGGGTTCAGTATCTGTAATGAGGTATCTCAAGGCTCTTTTTGGACAAAGTAATCTGTCCGGATAGTCCACACTTTTACTTACGGCTGGTATCGTATATTGCCTGGCTCCGAGTGGGCCGAAAGTCGATGACTGGTTTTTGGCAATATGATCCGGAAGTGATCTGAACCACACTGATTTCAATATTTGGGTATGAGTTACGGTGGACATGTCAGATAGCATGTAATTCTGATACACGAGCCGCAGTAGCCATGGCTAGGAGCGAAAGACGGTTTTCCTGGAAACTTATAGTAATGTCGCACTACTCATGGGCTCATAAGGTGGTTTCATCAATGCTGACAATACTATAGATAGATCCCATTTTGGAAATATACGTGGTGTTTTAATGTCTTCCAGTGCAAAAGACTTCTTGAGTCGATTCAGTACTGGGTGTGTACCTATTGATAGGCCATCGTGTTGTAATACTGATGCCAGGGCGGATCTATAGCCTTCGATAATGCCATGTTGAAATGTCTTGTCGTTTCTGAGATAGGACAAGAATTCCGCAACTATAGGTATCGTTATCTCCACGTCTAAATAATTATTATTCTCCAGTCGACGAACTATGCTGGTCTCCCATGAGCTTGCCACTCTTTGTGCAGCCGATTAGAGTAACCGGCGGTTTGCATTTTATTAGAGATAATTTTCAAGCGTGGAGGTGGAGATGTCCCATTTCGGTTGTCTCATTAAATCGTGACGTCGGGGCCATGTCGGGGCGATTAGAATTATGACGCAGTCTGTGTCTTCTATTTTCTTCAGAACTCTGTCTAGAAGAATCCATGGGGGAAATGCGTAAGCGAACATTCCTCCCAGTCCACAGAAAAGCGTCGACCTGGAGAGCTAGCGTGTCTGGTACAGGGCTGATGAAGACTGGTAGTTTGTTGTTGAGTGAGTGGGTTTGATTTTACGCATCTTTTAGCAATATTCCAACATCAGAGGACATCAGAAATGGGTTTCATACATTGTACCCATGTCGGGAGAACAACCCGGTTCTTGGGCGTGACGAGGGAACGCTTTAAACCACCAGGTTACCCGCCGTTCCATTTTGTTGTTGAGATATGTGGTGAATAGGTCTAGCTTTGGAGTATTCTATAGTGAGATTATCAACTTGAATATCTCGAGATGTAGTGACCATATGCATTCCGTGGGTACGATCTTGTTTTTCCCGGGATAGGTAATCTGCTAGGATATTCAACTTGCTCGGTTTGCGTCTTGCTTCGATCTTGCAACTCACTGAGTCTATCAAGGCAAATAAACGTGTAGCCTCCTACAACAAAGGCTGAGACTTTGTGCCCCCTGGTGCTTATGTAAGCAACCACGGTCGAGTTGTCTGTAGCAATCTTACTGACGAGTGGTACAGACGATCTAGTCATGCCTCTAGAGCTAGATATATCGCTCTCATTTCTAGGCAGTTGATGTACAACTACTTTTCTTGGGTGGACCATTTTCCCTGTACTATAATATCGACCACATGGGCACCCCAAACTCTCCTGACGTGTCTGTGTAGAGTTGATGTAGAGAGGGGATGGATATGAGAGTGGAATACCGGGCATGACGTTCTGACGAGTTAGCCATCAATGTAGTTCTGAGATTCGAACTGGTGGAGATTGAATGTGTTTCTCGCTCTAGGATTTGGTGGTGTTCATCCAGTTTTGCAGGGGTCATAACTGCAGTCTGCCCCTGTAGGTTCGATCTTGGATGGAGGTGAGCGTGCCTACACGAGCATATGGAATCCAGTTAACGCACGATTTATACCCATTTTTTTCGGTAGTGAAATGCATGAGGCTTGCATTAAAGTCAACTTGTGCATGGAATGTTTTTCTGTAGCATGTACTACAATATTGAAAACCAAACTTTACTTGTTTGAAAAATACACTAAAATATTGGTTTCACAGGAACTTTTGTTGTTGAGTATATATCTACATGTTCAATGCATGTTCAGTTATCATATTACCTCTTATACTAGAGCCATATGAAGGTGATAAATGCACTCAGTTACCATAATCCCAATCATATCTATCTGTATAGGTTTGACACGTGTGTTTACAGGAACTACATGATTATAACTCATTACAACTGTATGTAGGTGCTATGAACCAAGTCCATAGTCTCACCATTCATTACATGCCTTAGCCTTCTGTCGTCAAAGTTCTGATTGTGAATTCTAACATTTGTATTGTCTCCGTAATTCCAACAAATAAGAGATATAATTTGCAAAATCAACTTTATTCATTGAGAGGCGAGATGAAAACACCTCTATTCCAGTTGAAATATACTATTGTTTGATGTTCTACAAGGATACAAAGATGTTCTACTAGTATTGACTGATGCTTCTGGAAACCCACCAGGTGTTCATCTGTCGACCTGATGCAGACACCAGGTGTTATGTCTGATGCAGACACATGCAAAGTTCAAATTTTTGACAGAGACACCAGATGTTCTCGTGTCTGACAGAGACAACTGTAGGCGTTCATCTGTCCAGTTCAGACAGCACATCCAGCAGAGGAACAGGTGCCATTAACTCCATAGTGAGCACAACAATGACATCTCAATCCCCACCCATGTCAATACGACCTGCACATTAATACCACCATGTTGAAAAGGACTGTCCATGTGACTATTACCATATATCGGTGAGACCATCACATCAAAATGACCATCACATCAACATGACCATCACATCAACATGAGTATCACATCAATATGACCATCATGTCTATATGACCATAACATCAATATGACCAGAGTTCATGTCTACATGACCATCACATCAATATGACCATCACGTCAATATGACCATCACGTCAACATGACCATCACGTCAACAAGACCATCACATCAACATGACCATCATGTCTACATGACTATCACGTCAATAAGACCATCACGTCAACATGACCATCACATCAATATGACCATCATGTAACAAAGACCATCACATCAATATGACTATTATGTCTACATGACCATCAAATCAATATGACCAGTGTTCATGTCTACATGACCATCACATCAACATGACCATCACATCAATATGACCATCACATCAACATGACAATCAAGTCAATATGACCATCACTTAAATATGACCAGTGTTCATGTCTACATGACCATCACATCAACATGACCATCACATCAATATGACCATCACATCAATATGATCATCACATCAATATGTCTATCATGTCTACATGACCATCACATCAACATGACCATCACATCAATATGACCATCACATCAATATGATCATCACATCAATATGACCATCACATCAACATGACAATCAAGTCAATATGACCATCACTTAAATATGACCAGTGTTCATGTCTACATGACCATCACATCAACATGACCATCACATCAACATGACCATCACATCAATATGTCTATCATGTCTACATGACCATCACATCAATATGACCATCATGTCAACATGACCAGTGTTCATGTCAATATGATCCCAACACACATACAAAAGCAGCAGGTGCCCTATGTATCATGGATACAGTCAACACCTTGGTCTTCACCCTACATTAACTACAGTAACACATGTCCAATAAGCTGGAAGGGCAAGTCTTGCATAGCCTCACCATCCCTGGCTGGCCATACCCGGCATTGAGCGAAGCACTGGCACAACAAGCACTGATCAAATCTGCTTCAAGTATGTGAAAATCATCTGCATACATCATGACAACAGATTCAACATAGCCCAAAGTAAGATAGTAACTGATTCTGCTGATTACCATGGTAACAGATTCTTTGGAATACCCTAACAACTGGATCCTGAATGGATACATATTTAAAGAAAAATATACCATTGTGTTGAAACAATGAATCTGAAATATGAATATTGGTCTGAGGCACTTCTTTACTTATCTTAACATACATATGTGGCACTGACACCAGTGGCGCCAGGACAAGTGGCTCCTAACTTGTAATTTGGCATGCTGGAAAACATCATCTTGTACAAATGATTTCACAAAAATATTGTACATCATTAAAACAAGTTTGATTGTAAGTTACTATGACAACAATGACTGGCTAGGTCTAATTAGTTACATCAGTGTTCTCTGTGCTTTGGCAATCATATGATCCAACAAACTTCTCTTGCAGCAAGTTTACAACAGTGAAGTTGAGGATTATAAATAAAAAGAAATTATGTCTGAACATGACCCTGTCTAAGTGCTTGTGACGCATGCTTGTCACCATTCTTCATTGTATCAGGAGATACTAATGCACATAACATTATGATTAATCAACACTGGAATTGAACACATCTTCATATGTATTTGACAAAAGAAGAAATGTTGGGAAAATCTACAACCAAAGGCTTCTCAAGAACTGCATAAAACTTCCCTCTGAAACACCAGGGAATGTTGTCTCTCATCCTTGCTATCACTACAGTCTTGTACTTCCCACTGTATTGAAGGCAATCACATGAAAGAAACACACTTTACAATCTTTTCAAAAACTGTCATAAAAAGTAGCTAAACTGCTCTCAGTACCATGGCAAATTCATCATTGCTTGTAGGAGAGAGTTTAGTTGCCCTCGTGAACAGAATATCAGTCACATCAAGGCATGTCAGTTTAATGTGTAAAACACTTCAATGAGACCCAAGAGTATGGGTTGGTACTAACAAACCAAGGATTATAACTATCATCAATCTGGAATTCAAACCGAACTGATCGGGACCTCTGACCTGGGGAACACGATGTCAGACAGCCAAGTGTGGCACATCAGATAACTGATCGGGCCCTCTGACCTGGGGAACAAGATGTCAGACAGCCAAGTGTGGCAACTCAGAAAAACTGGGCGTCTGACCTCAGCCTGGGGAACACGATGTCAGACATCCAAGTGTGGCACCTCAGATAACTGGGCGTCTGACCTCAGCCTGGGGAACACGATGTCAGACAGCCAAGTGTGGCACCTCAGATAACTGATCGGGCCCTCTGACCTGGGGAACAAGATGTCAGACAGCCAAGTGTGGCACCTCAGATAACTGGGTGTCTGACCTCAGCCTGGGAAACACGATGGCAAACAACAGCCAAGTTGTCTTGCATGAAGCTTCTTTTTCCAAACCTATGAGTCTAACCTAACCCTGTATGATCCCAGGTCTATGTGTTTAACCTAGCCCAGTCTGTTTTAAACCAAACTGACCAAGTCTGACTTGAAGAAGATCTTGATGAATTGATTTTTCTCTGATTTCTTACAGTTTGGCACACTACATATTGGGACTTCATACACCATATTCGGTCAAACATAGTTATTCGATTCTGGCAATAAAACTTAACAGAAACAAAATCAAAGTTGTATCTAAAATGCATAAGTTACAGTCAATGCTTTATATTTACAAATGTAACGAGATACAGTATGAAATACACCAACAACATGTACAAATAAAACAACCCTAACCCAACCCATCCCATTCCAAGATGTATGTCACTGGGTGAAGCCGGGCCTTCATTGGGTGTATTGACAGCCAGGACTTCATTTGGTGGAGCTCCAGCCAGGACTTCATTGGGTGTATCTACAGCCAGGCCTTCATTGGGGGGATCGACAGCCAGGCCTTCATTGGGTGGATCGACAGCCAGGCCTTCATTGGGTGTATTGACAGCCAGGCCTTCATTGGGTGGATCGACAGCCAGACCTTCATTGGGGGCATCGACAGCCAGGCCTTCATTGGGTGTATTGACAGCCAGGCATTCATTGGGTGTATTGACAGCCAGGACTTCATTGGGTGTATTGACAGCCAGGCCTTCATTGGGTGGATCGACAGCCAGACCTTCATTGGGTGGATCGACAGCCAGGCCTTCATTGGGGGCATCGACAGCCAGGCCTTCATTGGGTGTATTGACAGCCAGGCATTCATTGGGGGCATCGACAGCCAGGACTTCATTGGGTGGATCGACAGCCAGGCATTCATTGGGTGTATTGACAGCCAGGACTTCATTGGGTGTATTGACAGCCAGGCCTTCATTGGGTGTATTGACAGCCAGGCCTTCATTGGTTGTATCGACAGCCAGGCCTTCATTGAGCGTATCGACAGCCAGGCCTTCATTGAGCGTATCGACAGCCAGGCCTTCATTGGGTGTATCAACAGCCAGGCCTTCATTGGGTGTATCAACAGCCAGGCCTTCATTGGTTGTGGCGACAGCCAGGCCTTCATTGAGTGGATCGACAGCCAGGCCTTCATTGAGTGGATCTACAGCTAGGCCTTCATTAGGTGTATCAACAGCCAGGCCTTCATTGGGCTTATCGAAAGCCAGGCCTTCATTGGGTGTATCTACAGCCATGCCTTCATTGGGTTGATCTACAGCCATGCCTTCATTGGTTGTATCGACAGCCAGGCCTTCATTGGTTGTATCGACAGCCAGGCCTTCATTGGATGTATTGACAGCCAGTCCTTTATTGGGTGTATTGACAGCCAGTCCTTCAGTACTTAGTGTAGGCTGGATCACCCAGTACTTAGTGTAGGCTGGGTCACCCATGCAGGCAGTACTTAGTGTAGACTGGTTCACCCATGCAGGCAGTTCTTAGTGTAGGCTGGGTCAACCATGCAGGCAGTACTTAGTGTAGACTGGTTCACCCAATGCAGGCAGTTCTTAGTGTAGGCTGGTTCACCCATGGAGGCAGTACTTAGTGTAGACTGGGTCACCCATGCAGGCAGTACGTAGTGTAGACTGGGTCACTCAGTACTTAGTGTAGACTGGGTCACCAATGCAGGCAGTACTTAGTGTAGGCTGGGTCACTCAGTACTTAATGTAGACTGGGTCACCAATGCAGGCAGTACTTAGTGTAGACTGGGTCACTCAGTACTTAGTGTAGGCTAGGTCACTCAGTACTTAGTGTAGACTGGGTCTTCCAGTGCAAACAGTACTTAGTATAAACTTGGTCACCCATGCAGGCAGTACTTAGTGTAGACTGGTTCACCCATGCAGGCAGTACTTAGTGTAGGCTGGTTCCCCCAGGCAGGCAGTACTTAGTGTATGCTGGGTCACCCATTCAGGCAGTACTTAGTGTAGACTGGGTCACCAAGTACTTAGTGTAGACTGGGTCACCCATGCAGGCAGTACTTAGTGTAGACTGGATCAACCAGTACTTAGTGTAGGCTGGTTCACCCATGCAGGCAGTACTTAGTGTATGCTGGTTCCCCCAGGCAGGCAGTACTTAGTGTATGCTGGGTCACCCATGCAGGCAGTACTTAGTGTAGACTGGGTCACCCATTCACCCCGTACTTAGTGTAGACTGGGTCACCCATGCAGGCAGTACTTAGTGTAGGCTGGGTCACCCATGCAGGCAGTACTTAGTGTAGGCTGGTTCACCCATGCAGGCAGTACTTAGTGTAGACTGGGTCACCCATTCACCCAGTACTTAGTGTAGACTGGGTCACCCATGCAGGCAGTACTTAGTGTAGGCTGGTTCACCCATGCAGGCAGTACTTAGTGTAGGCTGGGTCACCCATGCAGGCAGTACTTAGTGTAGACTGGTTCACCCAATGCAGGCAGTACTTAGTGTAGGCTGGGTCACCCATGCAGGCAGTACTTAGTGTAGACTGGATCACCCAGTACTTAGTGTAGACTGGATCACCCATGCAGGCAGTACTTAGTGTAGACTGGGTCACCCATGCAGGCAGTACTTAGTGTAGACTGGATCACCCAGTACTTAGTGTAGACTGGTTCACCCAATGCAGGCAGTACTTAGTGTAGACTGGTTCACCCATGCAGGCAGTACTTAGTGTAGACTGGTTCACCCAATGCAGGCAGTACTTAGTGTAGGCTGGGTCACCCATGCAGGCAGTACTTAGTGTAGGCTGGGTCACCCATGCAGGCAGTACTTAGTGTAGGCTGGCTCACCCAGTACCTAGTGTAGGCTGGGTCACCCAGTGGAGGCAGTACTTAGTGTAGGCTGGGTCACCCATGCAGGCAGTACTTAGTGTAGGCTGGGTCACCCATGCAGGCAGTACTTAGTGTAGGCTGGGTCACCCAGTGGAGGCAACCCATACTTAGCCAACCTGTTCATCTCTGGCAGGACTCAGGTTTGCACAATGTGTCGTGAGTATAAAGCAGAGCACATTTTCAGTCCCAATCAAATACAATGAAGAACATCATTCAGCCCTAAAAGTAAAATGAAGTCCTTCAAATATCTTAAAATACCTTCAGCATAGAATCTTATTAAAAAAATGATCTTTCTAATTGAGCCAATGTAAACTCTGGGTAATGCACTTTACATGCATGGTAAATGTTTCAACATTAAATTTAACGAATTGCAAGGCATCACACATATTTACACCTGTTTGTCCTCTATGCAAGCACCTGCAGCCTGGCAAGCTCCGCCCCCCTCTCCACATCCTCCTTCCACTCATTCGCTCTCACCCCTGCAGACAACAGTGCCAGGCAAACTGCAACCTCGGACCATCACTCATTCACATGTGCAGGAAATCATTGCATGGAGGCTATCACAGACATGGATTTCAGCCCTGTCCATAGCAATATACACATCCACATCATACAGTGTCGGTGAGACGGTCTCAACCCACAGCATACAGTGTCTGTGAGACAGTCTCAACCCATAGTATACTGTGTCAGTGAGACGGTCTCAACCCATAGTATACAGTGTCAGTGAGACGGTCTCAACCCACAGTATACAGTGTCAGTGAGACGGTCTCAACCCACAGCATACAGTGTCTGTGAGATGGTCTCAACCCATAGTATACAGTGTCAGTGAGAGGGTCTCAACCCACAGCATACAGTTTCTGTGAGACAGTCTCAACCCACAGCATACAGTGTCAGTAAGATGATATCAACCCACAGCATACAGTGTTAGAAAGACGGCCTCAACCAAGAGTAAACAGTGTCAGTGAGACAGTCTCAACCCACAGCATACAGTGTCAGTGAGACGGTCTCAACCCACAGTATACAGTGTCAGTGAGATGATATCAACCCACAGCATACAGTGTCAGTGAGACAGTCTCAACCCACAGTATACAGTGTCAGTGAGATGATATCAACCCACAGTATACAGTGTCGGTGAGACAGTCTCAACCCACAGCATTCAGTGTCGGTGAGACAGTCTCAACCCACAGCATACAGAGTTAGAAAGACGGCCTCAACCAAGAGTAAACAGTGTCAGTGAGACAGTCTCAACCCACAGCATACAGTGTCAGTGAGACGGTCTCAACCCACAGTATACAGTGTCAGTGAGATGATATCAACCCACAGCATACAGTGTCAGTGAGAAGGTCACAACCCATAGTATACAGTGTCAGTGAGATGATATTAACCCATAGTATACAGTGTCAGTGAGATGATATCAACCCACAGTATACAGTGTCGGTGAGACAGTCTCAACCCACAGCATACAGTGTCAGTGAGAGGGTCTAAACCCACAGCATACAGTGTCGGTGAGACGGTCTCAACCCACAGCATACAGTGTCAGTGAGAAGGTCACAACCCATAGTATACAGTGTCAGTGAGATGATATCAACCCATAGCATACAGTGTCATTGAGATGATATCAACCCATAGTATACAGTGTCAGTGAGACAGTCTCAACCAGCAGTATACAGTGTCAAGAGAAAGTTTCAACCCACAGCATACAGTGTCAGTGAGAGGGTCTCAACCCACAGTATACAATGTCAGTGAGAGTGTCTCAACCCACAGTATACAGTGTCAGTGAGGTGATATCAACCCATAGTATACAGTGTCATTGAGATGATATCAACCCTAAGTATACAATGTCAGTGAGAGGGTCTCAACCCACAGCATACAGTGTCAGTGAGACGGTCTCAACCCACAGTATACAGTGTCTGTGAGACAGTCTCAACCCATAGTATACAGTGTCAGTGAGATGGTCTCAACCCATAGTATACAGTGTCAGTGAGAGGGTCTCAACCCACAGTATACAGTGTCAGTGAGAGGGTCTCAACCCACAGTATACAGTGTCAGTGAGACGGTCTCCAACCACAGTATACAGTGTCAGAAAGACGGTCTCAACCCACAGTATACAGTGTCAGTGAAACGGTCTCCAACCACAGTATACAGTGTCAGAAAGACGGTCTCAACCCACAGCATACAGTGTCAGTGAAACGGTCTCCACCCACAATATACAGTGTCAGTGAGATGATATCAAACCACAGCATACAGTGTGAGTGAGATGATATCAACCCTAAAGAGCATGTGCTGCCACAGGAGTCAGAGAGCTTGTGCTTCACTGTTTTGAATTTATAGACAGCAAAACATATTTTTTCTCAAGTTAAAGGTAATCACTGGCTGTGAGTCCTGTTGAATATCTAAAACCTTCCATAAGAATTAGCTTCCTGAATTTTTTCAAGCAGTGTTAAACATGGCTTTGGCTTTGCAGACCCAAATCTGTTTGGGCAGTCTGTAGGAGGTAATCTATCCATACCCTGCAACAAGTGATATCTTGGGCACTGCTATACGTCTGTCCATACACTGCTCAGCCACCCGGAAGGACAATGAAAGGTCTCACCGCTCAGACCAGCAAGTCTGCAGAAGCCTGTGGAGTACACGCAAACACCCACGACTCTCACAGCATTGATGTCCAGGATATATACAATAAGCATCTTCATCAGCTGGCAGGGGGAGGTAACTATTTGTTGTCTGAAGAAGGGAGGTAACTGTCATCTAAGGGAGGTAACGCAACAAGCAGATGTATATGGGCAGACCTGTTTGAGCCATGTTTTACTCCCACTAACCAAGCTGCTAGAGATAAATGGCATAGTATATCAGAAGTGACTTTTGAACTCCACATGTAAGGTAACACTGTATGCTAAGATTGCAGATAATATGTTCAGCTGGCAGAAAACGACATGTAGTCAAATTGTTTATGGGTACAATATGCACATCTGTTTGTTAACTGGCACACAATGAGGCAGGCTAGGACATATTTGTCTCTTGTAAACTGTCCGGCAATGGCTGATGTGTTCAGGTGCCTCGAGGCAGTGTTGAGCATGACCGCCAACTGCATGAGCCAGCCTTGCAGTCCCACACACAACCTTCAACTCGGTCACTTCTTCTTACTTTTCCTGGATGAGTTTGAGTTTGGTTTTGAGTCCGCCGGCATGGATGTGCGTTGCTCCTCCAGCCGACTCGACTGCACACGCTGGATGAGGTTGAAGAAGTCTTCGTCGGGCACAGTGGGAGCAGCTGGCCGCTGGGGCAGAGCACTCCTCTGGTCCTCCAAGCGAGATGCCTGTTGATAGAGGTACACACAAATGCATTAGTAATGCTGTTCCCACTCAACCTTAACCCTAACCACATACATTGGTAATGGGGAGCCTACAAACATTTCACCTGTAATGCACGACATGTTTAGCAATAAACATAATGTTCCTAATCCAGTGTTGCCATTCACATTACCTGCAGTACAGATATGAGGTTTTATTTCTCTGCCCATGTCATATATTGCCCTAGACTAGTAGAGTTTTTAAAGACACATACATGTCTCACATGGCATCTCTATGTAATTACAGGTAACACAGATATGTCTCACCTAGTCTCTCTATGTAATTACAGGTATAAGACATGTCTCAGATGGCTTCTCTATGTAATTACAGGTAACACAGATATGTCTCACCTGGTCTCTCTATGTAATTACAGGTAACACAGATATGTCTCACCTGGTCTCTCTATGTAATTACAGGTATCAGACATGTTTCACATGGCATCTCTATGTAATTACAGTTATCACAGATATGTCTCACCTGGTCTCTCTATGTAATTACAGGTAACACAGATATTAGGGGTGTAACAATACATCGGACTATCGATGTATTGCAATAGTAAGTGCCCCGATATCAATTTATCGATGTGAGTCACGTTTTGCAATCGATAGTATCGATGTAAGTGTCCAATATTGATAGTTTCGATAGTGTACGGACTTGTTTTATTTTGTACCACTTTAGTGTTGTCTTTATGCGTTGAAAACGTATTCTGATTGAATATGAGACATGTTTCACCTGGTCTCTCTATGTAATTACAGGTATCAAACATGTCTCACCTGGTCTCTCTATGTAATTACAGGTATCAAACATGTCTCACCTGGTCTCTCTATGTAATTACAGTTATCACAGATAATGTCTCACCTGGTCTATGTAATTACAGGTAACACAGATATGTCTCACCTGGTCTCTCTATGTAATTACAGGTAAAACAGATATTAGGGGTGTAACAATACATCGGACTATCGATGTATTGCAATAGTAAGTGCCCCGATATCAATTTATCGATGTGAGTCACGTTTTGCAATCGATAGTATCGATGTAAGTGTCCAATATTGATAGTTTCGATAGTGTACGGACTTGTTTTATTTTGTACCACTTTAGTGTTGTCTTTATGCGTTGAAAACGTATCTCTTCAGCGAATTCAGATGAATAAACAGGTATAACAAACTTTGTCAATAAAAGATTACCGTGTGAATATTTTCTCGTAAACTAAGCCGGAAATAGCCATTAGCTGCGCACACGTTTCCTCCAAATCTACCGGTGATTAAGTTAAAAGATTCAACTTCAAAGAATTTTGAAGCAATGGTCGGAAGAAAATGTGTCTGAATTCATTATTTTATCACAAATAATATATTCCAATCGTATTATTTTAGTTGCAGCTACTTCTATATATACTTAATATTATTAGAACCATAAGCGTAGCACTTTGGTACAGGTGGTATGCAGGATATTTTTTTACGTATAGAACAATCTGACCATTCACCGTAGGTACTTAGCTTGAAAACTGGTATGTCGGTTAGAGTTATTTGCCCCTCCTGTCTCTTAGCAACCCTTCCATCATGGCGGCAGACAAAGTTGAATTTGTCACAAATCCGTCCGCCAAATCAAAAGTTTGGCTTTGTTAAAGAGGACAACAATGTCGACAAAAAGCGCATTGGTTGTAGAATTTGTGGAACAATCCTTAGATATAGTGGAAACACGACAGATTCGTACGATCACATGCGAAGAAAGCACTGTTCCACTGGTGCAACGAGTTGTGCCAGCGCCAGCGGCGAAACACGTGGTAAGACATCGCCACCTAAGAAAAAACAAATACAATTGACATACACAATGAACTCTAAGAAACTTCCTGCAAATTCACATCGTGCCCTTGCAATATCCGATGCCATTCTTGATTTCATCATCATGGATTTGCGGCTCTTCAGTGTCGTGAGTAATCCAGGTTTCAGAAAACTTATTCAAGTGTTGGAACCAACCTATACGATACCCTCACGTCAGTATTTTTCTGAGATATCTACAAATATGAACAAACCAAGAAGCAAGTGACATCTGACCTTTGTAAAGCTACACATGTATCTCTGACGACAGATGGCTGGACCAGCCGTGCAACACAGTCATACATAACTCTTACAGGAACTCTGATTGATGACAACTGGAACCTTCAAAATCATGTTCTGCAGGTAAATCTTAAGCTAAAGTTTGAACAAGATATTTTAATTTACAAATGTTGTGATGATATATAATTTATCAAATTTTGGATAGACCTAATATATATTTGATCAGATATGAATAACAATTAATTAAAAGAAAAAAAATAGAAAACAATTTAAACATTTTATAAATATTTGATGTAAATTGATTTTAAATATCAATAAAAGTTAATGAATTCAAATGAAGTGATTTTGTAAATAAGAAAATGAATTCAATAGGTATATTCAGTATTATTCACCATTTTGCTAAATTAGACAATATACATTGTCAATATAATAAATATATTTCAGACTAGAGCTTTGCCAGAGGCCCACACTGGACTAAACATAGCTGCCGTCCTGAAACAAGGGATAGAAGAATGGCACCTTGATCGTAATTCTTCACCATCACTTGTAACTGATAATGCTGCGAACATGTATGTGGCGGCACGAGAGGGGGAATTCAAGGACCACATTGGCTGTTTTGCGCACACTCTGAACTTGTCAAGTGGAAAAGCCTAGAAAATTGACACAGTTTCAAAACTACTTGCCCGTATGAGAAAGATTGTTGGATTTTTTCACAGGAGCACAACAGCAGCTGCTTTGCTTACAGAAAAACAGCTCTCACTCAACCTTCCTAAGCATAAACTCATCATTGATTGTGCAACAAGATAGAACTCTGCAGTGGATATGACAGATAGGTTCCTTGAACAACAATCTGCCATCATTGCTTCGATGACCTCCAAAGAGTTGAGAGGTAAATGTGATGAGTCCTATTTGTCCGACAAAGACATCACTTCTGCTGAAGAACTATTGTCTGTGCTTACACCACTGAAAACTGCCACAGTGGCACTATGTGAGGAGAAGGTTCCTACCCTCTCAATCGTGCTACCTCTTCAACAGCAGTTGTTGAATAACACTCTTGCAGCAAATGATGATGACACCAAATTCATCAAAGATGTCAAGAAAGCTGTATCCCAAGACTTGGGAAGACGCTATGTAGATGAAAAAGTCAAAAGCACTTTACTCACTGCAACACTTTTGGATCCTAGGTTTAAGTCTGTACCATTCCTAAAGGACAACAAGAAGTTGGCAACATACCAGTCTATGACATTTGAAGCAGTCAAAATGCTAGAACACTTTGAAACAAAGGCCAACACACCTGCAGAAGTAAAGAGTGAGCCATTACCTGATCTGCCAACTCTACTTGATCTTCCCTCACATGAGAACTCAGGCAATCAGACTGATAACATGGAGGTCGACCTTCCCCCGGTAGTCAAAATAAAATCACCAAACAGAAGTTCTGACGAGGAGCGTGTCTTAGCAACAAGTGATAAGTGTGATTACAGACCTACAGCCATGTCAAGTTTGTTTGGTGATGTGTTCATAGTGAAAACCGAACCTGCCAAACCAGCCCTTGAGAGGAGGAAGAAATCACTAAGTACAAGAAGGTAGAACCAATACCTTTGTCTATGAACCCACTCACATGGTGGCGCCAAAGCCAAGGAGAATATCCATCCTTGGCACTCCTAGCAAGGAAATATCTTGCCATACCGGCTACATCAGTGCCCTCTGAGAGGGTTTTTTCAACTGCTGGAGACATAGTTACTGCACAGAGATCTGCATTAAATCCTGAGCATGTTGATCAACTCTTATTTTTGAAGAAGAATATGAGTTCTGATGCTATTTGACTTTCCAAACATGACATTCTGAAGTTATAAGAATGTGATGACAAAGTTTTATATCAGTTTAAGTGTTCTTTCAGTATTGTGTGTGGCAGAAGTATTTTTAAACTGAACGTGAGCATTACCTTTTATTGTTCTATTTCTTGTGAAAAGGTATTTCACAATCCACATTCATTATGAAACAAAGTCCATAATGTCTTCACATTGTCTTGGCTCATTTTAATTTATTTGATGTAAACTGAAAACGTATTATAGTTCAAAGCACATTTTCAATGTAATATTGATAATTGTTGAGTGCTTGTAAGTTTTCCCATGTATTGAAAAAATCAAGAGATATGAGGTGCTGGAACTGAAACTTAATGACTTAAGTTGGCTATTTACTCTCATGTGGAGCTTTTTCCTCAATTCTAGTCAGAGTTCAAGATTTATCTTTTTGATAAACTTGTTGTTCAAAGTGTTCATGCCATGGCAGTATGTCTGCTGACCGTTCTAGTCAAAGTTTAAAAGTTGTTTATGTTATCAAGTTTTGTTTGTGATAAATGGTTCTGTTTTCAAAGATAAGAAGTATATTGTTACAGACTGACTGAAAGAAATTCTCTTTGTCAGTGAGGTTCTTATCTAATTGTTAGGTATTGTTTTGATATACAGAAAAACACAATACATTGAGTTTATTGAGCATAAGACATGGAGAAGTTTCTCGATTACTTGATATTATTGATATAGTGCTAACTAGTGCTAACATTGTTTCGTTAATTTAAATCCGCAGTGAAATAAGATCTTATTCTACCATGATTCCATGAAAGGGTTTTGTTTCACATTTTGGTATGGTTGGTATTGTTTACTGCTTGAAAATAAAACAAAAC
The DNA here is from genome assembly GCF_022045235.1 of Haliotis cracherodii. Classification (NCBI taxonomy): domain Eukaryota; kingdom Metazoa; phylum Mollusca; class Gastropoda; order Lepetellida; family Haliotidae; genus Haliotis; species Haliotis cracherodii. Next base: position 41,001,745 of record NW_027266268.1, on the reverse strand, counting down.
TGGTAAAGTTTCAAATGTATAATTGTTTGTTAAAATATTTTATCTTAAAAGTATGAAGTAATGTTTGCCAATAGTTATTGCAATAGTATTGCAATAATACCTCTCAATATCAATAGTTATTGCAATAGTTGTTTGCAATAGTTATTGATATCGCAATAGTTTTTTTGGCTCAATAGTCACCCCTAACAGATATGTCTCACCTGGTCTCTCTATGTAATTACAGGTAACAAACATGTCTCACCTGGTCTCTCCATGTAATTACAGGTAACACAGATATGTCTCACCTGGTCTCTCTATGTAATTACAGGTATCAAACATGTCTCACCTGGTCTCTCTATGTAATTACAGGTATCAAACATGTCTCACCTGGTCTCTCTATGTAATTACAGGTAACACAGATATGTCTCACCTGGTCTATGTAATTACAGGTAACACAGATATGTCTCACCTGGTCTCTCTATGTAATTACAGGTATAAGACATGTCTCACATGGCATCTCTATGTAATTACAGTTATCACAGATAATGTCACACCTGGTCTCTCTATGTTATGACAGGTAACACATATATGTCTCACCTGGTCTATGTAATTACAGGTAACACAGATATGTCTCACCTGGTCTCTCTATGTAATTACAGGTATAAGACATGTCTCACATGGCATCTCTATGTAATTACAGTTATCACAGATAATGTCTCACCTGGTCTCTCTATGTAATTACAGGTAACACAGATATGTCTCACCTGGTCTCTACATGTAATTACAGGTAACACAGATATGTCTCACCTGGTCTCTCTATGTAATTACAGGTATCAAACATATCTCACCTGGTCTCTCTATGTAATTACAGGTAACACAGATATGTCTCACCTGGTCTCTACATGTAATTACAGGTAACACAGATATGTCTCACCTGGTCTCTACATGTAATTACAGGTAACACAGATATGTCTCACCTGGTCTCTCTATGTAATTACAAGTATCAGACATGTCTCACCTGGCCTCTCTATGTAATTACAGTTATCACAGATGATGTCTCACCTGGTCTCTCTATGTAATTACAGGTATAAGACATGTTTCACATGGCATCTCTATGTAATTACAGGTAACACAGATATGTCTCACCTGGTCTCTACATGTTATTACAGGTATAAGACATGTCTCACCTGGTCTCTCTATGTAATTACAGGTAACACAGATATGTCTCACCTGGCCTCTCTATGTAATTACAGGTATCAGACATGTCTCACTTGGCATGTCTGTGTGATTACAGTTAGGGTTTAGGAAAACATGTATCAAAAGACAACTTTAAAGGAAAAATCCCATGTCTTTAACAATATTGATAAGAAAATGATATGCTCTTTTGAACATCATAGGAAGAAACACATACACATGCCATACACAGTGCAACCATAAAGCAGAACGTCAGATTTCTCGAGCAGCTTCAACAAATTGACAAGATATTACTAGCACTTTTGTCTTTATGACCTTGACCTTCAATTTCAGCCGAACACATACTTGATGTTTTTTGGTGGAAAACATCAGACATAGATCTACATACGCTGAGAATTGGCTCAGAGGACACAAGAAGCCGAACTACCTCACATATGACCATTCCAGTGACCTTGATCTTCAATAAAGGTCATTGAAAAGATTCCCAAATCAATGCCCCACAATAGGGATGATACATGCCAAATTTCATCCTATTGCAGAGAAATGTTCTTTACTTTTCTTGAGCATACTGCATTTGTGTATGACCTTGAGAGAGAATTTGAATATAAGGTATATCAAGAAGTTCCCAAAAGGTTATCCAGCATATAAACCATGATGTCCCTTGGTGGAATTCAAAGTAACCTTCTAATATCAAAATATTGTCAACACTTGTACAAAGGTATTCAAATAATATAATGATTACATCATGAAACCTTTTCAAAAAAAGTCTGCAGAGAAAGGCATTTTACTGAAAATGTCAAACACACATTTGAAATAACTTTCGTTTTGACCTTATATGTAGGTCTCCTCCTCCTCAGATCACGGCCATGTCCAAAGGATGACATGTACCAAGTTTCATTGACAGACTAAATGCTTCTTGAGTCAGAGTTAAAAGAAACTTTTCTTCAGGCTTTGACCTATTGGATGACCTATTCAGAGAAAACCTGAATGCAGCTGCTTCAACACAGGAATAAAAGACAGGTCTCACCTGGCATCTCATCAGCATCTCGAAGAAGTTGTCGTCCGGGACAGTGTCATCTGACTTCTGCTGAAGCAGCTGACCAATGACGGCCTGTGAACTGAGCCCGGGGAAGGAAGGACACTCAGCTCGCTGATCATTCATGCGTGAACCCTGGATACCAGCCACCATGTCCAGGAAGTCATCTGTGCCAGGAGAGGCAACTGCAATGGGAAAGTTCACATCATGTGGCAGAACATTGCTGTAACAACTAAAATGACAACTGCATAATATGCAAAACTGGATTCCGATTAAAAATGCTCAAGATATTGTGTACACGCTTTTAGGGATGAGTGTTTATTTGTTTGTTGTTTAACGCCGCACTAAGCAATATTCCAGCTATATTACAGCGGTCTTTAAACAATCGAGTCTGGACCAGACAATCTAGTGACTGACATCGTAAGCATCGGCTTACGCAATACGGATACGATGACATGCATCAACCAAGTCAGCGAGTCTGACCACCTGACCAAATTAGTCGCCTCTTATTACAAGCATAGTCAATATTTACACCAAGAATGGGTTACTGAAGACCTATTGTAACCCAGATCTTTAATCTTCATCTTAATCCAATTACATTCAAGAACATTACTAGTTGCAAACTTGTTTTTTATAATTTATGTTATATTTGTATTTACATTTCCAGGTTCTACATAATAGAATAACACCAGGTGATTTAAGCATGTACATCACATGGACAAAGTGATCCAAGTAAACAATAAATGACATGAAGACCGGAATTTGTAAACAATATCCAGTCTTGAGCTTAAAATTGCAGCACATGTAATTATACAGTATTGGGACTTTGATTGACACAGTCAGATTTGTCAGTGGTCTGAAGAACCAGCTCATAGAAACATGTACTGGTCCTATTGGATCTCTACTAGACACAATGGTCCTGACCAAAATTGTTTTGAAAAGGTATTACTTTGTTGCGCAATTACAATGAAAAACATGCCAAGAAGGCAACCACTGTACCACGCTGGTGTTGCTGAGAGTTACTGATTTCAAAAGTTGTACAAACTTAAATTACTTTGTTCAAGCCCAAAATAACACTAAACCACCGGACCAGCATTTATTGAATTTTACTGGACAATAAAAATATATGCTAGACTTGGACTAGTTGACCAATGTTAGTGTCGACACTGCGATACAACTCCTGCTGTAGGAATTTGAAAGTCTTGGTTTATGATGCCATATTTGAATATTACCGGTAGTTGTTTGAAGCACAGCAGGATCACACATGATCCTTGTTTCTTTGTAGGAATCCAAGCAAAAAATGTTTGGGTAAGTTGTATTCGGACAACAGTTCCTGCCAGATAGTAACCAGCCAGCCGAGTACCTCGGTCACAGCGTCACACTGGCCATGTCAAGTCAACACAAGTAGATAAACAGATCTTTTTGTTAGAAAACTATCAAAAACATGAAAAACTTTTTCCATTTGGGTATCTTTGCTCTACGTGCTGTCATCAAAGCCCTGCACAGCCATATTTAAGCACACCGAAAGGCTTGCAGTTCACCTGTTTGTTGTTATTTCGGAATTTCAGAATAAGTGGGTTTGTTTACAAACAAAAGAATATAGCGTGCAGTTACTTCCTTTTACATGTGCACTGCTTTACTTCGCGTCTCATGTTGCGGTCATGGAGGCTGTTGGAGTTTATATGTGTGCTTGTTTTGCCATTTGAGAATTTCGTAAATGCAAACATGAAATTTACGATAAAACAACACTAGACATGATGATTTCCAAATTCAATGGTATTTGTGTACTGTTTGCTGGACAAAGTTTTATATGCAGAGATTAAGATTACGTGTGAATGTGTCCATGTGTGCTTTACTTAAAAAAATACTTAAATTAATGTCAACAAAATTGAATGAAATCTTGGATAAAGTAATACAATGGCACCAAGATGATCGTCCCTTTCATACTTTAACACGACCATCCTTAGCGCAATGACATTCGTAAGCCTGTAAGTCCCGTACTTTAACACTGGCTTACGACAGTCATAGCGCTAAGGGTGATCCTAACTCCTATTACTTTAATACTGGCTTACGATAGTCATTGCGCTAAGGGTGATCGTAACTCCTATACTTTAACACTGGCTTACGATAGTCATACAGCTAAAGTGATCGTACATCCCATGCTTTAACACTGGCTAACGAGTCATAGCCCTAAGAACACTTTGTTGAATCGGGCCCAGGGGAACATAGTAGGTGTATCAGATATGAATTATAACAACATATGTCATAAGCACGTGGTTGAGAGAACTGATTACAGCAACAGAGGAACTAAAATCCTTCCAAACACATAATTCAAGTGTCCAGTTGAAAAAGATGCTCTGTTTTGTAGTAGAGATATATGTCCTCACCTTGTGAGGAGAGAGTCTGACCATTGGGTTGAGGTGGGGTGGCGGTTGGAGGAGGGGTGGCAGGTGTCGGTTCGGACAGTCGAAACGAACATCTCTGGTCATCGATCCTGCGACTCTGGAACCGACTCAGGAGATCAAAGAAGTTGTCGTCATCAGAAGCCTCATCCTGAAACACATCAATAATGGAGAGAGTGAGTGATTGAGAGAGAGAGCGAGGGCGCGAATGAGGGAACAAGGAGGTTGTGAAGTTGTGATACTGTGGTCACACCTTCAGAACACCGGGTGGTCACATCTTAAGGACACCTGGTGGTCATTCCTTTGGGACACCAGGGTGGTCACACCTTTAGGACACCGGTGGTCACAAATTCAGGACACTGGGTGGTCACACCTTCAGGACACTGGGTGGTCACACCTTCAGGACACTGGGTGGTCACACCTTCAGGACACTGGGTGGTCACACCTTTAGGACACTGGGTGGTTACACCTTCAGGACACTGGGTGGTCACACCTTCAGGACACTGGGTGGTCAAACCTTCAGGACACTGGGTGGTTACACCTTCAGGACACTGGGTGGTTACACCTTCAGGACACTGGGTTGTCACACCTTCAGGACACCGGTGGTTACACCTTCAGGACACTGGGTGGTTACACCTTCAAGACACTGGTGGTCACACCTTCAGGACACCGGTGGTCACACCTTCAGGACACTGGGTGGTCACACCTTCAGGACACTGGGTGGTTACACCTTCAGGACACTGGTGGTCACACCTTCAGGACACCGGGTGGTCACACCTTCAGGACACTGGGTGGTCACACCTTCAGGACACCGGTGGTCACACCTTCAGGACACCGGTGGTCACACCTTCAGGACACTGGGTGGTCACACCTTCAGGACAACGGTGTTGACACCTTCAGGACACTTTGTGGTGACACCTTCAGGACACTGGGTGGTGACACCTTCAGGACAATGGGTGGTCTCACCTTCAGGACACTGGTGGTCACACCTTCAGGACACTGGGTGGTCACACCTTCAGGACAACGGTGTTGACACCTTCAGGACACTTCGTGGTGACACCTTCAGGACACTAGGTGGTTACACCTTCAGGACACTGGGTGGTTACACCTTCAGGACACTGGGTTGTCACACCTTCAGTACACCGGTGGTCACACCTTCAGGACACCGGGTGGTCACACCTTCAGGACACTGGGTGGTCACACCTTCAGGACACCGGGGTGGTCACACCTTCAGGACACTGGGTGGTCACACCTTCAGGACACCGGTGGTCACACCTTCAGGACACTGGGTGGTCACACCTTCAGGACACTGGGTGGTCACACCTTCAGGACAACGGTGGTCACACCTTCAGGACAACGGTGGTCACACCTTCAGGACACTGGGTGGTCACACCTTCAGGACAACGGTGGTCACACCTTCAGGACACCGGTGGTCACACCTTCAGGACACTGGGTGGTCACACCTTCAGGACACCGGGTGGTCACACCTTCAGGACACTAGGCATCTAAACTTTCAAGCCATCAGATATTCACACAGTCAAGCAACCAGGAATACACAGAGTCAAATGACACCTAGTGTTTACACCTACATGACAGTTAACCAGACAACTTGTGTATTTTCACCTTTTCTTCCTGGAGAGCAGAATCGGCAGTTTTGGGTCGGACAATGGCTGCTTTTTGCCTGGGCGTGTCCATGGACATCTCCGTGGCGATGCTGGCGGACTTCTGCACCTTGGGACGTGCACCTCCCCCACCCTTAGTGTCATTCTGCTGCTGTGTGACAGAAGTCATGTGACAAGGATTAAAGAACTTCTGCCATGTTCCTGCCAATCTGACAAACAAACCTACATCAATTATGCACTTGGCAGCACATGCGGTAAACTTACTCAGTTAAATGAAGCAACCGATATTCAGCCCTGTCCCTTCTCCACCTGCCGGCTTGTTGTTTAAACGAATAGCCACTGAGGTTAACACAATCAGTCAACTATCTTGCTAACACAGGTTAACACAATCAGTCAACTACCTTGCTAACACAGGTTAACACAATCAGTCAACTATCTTGCTAACACAGGTTAACACAATCAGTCAACTATCTTGCTAACACAGGTTAACACAATCAGTCAACTACCTTGCTAACACAGGTTAACACAATCAGCCAACTACCATGCTAACACAGGTTAACACAATCAGTCAACTATCTTGCTAACACAGGTTAACACAATCAGCCAACTACCTTGATAACACAGGTTAACACAATCAGCCAACTACCATGCTAACACAGGTTAACACAATCAGTCAACTATCTTGCTAACACATGTTAACACAATCGGACAACTACCATGCTAACACAGATTAACACAATCAGCCAACTATCTTGCCTACACAGGTTAAGACAACCAGCAACTACCTCACTAATACAGGTTTACACAATCAGTCAACTACCTTGCTAACACATGTTAACACAATCGGACAACTACCATGCTAACACAGGTTAACACAATCAGCCAACTACCATGCTAACACAGGTTAACACAATCAGCCAACTACCATGCTAACACAGGTTAACACAATCAGTCAACTATCTTGCTAACACATGTTAACACAATCGGACAACTACCATGCTAACACAGATTAACACAATCAGCCAACTATCTTGCCTACACAGGTTAAGACAACCAGCAACTACCTCACTAATACAGGTTTACACAATCAGTCAACTACCTTGCTAACACATGTTAACACAATCGGACAACTACCATGCTAACACAGGTTAACACAATCGGACAACTACCATGCTAACACAGGTTAACGCAACCAGCCAACTACCTTGTTTTTATCTGGTGTCAGTTTCATCAGTTCCATGTTCTCCATACTGAATCTTCGCGCCCGATTTGGGCGTCGTCCTGGAACACAGACAGAGAAGAAACATAAATAGGAAGTGACTGTTATAATAGAGACCACATTACAAGATGTTTACAGACCAGGTAGGTTCCATGTAACAAGTGACTCTTCTCTTACCTAGAGCCACGTCACTGACGTCCTTCCCACCTCCATCTCTCAACTCCGTCAACACACCATGGGAACTGGAACACCAAAAGGCTATTGTCAGAACATAACCAGTATCAGTACCAATATCAGTTAGGTAAATACATTCGGACAATGTTCACCCCACGTCTAGAGGTATAGTGTTACCAGTCACTGTCCCATGTCAAGAGGTATATTGTTACCAGTCAGTGTCTCCATGTCTAGAGGTATAGCGTTACCAGTCAGTGTCCCCACGTCTAGAGGTATAGTGTTACCAGTCAGTGTCTCCATGTCTTGAGGTATAGTGTTACCAGTCAGTGTCCCCACGTCTAGAGGTATATTGTTACCAGTCAATGTCTACACGTCTAGAGGTATATTGTTACCAGTCAATGTCTCCACGTCTAGGGGCATAGTGTTACCAGTCAGTGTCTCTAGGTAAAGAGGTATATTGTGACCAGTCAGTGTCTCCACGTCTAGAGGTGTAGTGTTACCAGTCAGTGTCCCCACGTCTAGAGGTATAGTGTTACCAGTCAGTGTCTCCACGTCTAGAGGTGTAGTATTACCAGTCAGTGTCTCCATGTCTAGAGGTATAGTGTTACCAGTCAGTGTCCCCACGTCTAGAGGTATAGTGTTACCAGTCAGTGTCTCCATGTCTAGAGGTATATTGTTACAAGTCAGTGTCCCCACGTCTAGAGGTATAGTGTTACCAGTCAGTGTCTCCACGTCTAGAGGTATAGTGTTACCAGTCAATGTCTCCACGTCTAGAGGTATAGCATTACCAGTCAGTGTTCCCATGTCTAGAGGTGTAGTGTTACCAGTCAGTGTCTCCATGTCTAGAGGTATAGTGTTACCAGTCAGTGTCTTTATGTCTAGAGGTATAGCGTTACCAGTCAGTGTCCCCACGTCAAGAGGTATATTGTTACCAGTCAGTGTCTCCACGTCTAGAGGTGTAGTGTTACCAGTCAGTGTCTCCACGTCTAGAGGTATAGCGTTACCAGTCAATGTCTCCACGTCTAGAGGTATAGTGTTACCAGTCAGTGTTCCCACGTCTAGAGGTGTAGTGTTACCAGTCAGTGTCTCCATGTCTAGAGGTATAGTGTTACCAGTCAATGTCTCCACATCTAGAGGTGTAGTGTTACCAGACAGTGTCTCCATGTCTAGAGGTATAGTGTTACCAGTCAGTGTCCCCATGTCAAGAGGTATATTGTTACCAGTCAGTGTCTCCACGTCTAGAGGTGTAGTGTTACCAGTCAGTGTCTCCATGTCTAGGGGCATAGTGTTACCAGTCAATGTCCCCACGTCTAGGGGCATAGTGTCACCAGTCAGTGTCTCCATGTCTAGGGGCATAGTGTTACCAGTCAGTGTCTCCATGTCTAGAGGTATAGTGTTACCAGTCAGTGTCCCCACGTCTAGAGGTATAGTGTTACAAGTCAGTGTCTCCATGTCTAGAGGTATAGTGTTACAAGTCAGTGTCTCCATGTCTAGAGGTGTAGTGTCACCAGTCAGTGTCTCCATGTCTAGAGGTATAGTGTTACCAGTCAGTGTCTCCATGTCTAGGGGTATAGTGTTACCAGTCAGTGTCTTCATGTCTAGGGGCATAGTGTTACCAATCAGTGTCTCCATGTCTAGAGGTATAGTGTTACCAGTCAATGTCTCCACGTCTAGAGGTGTAGTTTAACCAGTAAGTGTCCCCACGTCTAGAGGTGTAGTGTCACCAGTCAGTGTCTCCGTGTCTAGGGGCATAGTGTCACCAGTCAGTGTCTCCATGTCTAGGGGCATAGTGTTACCAGTCAGTGTCTCCACGTCTAGGGGCATAGTGTTACCAGTCAGTGTCTCCACGTCTAGAAGCATAGTGTTACCAGTCAGTGTCTCCACGTCTAGAGGCATAGTGTTACCAGTCAGTGTCCCCACGTCTAGAGGTATAGTGTTACCAGTCAGTGTCTCCACGTCTAGAGGTGTAGTGTTACCAGTCAGTGTCTCCATGTCTAGAGGTATAGTGTTACCAGTCAGTGTCTCCACGTCTAGAGGTGTAGTGTTACCAGTCAGTGTCCCCATGTCAAGAGGTATAGTGTTACCAGTCAGTGTCTCCACGTCTAGATGTATAGTGTTACCAGTCACTGTCCCCATGTCTAGGGGCATAGTGTTACCAGTCAATGTCTCCACGTCTAGGGGCATAGTGTTACCAGTCAGTGTTTCTAGGTCTAGAGGTATATTGTTACCAGTCAGTGTCCCCATGTCTTGAGGCATAGTGTTACCAGTCACAGAGGTGTAGTGGTGTAGTGTGTCTAGAGGTGTAGTTTAACCAGTCAGAGTCCCCACGTCTAGAGGTATAGTGTTACCAGTCAGTGTCTCCATGTCTAGAGGTGTAGTTTAACCAGTCAGAGTTCCCACATCTAGAGGCATATAGTTTACGAAATGAGCTCCCGTGTAATACCAATTTTATGAAACGAGTGAATAGTTGTGGTATCTGACGAGCCTTGCACCTCAAAGTTTACAATAACCTCACAATACCCGATGACGTAATTTGTGGAATATTGTTGCAAGATCCATCGGCGAGAGTACATAAGCAAGCGTTTTGGTATTACACAATATGAAATACAGCTGTATGTTTATTAAACTGGTGATCTCTTCACGGGCAAGTGAGTGAGTGAGTGAGTTGGGTTTAACGCCGCTTTTAACAGTATACCAGTTATATCACGGCGTGTCAGCTTAATGTGGGAGGAAAGCCTGAAGTGATGCAGGTATCAGACGTTTACCACTTCGGTGAAACCCATAAGCACAGGTATGGTGCTGACAAACCTAGAAACATAATCGGAGCTAACTGGGATTCGAACCCAAGATCATAGGTTTCTGGCGTGTCCAAGGGACACAACTCTGCACAGTGAATCGCGGCGCTTTACTCAACTGGGCCACCCATGCCCCCCTTCACTGGCAAGTAATAAATAGTGTCACTAGTCAGTTTTTCTGTCTTAAGACATATATTGTTGGCAGTCAGTGTCCTTGTGTCTAGAGGCATAGTGTTACAAGTCAGTGTCCCTGTGTCAGTGTATATTGTTACCTGATAATGTTACCTGTGTTCTCCTTGCTGTGGTCTGTTAGTATGTAGTGTTACCTGTGTATGTTCTCCTTGCTGTGGTCTGTCAGTATGTAGTGTTATCTGTGTATGTTCTCCTTGCTGTGGTCTGTCAGTGTGTAGTGTTACCTGTGTATGTTCTCCTTGCTGTGGTCTGTCAGTATGTAGTGTTACCTGTGTATGTTCTCCTTGCTGTGGTCTGTCAGTATGTAGTGTTACCTGTGTATGTTCTCCTTGCTGTGGTCTGTTAGTATGTAGTGTTACCTGTGTATGTTTTCCTTGCTGTGGTCTGTCAGTGTGTAGTGTTACCTGTGTATGTTCTCCTTGCTGTGGTCTGTTAGTATGTAGTGTTACCTGTGTATGTTCTCCTTGCTGTGGTCTGTCAGTATGTAGTGTTACCTGTGTATTTTCTCCTTGCTGTGGTCTGTCAGTGTGTAGTGTTACCTGTGTATGTTCTCCTTGCTGTGGTCTGTCAGTATGTAGTGTTACCTGTGTATGTTCTCCTTGCTGTGGTCTGTCAGTGTGTAGTGTTACCTGTGTATGTTCTCCTTGCTGTGGTCTGTCAGTGTGTAGTGTTACCTGTGTATGTTCTCCTTGCTGTGGTCTGTCAGTGTGTAGTGTTACCTGTGTATGTTCTCCTTGCTGTGGTCTGTCAGTATGTAGTGTTACCTGTGTATGTTTTCCTTGCTGTGGTCTGTCAGTGTGTAGTGTTACCTGTGTATGTTCTCCTTGCTGTGGTCTGTTAGTATGTAGTGTTACCTGTGTATGTTCTCCTTGCTGTGGTCTGTCAGTATGTAGTGTTACCTGTGTATGTTTTCCTTGCTGTGGTCTGTCAGTGTGTAGTGTTACCTGTGTATGTTCTCCTTGCTGTGGTCTGTCAGTATGTAGTGTTACCTGTTAATGTTCTCCTTGCTGTGGTCTGTCATTCCCAGAGCAGAGCGGAGGTCAACAAGGTTCATCTTTGCAGTCATCTGTCCTGTTTCATCTCCGATCTAAAAACAACATTGAATATGTCTGTTCGTTTTGGGTTTTTTACACCGCATTCAGCAATATTCAAGCTATATGACGGCAATATAAATAATCAAGACTGAATCAGACAATCCAGTGATTGACATTATGAGCATCAATCCACACAATTGGGTGAGGTGAGGTGAAAAGGGGTTTAACGTTGCATCCAAGATTATTGCATTTATATAGGGACGAGCTAACAACTGACCTTTCTAGAGATGTCCAGGTAAGCTGACAACTCAACGCTGCAGATACAATTAGGTGAGCTAACAACTGACCTCTCTAGAGATGTCCAGGTAAGCTGACAACTCAACGCTGCAGATATGTTCAGGTGAGCTGACAACTTAACTCTCTCAGATATGTCCAGGTAAGCTGACAACTCAACTCTCTCAGATATGTCCAGGTAAGCTGACAAATCAACTCTCTCAGATATGTCCAGGTAAGCTGACAACTCAACTCTCTCAGATATGTCCAGGTAAGCTGACAACTCAACTCTCTCAGATATGTCCAGGTAAGGTAACAACTCAACGCTACAGATATGTTCAGGTGAGCTGACAACTCACCTCTCTAGATATGTTCAGGTAAGCTGACAACTCACCTCTCTAGATATGTCCAGGTAAGGTAACAACTCAACGCTACAGATATGTTCAGGTGAGTTAACGGTTTAGAGATGTTCAGGTAAGGTGACAACTCAACGCTACAGATATGTTCAGGTGAGCTAACAACTCCTGTATAGAGATGTTCAGGTAAGCTGACAACTCAACTCTCTCAGATATGTCCAGGTAAGCTGACAACTCACCTCTCTTAGATATGTCCAGGTAAGCTGACAACTCATCTCTCTACAGATGTCAAGGTAAGCTGACAAATCACCTCTCTAGATATGTTCAGGTAAGCTGACAACTCAACTCTCTCAGATATGTCCAGGTAAGCTGACAACTCAACTCTCTCATATATGTTCAGGTAAGCTGACAACTCAACTCTCTCAGATATGTTCAGGTAAGTTAACAACTCAACTCTCTCAGATATGTCCAGGTAAGGTAACAACTCAACGCTACAGATATGTTCAGGTGAGCTGACAACTCACCTCTCTAGATATGTTCAGGTAAGCTGACAACTCACCTCAGTAGATATGTCCAGGTAAGGTAACAACTCAACGCTACAGATATGTTCAGGTGAGTTAACGGTTTAGAGATGTTCAGGTAAGGTGACAACTCAATGCTACAGATATGTTCAGGTGAGCTAACAACTCCTGTATAGAGATGTTCAGGTAAGCTGACAACTCAACTCTCTCAGATATGTCCAGGTAAGCTGACAACTCACCTCTCTTAGATATGTCCAGGTAAGCTGACAACTCATCTCTCTACAGATGTCAAGGTAAGCTGACAAATCATCTCTCTAGATATGTTCAGGTAAGCTGACAACTCAACTCTCTCAGATATGTCCAGGTAAGCTGACAACTCAACTCTCTCAGATATGTCCAGGTAAGCTGACAACTCAACTCTCTCAGATATGTCCAGGTAAGTTAACAACTCAACTCTCTCAGATATGTCCAGGTAAGGTAACAACTCAACGCTACAGATATGTTCAGGTGAGCTGACAACTCACCTCTCTAGATATGTTCAGGTAAGCTGACAACTCACCTCTCTAGATATGTCCAGGTAAGGTAACAACTCAACGCTACAGATATGTTCAGGTGAGTTAACGGTATAGAGATGTTCAGGTAAGGTAACAACTCAACGCTACAGATATGTTCAGGTGAGCTAACAACTCCTGTATAGAGATGTTCAGGTAAGCTGACAACTCAACTCTCTCAGATATGTCCAGGTAAGCTGACAACTCACCTCTCTAAGATATGTCCAGGTAAGCTGACAACTCACCTCTCTAGATATGTTCAGGTAAGCTAACAACTCACCTCTCTAGAGATGTCCAGGTGTTTAGTGGCAAACTTGAGTGCTGCCTCATGTTCACCTAAGGCTGAGTGGGCATTGCCCAGGCTCCAGCATGCACGCCCCTCCCCGACTCGGTCGTGTAATTCTTGAGCAATGCGTAGATGCCTCATGTGGTACTCAATGGCCTTTTCATAGTCACGCAGCAAGGTGTACGTGTTCCCTAGGCTGTAGCAAGCCTGTGCCTCCAGAGCCTTGTCTTCTAGTTGTGTCGCAATTTGCAAACTTTTCCTGAAACATAGGATCATTTGTACTGGAGACGATTGTGTTGGAAATTGTACCGGAGTAGGTGGTAGTGGAGAAGGTTGTAGTGGAGTAGATTGTAGTGTAGTAGATGGAAGTGTAGTAGATGGTAGTGGAGTAGACTGTAGTGGAGTAGACTGTAGTGGAGTAGATTGTAGTGGAGTAGGTTGTAGTGGAGAAGGTGGTAGTGTAGTAGATTGTAGTGGAGTAGATTGTAGTGTAGTAGATTGTAGTGTAGTAGATTGTAGTGGAGTAGGTTGTAGTGGAGTAGGTTGTAGTGTAGTAGATTGTAGTGTAGTAGATTGTAGTGGAGTAGGTTGTAGTGTAGTAGATTGTAGTGGAGTAGGTTGTAGTGGAGTAGGTTGTAGTGTAGTAGATTGTAGTGGAGTAGATTGTAGTGGAGTAGATTGTAGTGTAGTAGATTGTAGTGGAGTAGATTGTAGTGGAGTAGATTGTAGTGGAGTAGATTGTAGTGGAGTAGGTTGTAGTGTAGTAGATTGTAGTGTAGTAGATGGCAGTGTAGTAGATTGTAGTGTAGTAGGTTGTAGTGCAGTAGATTGTAGTGTAGTAGATTGTAGTGGAGTAGATTGTAGTGGAGTAGATTGTAGTGTAGTAGATTGTAGTGGAGTAGGTTGTAGTGTAGTAGATTGTAGTGTAGTAGATTGTAGTGGAGTAGATTGTAGTGGAGTAGGTTGTAGTGTAGTAGATTGTAGTGGAGTAGGTTGTAGTGTAGTAGGTTGTAGTGGAGTAGATTGTAGTGGAGTAGATTGTAGTGTAGTAGATTGTAGTGGAGTAGGTTGTAGTGTAGTAGGTTGTAGTGTAGTAGATTGTAGTGTAGTAGATGGCAGTGTAGTAGATTGTAGTGTAGTAGATTTTTGTGGAGTAGATTTTTGTGGAGTAGGTTGTAGTGGAGTAGATTGTAGTGTAGTAGATTGTAGTGGAGTAGATTGTAGTGGAGTGGATGGCAGTGTAGTAGATTGTAGTGTAGTAGATTGTAGTGTAGTAGGTTGTAGTGGAGTAGATTGTAGTGGAGTAGATTGTAGTGTAGTAGGTTGTAGTGGAGTAGATTGTAGTGTAGTAGATTGTAGTGGAGTAGATTGTAGTGTAGTAGGTTGTAGTGGAGTAGATTGTAGTGGAGTAGATTGTAGTGTAGTAGGTTGTAGTGGAGTAGATTGTAGTGGAGTAGATTGTAGTGTAGTAGGTTGTAGTGTAGTAGGTTGTAGTGGAGTAGATTGTAGTGTAGTAGATTGTAGTGTAGTAGGTTGTAGTGGAGTAGATTGTAGTGGAGTAGATTGTAGTGTAGTAGGTTGTAGTGTAGTAGATTGTAGTGGAGTAGATTGTAGTGTAGTAGATTGTAGTGGAGTAGATTGTAGTGGAGTAGATTGTAGTGTAGTAGATTGTAGTGTAGTAGATTGTAGTAGATTGTAGTGGAGTAGATGGCAGTGGAGTAGGTTGTAGTGTAGTAGGTTGTAGTGGAGTAGATTGTAGTGTAGTAGATTGTAGTGTAGTAGGTTGTAGTGGAGTAGATTGTAGTGGAGTAGATTGTAGTGTAGTAGGTTGTAGTGGAGTAGATTGTAGTGTAGTAGATTGTAGTGGAGTAGGTTGTAGTGTAGTAGATTGTAGTGGAGTAGATGGCAGTGGAGTAGGTTGTAGTGGAGTAGATTGTAGTGAAGTAGATTGTAGTGGAGTAGGTTGTAGTGTAGTAGATTGTAGTGTAGTAGATTGTAGTGGAGTAGATTGTAGTGGAGTAGGTTGTAGTGGAGTAGGTTGTAGTGGAGTAGGTTGTAGTGTAGTAGATTGTAGTGTAGTAGATTGTAGTGGAGTAGATTGTAGTGGAGTAGGTTGTAGTGGAGTAGATGGCAGTGTAGTAGATTGTAGTGGAGTAGGTTGTAGTGGAGTAGATTGTAGTGTAGTAGATTGTAGTGTAGTAGATTGTAGTGTAGTAGATTGTAGTGTAGTAGATTGTAGTGGAGTAGGTTGTAGTGTAGTAGATTGTAGTGTAGTAGATTGTAGTGTAGTAGATGGCAGTGTAGTAGATTGTAGTGTAGTAGATGGCAGTGGAGTAGGTTCTAGTGGAGTAGGTTGTAGTGCAGTAGATTGTAGTGGAGTAGATTGTAGTGTAGTAGATTGTAGTGGAGTAGGTTGTAGTGGAGTAGATTGTAGTGGAGTAGGTTGTAGTGTAGTAGATTGTAGTGGAGTAGATTGTAGTGTAGTAGATTGTAGTGTAGTAGATTGTAGTGTAGTATATGGCAGTGTAGTAGATTGTAGTGTAGTAGATTGTAGTGGAGTAGATGGCAGTGGAGTAGGTTGTAGTGGAGTAGGTTGTAGTGCAGTAGATTGTAGTGGAGTAGATTGTAGTGTTGTAGATTGTAGTGGAGTAGGTTGTAGTGGAGTAGATTGTAGTGTAGTAGATTGTAGTGTAGTAGATTGTAGTGGAGTAGGTTGTAGTGTAGTAGGTTGTAGTGTAGTAGGTTGTAGTGGAGTAGATTGTAGTGTAGTAGATTGTAGTGGAGTAGGTTGTAGTGTAGTAGATTGTAGTGGAGTAGATTGTAGTGTAGTAGATTGTAGTGGAGTAGGTTGTAGTGTAGTAGATTATAGTGGAGTAGGTTGTAGTGTAGTAGATTGTAGTGGAGTAGGTTGTAGTGTAGTAGATTGTAGTGGAGTAGATTGTAGTGTAGTAGATTGTAGTGTAGTAGATTGTAGTGGAGTAGATTGTAGTGTAGTAGGTTGTAGTGGAGTAGGTTGTAGTGTAGTAGATTGTAGTGGAGTAGATTGTAGTGGAGTAGATTGTAGTGTAGTAGATTGTAGTGTAGTAGATTGTAGTGTAGTAGATTGTAGTGTAGTAGGTTGTAGTGTAGTAGATTGTAGTGTAGTAGATGGCAGTGTAGTAGATTGTAGTGTAGTAGATTGTAGTGGAGTAGGTTGTAGTGTAGTAGATTGTAGTGGAGTAGATTGTAGTGTAGTAGGTTGTAGTGTAGTAGATTGTAGTGTAGTAGATTGTAGTGGAGTAGGTTGTAGTGTAGTAGGTTGTAGTGGAGTAGATTGTAGTGTAGTAGGTTGTAGTGGAGTAGATTGTAGTGTAGTAGATGGCAGTGTAGTAGATTGTAGTGTAGTAGATTGTAGTGGAGTAGGTTGTAGTGTAGTAGATTGTAGTGGAGTAGATTGTAGTGTAGTAGATTGTAGTGTAGTAGATTGTAGTGGAGTAGATTGTAGTGTAGTAGGTTGTAGTGGAGTAGGTTGTAGTGTAGTAGATTGTAGTGGAGTAGGTTGTAGTGTAGTAGATTGTAGTGGAGTAGATTGTAGTGTAGTAGATTGTAGTGGAGTAGATTGTAGTGGAGTAGATTGTAGTGGAGTAGATTGTAGTGTAGTAGATTGTAGTGTAGTAGATTGTAGTGTAGTAGATTGTAGTGTAGTAGGTTGTAGTGTAGTAGATTGTAGTGTAGTAGATGGCAGTGTAGTAGATTGTAGTGTAGTAGATTGTAGTGGAGTAGGTTGTAGTGTAGTAGGTTGTAGTGGAGTAGGTTGTAGTGGAGTAGGTTGTAGTGGAGTAGATTGTAGTGTAGTAGATTGTAGTGGAGTAGACTGTAGTGGAGTAGGTTGTAGTGTAGTAGATTGTAGTGTAGTAGGTTGTAGTGGAGTAGGTTGTAGTGTAGTAGATTGTAGTGTAGTAGGTTGTAGTGTAGTAGATTGTAGTGGAGTAGATTGTAGTGTAGTAGGTTGTAGTGTAGTAGGTTGTAGTGTAGTAGATTGTAGTGTAGTAGATTGTAGTGGAGTAGATTGTAGTGGAGTAGATTGTAGTGGAGTAGGTTGTAGTGTAGTAGATTGTAGTGGAGTAGATTGTAGTGGAGTAGGTTGTAGTGTAGTAGGTTGTAGTGGAGTAGATTGTAGTGGAGTAGGTTGTAGTTGAGTAGGTTGTAGTTGAGTAGATTGTAGTGGAGTAGATTGTAGTGGAGTAGATTGTAGTGGAGTAGGTTGTAGTGTAGTAGATTGTAGTGGAGTAGGTTGTAGTGTAGTAGATTGTAGTGTAGTAGATTGTAGTGGAGTAGGTTGTAGTGTAGTAGATTGTAGTGGAGTAGGTTGAAATGAAACAACCGTGGGAACCCAATAAACCGCCCCGTGCAGCAGAGACATGTCACTTCAACATGAAAACATACTTATAATGTTCTGCTGCAATCTCAAACTCTCCCAGGAAGATGTGGGCATTCCCGAGGTTGGTGTATGCCCGCCTCTCAGCTGCCTTGTCTCCAAACTCCTTAGCTATTGCCAGTCTCTGCAACAGATACAATTTAGCAGGTATATAGACAGCGTAACAAAGCAATACATTAGTAACACACAGTAACACACAGTAACACACAGTAACAGACATTCTAAGATGTTGAGCTAAAAGATGAAAGGCTCTCTTTTTGAGTTCTGACCAAAAGGCTGACATCCTGGTGGATCTGACTGGTGACCCAGTGCACTCACTCACCTCCTCATGGAACTTTATGGCCTGGCTGAAGTTCCCCAGGAGGTAGTGGGTGTTGCCGAGGTTCCCACACGCACGACCCTGAGCCGCCCGGTCACCCAGTTCCCGGACAATGGTCAGGTTCTCTCTGTTGAAATATCACAATGTCAAAATAGCAATCCTAAATTTGCGTCTGAAAGATAGACATCATCTGACTACATCGGAACAGTGACTCAAACTCTACATCTTACAGTGAGTCACAAGTACACTCTACATCTCACAGTGAGTCACAGGTACACTCTACATCTCACAGTGAGTCACAGGTACACTCTACATCTCACAGTGAGTCACAGGTACACTCTACATCTCACAGTGAGTCACAGGTACACTCTACATCTCATAGTGAGTCACAGGTACACTTTACATCTCACAGTGAGTCAAACTCTACATCTTACAGTGAGTCACACTCTACATCTCACAGTGAGTCACAGGTACGCTCTACATCTCACAGTGAGTCAAACTCTACATCTTACAGTGAGTCACACTCTACATCTCACAGTGAGTCATAGGTACACTCTACATCTCACAGTGAGTCACAGGTACACTCTACATCTCACAGTGAGTCACACTCTACATCTCACAGTGAGTCACAGGTACACTCTACATCTCACAGTGAGTCACAGGTACACTCTACATCTCACAGTGACTCACACTCTACATCTCACAGTGAGTCACAGGTACACTCTACATCTCACAGTGAGTCTCAGGTACACTCTACATCTCACAGTGAGTCACACTCTACATCTCACAGTGAGTGACAGGTACACTCTACATCTCACAGTGAGTGACAGGTACACTCTACATCTCACAATGAGTGACAGGTACACTCTACATCTCACAGTGAGTGACAGGTACACTCTACATCTAACAGTGAGTCACAGGTACACTCTACATCTCACAGTGAGTGACAGGTACACTCTACATCTCACAGTGAGTCACAGGTACACTCTACATCTCATAGTGAGTCACAGGTACACTCTTCATCTCACAGTGAGTCACACTCTACATCTCACAGTGAGTCACGCTCTACATCTCACAGTGAGTCACACTCTACATCTCACAGTGAGTCACAGGTACACTCTACATCTCACAGTGAGTCTCAGGTACACTCTACATCTCACAGTGAGTCACACTCTACATCTCACAGTGAGTCACGCTCTACATCTCACAGTGAGTCACACTCTACATCTCACAATGAGTAACAGGTACACTCTACATCTCACAGTGAGTCTCAGGTACACTCTACATCTCACAGTGAGTCTCGGGTACACTCTACATCTCACAGTGAGTCTCAGGTACACTCTACATCTCATAGTGAGTCTCAGGTACACTCTACATCTCACAGTAAGACACAGGTACACTCTACATCTCACAGTGAGCCACATTCTACATCTCACAGTGAGTCACAGGTACACTCTACATCTCACAGTGAGTCACAGGTACACTCTATATCTCACAGTGAGTCACAGGTACACTCTACATCTCACAGTGAGTCACGCTCTACATCTCACAGTGAGTCTCGGTACAGTCTATATCTCACAGTGAGTCTCAGGTACACTCTACATCTCACAGTGAGTCACACTCTATATCTCACAGTGAGTCACACTCTACATCTCACAGTGAGTCACAGGTACACTCTACATCTCATAGTGAGTCTCAGGTACACTCTACATCTCACAGTGAGTCACAGGTACACTCTACATCTCACAGTGAGTCACAGGTACACTCTACATCTCACAGTGAGTCACAGGTACACTCTACATCTCACAGTGAGTCATAGGTACACTCTACATCTCATAGTGAGTCTCAGGTACACTCTACATCTCACAGTGAGTCACACTCTACATCTCACAGTAAGTCACAGGTACACTCTACATCTCACAGTGAGTCACAGGTACACTCTACATCTCACAGTGAGTCACACTCTACATCTCACAGTGAGTCACAATCTACATCTCACAGTGAGTCTCGGTACACTCTACATCTCACAGTGAGTCACAGGGACACTCTACATCTCACAATGAGTCACAGGTACACTCTTCATCTCACAGGGAGCCACAGGTACACTCTACATCTCACAGTGAGTCACAGGTACACTCTACATCTCACAGTGAGTCACACTCTACATCTCAATGTGAGTCACAGGTACACTCTACATCTCAGTGAGACACACTCTACATCTCACAGTTAGTCACACTCTACATCTCAATGTGAGTCACAGGTACACTCTACATCTCACAGTGAGTCACAGGTACACTCTACATCTCACAGTGAGTCACACTCTTCATCTCAATGTGAGTCACAGGTACACTCTACATCTCACAGTGAGACACATTCTACATCTCACAGTGAGTCACAGAGACACTACATGACTTACTCATAGTATTTGGCAGCCTTCTGCAGACAATCCTTGACCTCTGGAGGGAATTCTCCCGGGTCTTGGTGTCCACTCCTCCCAACATGCTTCCCTTTTGCATGGTAAACATTGCCCAGATTGTACAGCGCCCGTGCCTCGCCCACCTACAACAGACGGAATTAATACAGTGTAACAGAGTAAGCATTGCCCAGATTGTACAGCGCCCGTGCCCCGCCCACCTACAACAGACAGAATAAATACAGTGTAACAGAGTAAACATTGCCCAGATTGTACAGCGCCCGTGCCTCGCCCACCTACAACAGACGGAATTAATACAGTGTAACAGAGTAAGCATTGCCCAGATTGTACAGCGCCCGTGCCCCGCCCACCTACAACAGACAGAATAAATACAGTGTAACAGAGTAAGCATTGCCCAGATTGTACAGCGCCCGTGCCCCGCCCACCTACAACAGACAGAATAAATACAGTGTAACAGAGTAAACATTGCCCAGATTGTACAGCGCCCGTGCCCCGCCCACCTACAACAGACAGAATAAATACAGTGTAACAGAGTAAACATTGCCCAGATTGTACAGCGCCCCTGCCTTGCCAACCTACAACAGACAGAATAAATACAGTGTAACAGAGCAAACATTGCCCAGATTGTACAGCGCCCCTGCCTTGCCCACCTACAACAGACAGAATTAATACAGTGTAACAGAGCAAACATTGCCCAGATTGTACAGCGCCCGTGCCTCCCCACCTACAACAGACAGAATAAATACAGTGTAACAGAGTAAACATTGCCCAGATTGTACAGCGCCCCTGCCTTGCCCACCTACAACAGACAGAATAAATACAGTGTAACAGAGTAAACATTGCCCAGATTGTACAGCGCCCGTGCCCCGCCCACCTACAACAGACAGAATAAATACAGTGTAACAGAGTAAACATTGTCCAGATTGCGCAGCGCCCGTACCTCCCCACCTACAACAGACGGAATTAATACAGTGTAACAGAGTAAGCATTGCCCAGATTGTACAGCGCCCCTGTCTTGCCCACCTACAACAGACAGAATAAATACAGTGTAACAGAGCAAACATTGCCCAGATTGTACAGCGCCCCTGCCTTGCCCACCTACAACAGACAGAATAAATACAGTGTAACAGAGTAAACATTACCAAGACTTGTTATCTCCAAAGTCTAAATGTAGCCCTCTGCAACACTCTTACAGACACTAAGTATTTGCAGTAGTGCTATTGACTGTGCCAAATGGCAAAAGTGTAGGTGCCTGTTACTTTCTGAACTCTGTCGTGGCTGGTGCACCGGCATCAATGACCACTGCGGGTTTGAACAAGTGAACCAACCTGAACTATCATAGGGGGAAGTCAATATCACTCCCACAACATTCAGTGTAGACTGACCTCCACACAAGTAAAGCCATGTTACACCCATGGTGCTTGGTATTCTAAGAGCACGGAAACAAAATGATCTGGTTTCTTGTAGGACATATACCTCTATGAGAATGATATTAACATGTGTCCTATTTTGAATTATCCATCTGTTATATGATATTGAGTATTATTGAGAATTACATACATGTAGGTGTGTGACCTCTCTTAATCGTCCACGTGTTATATACTACACTTAGAATGACTGAGCGTTACACAAAGGCAGGACTGCAAATTGCCCATGCTATGAGTCATATTGAGAATACGAGGAGCAGTGGGGTAGCCTAGTGGTTAAGGCGTTGGCTCGTCACGTGGAAGACCCGGGTGGGATTCCCCAAATGGGTACAATGTGTGAAGCCCATTTTCCAATGTCCCCCGACTGTGATATTGATAAACTATTGCCAGTTTATAGTTTAAACTATTGGTCAGATTGGCATGATATGTCATTGCAATAGGATGTACATTCAACAATTTTGTTCGATAGTTCGTCAAGGTAGGACATTGTAGAACATATTAGTTAAGATTCTTTTACATTTCCATTTGAACCAAAAGCTTTATTAGAATGGTATTTAGATATTAGATAGACAGCTTACACCAACTAAGTTGGAAACTGGAACAGATAGCCAGTGTAGGCTAAGTTCGTCAGAAACTGGAACAAATAGCCAGTGTAGGCCAAGTTCGTCAGACACTGGAACAGATAGCCAGTGTAGGCTAAGTTCGTCAGAAACTGGAACAAATAGCCAGTGTAGGCCAAGTTCGTCAGACACTGGAACAGATAGCCAGTGTAGGCTAAGTTCGTCAGAAACTGGAACAAATAGCCAGTGTAGGCCAAGTTCGTTGGAAACTGGAACAGATAGACAGCTTACACCAACTATGTCAGAAACTAGAACGAACTGGAACGAGTTCATGTGTTAAAACAACAAAAGGCAGCAACCAAATCTAGTTGTAGAAAAGCTAGAAATAAGCTTACCACTTTGATAGAAAATCATGATCAACCATCACTGAGCTAAGGGATGGTGTCGATCAAATGAATGCTGATTTTGTGAAAGCAATGGATGTTATGATAGAGCTTTAAGGGTTTATGTTAAACTGGAGGAACGTGACAATCTTAAAAAGATGGATCAAGAAATAGATCCTTTGGAGAAGGAAAACAACTTAGCTCTTGAATCTTGAAAAGGATATCTGCAAAGCAGATCTGAATCTAATAGTTTAGGAAATAAGA
Organism: Haliotis cracherodii; assembly: GCF_022045235.1. Lineage (NCBI taxonomy): Eukaryota > Metazoa > Mollusca > Gastropoda > Lepetellida > Haliotidae > Haliotis > Haliotis cracherodii. The sequence continues at coordinate 40,978,307 of NW_027266268.1, read as the reverse complement.
TCCCAAATTATCAAACAACAAAGTATTGTATCTCAGCAGCAATCTCATGTTGCATCTCGGAAACAATCTGAAGTAGCCAACAGTGAACATTTTGTCTCAGAAAGACACAATCATGGTCAGAAGGATGAGCTAGCATTGCATGTTGGTATAACAAAATGCCCAGGTAAGTCTTATACTAAGGCCATATGGAACAACATGTGGAAACAGTTGAAACATGTGTCAATACCTGTATTCTCAGGTGGTATAAAAACATATCCAAGATGGAAGGCTGCCTTTATGACTTGCATTGATCAGTCCCCAGCCACACCTGAGTACAAGTTCTTACAATTGCGCAAATATCTCTCGGGCGAAGCGTTGAAATCAATTGAGTCTTTAGGTCACAGCTCAGTTGCTTATGAGTTGCTTGCACTAGAACGTCTTGACAGAAAGTTTGGTGGGAAGAGACAGCAGATTGCAGTCCAAAATGAGGAAATTAGTAATTTCAAGCCAATTCATGAAGGCCATTTTTAGGATCTCGAGAAATTTGCTAATATTTTGGATGTTGCAGTCGCAAACATCACAGAATCTGACATGGTGGAGGAGTTAGGTAATGGCTTGCTTTAGGCCACCTTGTTGAAAAAGATGACTGAATTTATGGTCGCTCAATATCAAAGGTGGGTGTATGAAAGGGACAGACAGGAGTCAGTAGAGACTCTCAGAGAATGGATAATGTTAGAATCAGAATTTCAGATTGTTGCAAAGGAATAAGCACATGGATTGACTACACCAGGTAAGAGATCACAGGCAAAACAGGAAATGTCTAGCACATTTGTTAGTGATGTTAGTATCTGTGGTGTATGTGCTGAAGAGCATGACATTTGGAACTGCAAAGTTTTCAAAGGTATGCTTGTTTCTGATTGATGAAACGAAGCCAAAAGATTTAAGCTTTATTTTCGTTGTCTTAGGGACAATCACCTTGGTAACAGCTGTTGTCAAAATAGGTTGTGTGGTATATCGGGTTGTTCAAGGAACCACAACAGACTATTACATAATGGAAACACTAGAAAGAATGAGTTCATTAACAAGACTTTGCGTGCCTACCAACACTGAGATACAGCAAACCACAAGTTGATGAGATTAATTTGGGTCACGATGCAGAAAACTCAAAATCTCCAAAACGTGATCGAACTGAAACATCTCATGTAACAATGCCACCGACATCAAATACTTTGATAGCTCTTCGCACTGTTCCAGTGCTTTTGAAAAATGGGACTCGGAGCATTACAGTAAATGCTTTGTTGGATGATGCGAGCACAAAGTCTTACATTAACAGCTGAGTCGGGTTTACAGGGCGGACCACAGAAGATCTTTGCAAATGTTCCAAATGTTCACACAGAATTGTTTGAGACAAAACCAGAGGAATTTAAGCTTGAAAGTATCAGTGGTGATCTTAGCATTCAGATGTCTGCAATAAAAACTACTGCTTGACTGGTAACTTGCATGCGATTGACTGGCAAAAACATAGAAACAAATGGACACATTTGCAAAATATACCATTCCCCAAAGTATCAAAGCCTTGCAAGGTTGAATTGCTTATCGGTGTTGATCATTTGGATTTGCAACAGTCATTTATAGAGCTGACTTGGCATCCTGGTGATCAAGTTGCAAGACTTACCCCACTTGGATGGACATGCATAGGTCGCTTATCTGATCAAGGTTAGTTTGAACAAAGTAACTTTGTTAGTTCATTCTTCACAGACAGCAACAATGTTGAGCTGAATGAGTTGCTGCAAAAGTTTTGGGAAATAGATCAAGGAAACACAATATCACAAATGAAGCCTGATGATGAAAAGGTTTTAAAGTATGCTCATGAAACACTCACTCATAAGGATGGCCGATATGAAATAGGTATTCCTTGGAATGTAAATGCTCATTCACTGACTGACAACTATCACATGGCTGTTAAACGTCTTAACGGTACTGAAAGGAAGTTGACTAAACATCCAGAAATAACCAAGGCTTATGATGATATAATCTCTGAGTACTTGTCAAAAGGATACCTTCACAAAGTTCCACAAGATGAGTCATTTAGTGAAACAAGATGGTATCTTCCTCACTTTCCCATTTTGCGTCCGGATAGGAGTACCACAAAGGTTTGTATTGTGTTTGATGCATCAGCTAAACATGATGTGTCTTTGAATGATGCAATACATGCAGGACCAGAGTTGCAAAGTGAATTGTTTGATGTCTTGCTCAGCTTCAGAAGACATCCAGTGGCACTTGTCTGTGACATAGTTCAAATGTTTCTTCAGATCAGTATATCACCATGTGATCGACCTTATCATAGATTCCTGTGGAGGTCAATGGATATGACTAGAAGTCCTGATGTGTATGAATTCAGTAGGGTTGTATTTGGAGTTACATCCTCTCCATTCTTGGCCCAATTCGTGGCACAGGAAAATGCACGAGTTTATATCAAAGAATTTCCAGTCTGCAGAAACTGTCATCAAATCAACATATATGGATGATTGTATGAATTCTGTTGAAGATGAGGAAAGGGTCTAGAACTCTATGAACAGCTGCAAGTCCTATGGTCTAAGGCAGGTATGCAAGCCAGAAAGTGGACATTAAATTGCCTTCAGGTACTAGATGGCATACCTGAGGGAGATAGAGTGAATTAGGTAGATCTCAACAAAGGGCACTTGCCATCAGTGAAAACTCTTGGCCTATTGTGAATAGCTGCAAATGGTCCCTATTACCGATGACAAAATCTCAAAAAGAGGTTTCCTTAGATATGTTGCCAAGCTTTTTGATCCGTTGGGTTTCCTTGCACCATTCATTGTCACTTTTAAAAAAAAAACCTACAAGAGATGTGGATTGCGGAGATGAGTCGTTGAGAAACAGAATAGAACAATGGTTAGGAGATCTGAATGGTCTAGACACAGTGCAGGCTCCCAGGCGTCTTTGCAGTGATAAAGATATCAGTTCTCTGACTTTGCATACCTATGTTAATGCCTCACAGATTGCATATGGAGCGGTTATATATGCAGTAACTGCCTAACCAAATGGTGACAAATTGAGTAGGATTGGAGTACGATTGGCACTAAATATCACGGAAGCACTTGATGTTGGCTTGAAAAAGGCGGTCTTCTGGTGAAACAACATGAATGTGTTATTCTGGATTAGAAATTACAGCACAGCAGAATTTTCAGATCTTTCGTGGCCAACAGGGTAGGGGAAATCCAGGATGCTAGAAGTCCCTCACAGTGGAGACATACTCCTACAGAAGCAAATCCTGCTGACTTGATTACCGTATTTTCTTGAGTATAGTGCGCACTTTTTTAAAAAAACAAAAAAAACACAGCTGTGTAGAAGGGGGTGCGTATTTTACACACCATATTGAGCTTTGATGTTTTTTTTCCTCCCATAGAAAGACATTCCCGTGAGCATGTAACACCGGAAATACCATGTCAACAAATCCATACTGAAGTATGCAAATTAATCATGTAATTACACTGTCTGGCTATAAAAAAACGTCTTTGTATATCTGGACTAATGTTTGCAACTAATTTCATTAATTTTATTCAAAATTCCTTTTAAAATTGTTTAAATTAATTTCGGATAAATCATGTGTGAAGCAATGAGAAGATCGCACAACTCACCGTTATGAACAGCAACCACGGTCAGATTACCACTACTGATGCCTTGAAAAAAATTTAGTTGACAGACAATGGATACATATATCATAAATGCCATACTTTTACATGTTAAAAGTCATATTTGTTATAGTTTGACAATTCTATGTCAACACGTAGTTCTCGCGATCACGTGCGCGAGAGCCTCGATGGTGACTGGTCAAACTGGTTCCATGTGAAATCTAACAATCGGCAATAGTGATCAGCTGCTATGCTTTAGGTTATTATTATTATTATTTTAAAAATATTTAGTACAAGCTGCAACTAAATTAACAAGATATTGGAATATATTATTCCTGATAAAAAAATTAGTTTCAGATACAATTTTTACCGATCCTTGCATTAAAATCCTGTAAAGTTATATCATTGGGTGTGTCGTGACCGAATCACCGGTAGATTCCAAGAAAACATGTGAACAGCTGATTGCTGTTTCTGGTTTAGTTTATGAGAAAATACACAAGGTAATCTTAATCCCTGATGTAAAACAATGTCTAGCAGAACAAAAAATACAATTTAAACGGTAAATCAACATTTTTATCTCAAATTTCAAATTTGTACTGACCAAATTTCTCACCAACCGTTCATTTACTGGAAATCGCTGAAGGGGTACGGTGTAATGTTTTTCTGCGCATAATATTCAAATTTTTTCTTTTTTCCAAAATACTGAATACTGGGGTGCACATTATACTTGGGTGCGCACTATACTCAAGAAAATACGGTAGTCGAGGAGCAACAGTTCAACAGTTGGTAGCTAGTTCATTGTGGTGGTCAGGTCCCTCTTATTTAATAAGAGATGAAACTGAATGGCCAGAAACTAAGCTGAAATCTATCAAGGTAGATGAGCAAATAGAGGTGAACAGAAATAGAATTCAATCTGCAAGTTTTCTTTCGGTGCCCTGTGAGTCATGGCGACTTGGACCCTCCAGATTCTCTCGTGGAGAAGACTCACACGAGTGAATGCATGGATTTACAGGTTCCTTCAAAACTGTATAGCATCAAAAGATGATAAAAGTTGAAGGAGAATTATCACCAGATGAGATAAGTGACGCTGAAAACAGAATCATCATGGATGTGCAGAGGGAATCTTATCCAAAATGAATATTCATCATTGATGTCCAGAAAGCCATTACCATCAGGGTTGAAAATCCTGAACCTTCATCCTCAGCTGGATGACAATGGGCTCACGAGGTTGAAGGGATGTTTGGAGTATGCTGAATAGTTACCTCTAGATACAAAATTCCCAATCATTCTGCCCCAAGCCCTGAAACAGCTGAGTGACAACACTTATCGTCAACCATTATCATGAGGAAGGTAAGCATGTCGTTGGAACTAATCAAACATTAGCTTCACTTTCAAAAAGATACTAGATTATCTCTGGTAGAGAAGCAATTCGGTCATGGGAAATGAATAAGGCAAGGTCAGTTCAACCAGTTATGGCTCCTTTGCCCAAAATGAGAGTTTAACTTCGAACCATTAAACAAACTGGGGTAGATTATGCTGGGCCATTCATGATCGTTCAGGGTCGAGGTAAACATCGACAGAAGCATTACCACTGTCTCTTTACATGCTTGTCGACCAGAGCCGTTCATTTGGAAATGGCCCATGGATTGGATACAGACTCTTTTCTAAACGCCTTTTATCGGATGACTAACAGAAGAGGTCTCCCTGAGTTGGTATTATCTGATAATGGTAACAACTTCGTTGGTTTGGTCAAGGAACTGAAGGAGCTGTTCCTGCTCCTTGGTGAGGATTCAGTGAGACGGTCACTTGCAATCTCATTAAAATCAGATCTTAGTTCTCGCTACCACTAAACAAAGATCTGAGGACATCCCATTACGGGTCATGTCAGACTGACCTTGCGCGAACTATGACCGACCAATGGAATGACCAATCAGAAGGTAGCTTTCTCATGCTTTACGGCACAAATTTCAAATTGGCGACTATGCTTCGAGACATATTTTGACAAATTCTCAATTACAAATTTGAAACCTGAACAAAAGAAATTCTGGAATGGCTAATAGATGGTCTAGATTGTATGGATTCAGTTGTTAAACCCATAACTATCATTCGGAATACCCCATGTTTAAGTTTTCAAGATTGCATGATTAGAAATCACATTCCGACTGTCACTTTCATAATCTGGTAAGCGACTCACTGATTGGTCGTGTGAAAGGTCGTTCTGACGTGACCCCTGATGGGATGTCTTCAGATCTTTGTTTAGCGGTAGCGAGAACTAGGGTTTTAATGAGATTGGGTCACTTGCAAGCAAGGGGCTGAAATGGGGTTTCAAGCCCTCCCATGCATCACATTTTGGAGGGATGTTTGAATCCATGATAAAAGCTGCCAAGCGTACCATTTTTGCAATCCTTTGTGCTGGTGATGTCACAGATGAAGAGTTGATGACAGCTTTCACTGGAGCAGAGGCTCTTATCAACTCTTGTCCGTTGACGTACCAATCTGCTCATCCACAAGACAGTACACCTCTCATGCCAAATCACTTCTTACATGGCCAGATTGGTGGCGTGTCGCACCTGACACAGTTGACAGAAAAGAGTTCATCCATGCAAACGTGGAGAAGAATTCAAGAGTTGGCTCGTTTCTTTTGGCGGCGGTGGATGAGAGAACGGTTACCAAGCCTCAACACCAGAAGAAAATGGCACACACCTCAGAGGGATTTACAAGTTGGAGATGGGCTTCTTCGAGTGAAACAAATGGTCTTGATTAGCATTCAAGATGATAGTTTTCAATCTATGATTGACAGAAGTCAAACATGGAAGGGGGTATGGATTGAAGACATCTTAAGCTTGAACAGATAGCTGGAATGCAGCTTGCTTCGCTTAGAAAACAGAAGAATGACATGGCACGTACTGTCCGAGCATGTGCAAAACGAGGTTAATCAGACTAACTTGAGTTGGGTTCAATTTGGGTTTGATATCTCGACTCAATAGGATGTACATTCGTCACATTGGCATGATACTGTAAATCTTGAAATTAACGCGAGCATGAATTAAATCCGAAAATTGTGAGTGGTCTTTGCTCGCAATATTAAACATCACATTTATATCAACAATAAGACATTTTGGATAGCAGAAATACCAACTTAGACAAACACTGAAAACAAACAACTATGTATTCCACATCACTGTTTATTGAGCAGCACTTGTAACAAGTATATAAACAATGCCATTCAAACACTAATTACAAGAGTGTGTGACCCCTTTGAACTGTCCATACTATTATTGATATTGTGTGTTATTCAGAATTACATAAGAGTGTGTGACACCTTTGAACTGTCTATACTATTATTGATATTGTGAATTATTCAGAATTACATAAGAGTGTGTGACCCCTTTGAACTGTCCATACTATTATTGATATTGTGAATTATCCAGAATTACATAAGAGTTTGTGACCCCTTTGAACTGTCCATACTGTTATTGATATTGTGTTATTCAGAATTACATAAGAGTGTGTGACCCCTTTGAACTGTCCATACTATTATTGATATTGTGAATTATTCAGAATTACATAAGAGTGTGTGACCCCTTTGAAATTGTAGTATTGACAACATTGCGCCTTACTGGAGGATTATGAACATGTGTGTAACTCCATGCCTCTCATTGTGCACGTGTGTGCCACTGTTGAACTCCATGCCTCTCATTGTGGACGTGTATGCCACTGTTGAACTCCATGCCTCTCATTGTGGACGTGTGTGCCACTGTTGAACTCCATGCCTCTCATTGTGGACGTGTATGCCACTGTTGAACTCCATGCCTCTCACTGTGGACGTGTGTGCCTCTGTTGAACTCCATGCATCTCATTGTGGACGTGTGTGCCACTGTTGAACTCCATGCCTCTCATTGTGGACGTGTATGCCACTGTTGAACTCCATGACTCTCACTGTGGACGTGTGTGCCACTGTTGAACTCCATGCATCTCATTGTGCACGTGTGTGCCACTGTTGAACTCCATGCCTCTCACTGTGGATGTGTGTGCCACTGTTGAACACCATGCCTCTCATTGTGGACGTGTGTGCCACTGTTGAACTCCATGACTCTCACTGTGGACGTGTGTGCCTCTGTTGAACTCCATGCCTCTCATTGTGGACGTGTGTGCCACTGTTGAACTCCATGACTCTCACTGTGGACGTGTGTGCCTCTGTTGAACTCCATGCCTCTCATTGTGGACGTGTGTGCCACTGTTGAACTCCATGCCTCTCATTGTGCACGTGTGTGCCAATGTTGAACTCCATGCCTCTCATTGTGCACGTGTGTGCCACTGTTGAACTCCATGCCTCTCATTGTGCACGTGTGTGCCACTGTTGATCTCCATGCCTCTCATTGTGGACGTGTGTGCCACTGTTGAACTCCATGCCTCTCATTGTGGACGTGTGTGCCACTGTTGAACTCCATGCCTCTCATTGTGCACGTGTGTGCCACTGTGGAACTCCATGACTCTCACTGTGGACGTGTGTGCCACTGTTGAACTCCATGCCTCTCACTGTGGATGTGTGTGCCACTGTTGAACTCCATGCATCTCATTGTGGACGTGTGTGCCACTGTTGAACTCCATGCATCTCATTGTGGACGTGTGTGCCACTGTTGAACTCCATGCATCTCATTGTGGACGTGTGTGCCACTGTTGAACTCCATGCCTCTCACTGTGGACGTGTGTGCCACTGTTGAACTCCATGCCTCTCACTGTGGATGTGTGTGCCACTGTTGAACTCCATGCATCTCATTGTGGACGTGTGTGCCACTGTTGAACTCCATGCCTCTCATTGTGGACGTGTGTGCCACTGTTGAACTCCATGCCTCTCATCATGGACGTGTACAGGTTACATTTTCCATGCAATTCACACTACCAAGAATTCCTGGAAATCATGCAAATCACCTAACAGGGGAAACTATTTTATGACCAGAAAAGTGGGAAGAATATTATTGGTTTAATAACCAAGGGCAGTTTCTGAGGTAGGAAGGTTGTGACGTAGGAATCCGGATTTTAACTTTAGAGCAGATCCGAGGTAAGTCAGTTTGTTGTGTGTCTGTCTTAATCTTGCTGTCACCAGGAACTACCATCAGCACTGGCATTTCGTCTGAGACTAAAGCCTTCTTGCTCTTAACTTAGTGGCAGATAGGGTTGGATGGTTGGACCAGACACACATGAGGGTATAAAATAAGGGTGTGCAGTATTACCGGTACACTGGTATATTGTGGTGCAAATTTTCAGCAATACGTATTGTGATATATTTGTAAATGTAGCAATAGCAATTGATCTGGAGATGGAAAATAGCATCTTTCTGATACAACTTGCATCTGACAATCTTTTTATTAATTAGCGTGTGCACATCACAGCCATCAATCTTCTCACAGCGGTAACCTTTTTGCAGAGCTCTCTATACCGAGAGTATAACAAAGGAGTCACACGCTGGGAAGGAGCTTGCTCTACCATGTGACCGTATTATCTCCCTTTATCGCTGCTGCAATACAAAATGGCAGATGATTTCGACATCGTCGTAAATAAGGGACACTGACTGATGGTATCTGACATTAATACAGAGTATAACTCTGATTAACTCATGGGCCTGACACTGTACGCCTTGCACATCCCCTACGGTAAGGAAGAGGGTTCACTGTAGGCCCTGCACATCCCCTACTGTAAGGAAGAGGGTTCACTGTACGCCCTGCACACCCCCTACTGTAAGGAAGAGGGTTCACTGTACGCCTTGCATATCCCCTACTGTAAGGAAGAGGGTCCATTGTACGCCCTGCACATCCCCTACTGTAAGGAAGAGGGTCCATTGTACGCCCTGCACATCCCCTACTGTAAGGAAGAGGGTTCACTGTACGCCCTGCACATCCCCTACTGTAAGGAAGAGGGTTCACTGTATGCCCTGCACATCCCCTACTGTAAGGAAGAGGGTTCACTGTACGCCCTGCACATCCCCTACTGTAAGGAAGAGGGTTCACTGTAGGCCCTGCACATCCCCTACTGTAAGGAAGAGGGTTCACTGTACGCCCTGCACACCCCCTACTGTAAGGAAGAGGGTTCACTGTACGCCTTGCATATCCCCTACTGTAAGGAAGAGGGTCCATTGTACGCCCTGCACATCCCCTACTGTAAGGAAGAGGGTCCATTGTACGCCCTGCACATCCCCTACTGTAAGGAAGAGGGTTCACTGTACGCCCTGCACATCCCCTACTGTAAGGAAGAGGGTTCACTGTATGCCCTGCACATCCCCTACTGTATGGAAGAGGGTTCACTGTACGCCCTGCACATCCCCTACTGTAAGGAAGAGGGTTCACTGTAGGGCTGGGTCAATGCACCAACTGTGATCCGATACGTATCACGATACCTTGTTCAGATCCGATGCGTAGCATGGTACCTTGTTCAAGATCCTATATGTATCACGATACTTGCATGTGCTCTTATCTGTGGTGCGTAAGCCATCTTTTTCATGGACCGATTTTCAGTTGGCAGTGTCAAGTATGGCGCAATGGATGAAAATATTTACTTTTTCACCACTAATTGGAGTTTCGTGCAACAGACATTAAAGTAAACATTTAAGGTATGAATACTTGTATCAGGAAGTTAAATATCACGATCCACTGATGCATCAGTCTATCATCCCACCACTAGTATACTGTAGCCAAGGTACAAGAACAGTAGTTAATCAAGGTGTCGGCTACATCTCAGCCAGAACACAAACGACTAGCAAAATACAGTAAAGTACCATATCCATGAACCTAGTGCCAAATTGATTTGCAAAATTACCTCATCCACAATAAATATTGAAACACATGTGGCCAGACAATCCAGTGATAGACATCATGAGCATCGATCAAAGCAATTGGGATGAAATGACATGCACAATAAAAGTCAGTCAGTCTGACCACCCGAACCTGTCAGTCGCCTCTTACGACAAGCATAGTTGCTTCTTACCGCAAGCATGGGTTGCTGAAGACCTATTCTATCCCTGATCTTCACGGGTCAAGGTGTTATGTGCCAGGTTCCCACAAGTTAAACAAAAGAAACAACAATTACAATATGTGCAGTGCCTCACCTTGTCTCTTATTTCTCGAGATATATCCAGGTGGCGGACACAGCACACAATGGCCTCATCAAACTTTCCCAGGACTTTGAGTGTATTTCCAAGGTTGCCGCTAGCTTTGGCTTCCCCCATCCTGTCAGCAAGAGCTCTGAAACACCAGTCAACGGGAAGTCAACAGTAAGTCCATACTACGTCTACAGTAAGTCAACAGTAATTGAGTGAGTGAGTGAGTGAGTGGGTGGGTGGGTGGGTGGGTGAGTGAGTGAGTGAGTGGGTGGGTGGGTGGGTGAGTGAGTGAGTGAGTGAGTGAGTGAGTGAGTGAGTGGGTGGGTGGGTGGGTGAGTGAGTGAGTGAGTGAGTGAGTGAGTGGGTGGGTGGGTGAGTGAGTGAGTAATTGAGTGAGTGAGTGAGTGAGTGAGTGAGTGAGTGAGTGAGTGGGTGGGTGAGTGAGTGAGTGAGTGAGTGAGTGAGTGAGTGAGTGAGTGAGTGAGTGAGTGAGTGAGTGAGTGAGTGAGTATGGTTTTATGGTGCTTTTAGCAATATTCCAGCAATATCACAACGGGGACAACATAAATGGGCTTTACATATTGTACCCCTGAAGAGAATCGAATCTGGGTCCGCGGCATGACAAGCAAACTCTTTAACCACGAGGCTACCTCACCGCCCCCAAAATTAGTAAACAGTTGGTCCATAGAAGTCCACAGTAGGTCTGTAGTAAGTCTTTTACATATCAGGTCATTCAGTTCCCAAATCACTTTTCATCATTAATGACCGATTAATTTCCTGCTTCTTTAGACAAAGCCTAAAGCAGAGCTACAGATAGGCTGCATATTTGCGTAAAATACCCCATCCCCACCCCAAACTATTCAAAACACAATTACTTTCAATTAACTTGCATACAGAAAAGCATGCATTAATGGAAAACTCAATTGTCAGAAAACAGCACACGTAAATACCCAATGAAGATTTTTCAGCATGCATACAAGAGAGGTAATATTGGGCCTACTGACATAACAACAGACATGCTGGAACAGATTGTTAGTGGAAGAAGTTGTAGGGTCAGACAGTGCCAGCTTTTGGATAAACTTCTTTATTTTCTATGTAACAGGTTGCTACAGATGCCATTTGTTTGATAGAAGTACAAGCACCTTTAGCAAACATCACATTGCAAGAATATAAAACCTGACATCCTTAAAAGTCAAGTCAGTCTCCATCGATGATGTTGTTGACCCACATGATGCCAGAGACCCTGGTGTTCCTGGCTGATGGGTTTGAGTACAACCAAAAACATGTCAACGTCATAATTATCAAGTCGTACCAATTGACCAACTGACCAACATAAATCAATAATTATCAAACATTAATGGTGGTTGCTATGGTTACATGTTGCACAAACACATACTATGACCTACTCCAGCACAGCAACATAGTTTTGACATGCGCCTTCAATGAAATACATCCCTTTTGCTGAACACTACAATGAAATACATCCCTTTTGCTGAACACTACAATGAAATACATCCCTTTTGCTGGACACTACAATGAAATACATCCCTTTTGCTGGACACTACAATGAAATACATCCCTTTTGCTGGACACTACAATGAAATACATCCCTTTTGCTGAACACTACAATGGGAACAGTAACCGTTATGATTGACCCTGTAACTCTTCAATGTTTCAATCCATGCATTTTGTAAATAGTCACCTTCGTCCATCTAACATATATACATGAAACAATAGGATACCATCATGACTGCCACAGACTGTAATATGTTTAATGCATTGTCACCTCACTGTGGGATATATAGACAAGAGCTCCAGATAAGCTTTTGGTGCTGTGGGTATTTTACCCATGCATTTTAAAATCATTGGGTATCAGTAATTCTATCTGGGTATTCAAATTTCTGTTACCCACTAGTTTTTACACATGTGGGTATTTAAGTTAAATATTTAAAAACACTATTCATCTAGTCCCTGCAAACTGGTGTTGTGTGGGTTGGAGAGCTTTACAGAACTCAAAAATACCACCATACTTCCACAAGAAAGTGTGATGGCAAATGATCATGATGTAACTGTCATCGTTGAGTTTGGCAAGGTTGACGGAATGCCCGTTTATAATTTGAAAATAAGTTGCTGATTTGCTAATCGAATACGCAGGGTTACTTCACAATATTTTGATAATACACACAAGTTTTAATTTTGTAGCGTATCTGTAATGTTCGTTGCACATTTGATACGCTTGGATTTTATTTTACTGCATATTTCTGCATTTCTGATGCATATTTTACGCAGATACGCAGCTTATCTAGAGCTCTGTAGACTGTAACAGGTTGTATACATTGTTCTGAATAGAACACCTCACTGTGGGATATATAGACTCTAAATGTGTTGTATACATTGTCAAACACAGATCACCTCATTGTGGGCCATAGAGACTGTAACAGGTTGTATACATTGTTCTGAATAGAATAGAACACCTCACTGTGGGATATATAGACTCTAAATGTGTTGTATACATTGTCAAACATAGATCACCTCATTGTGGGCCATAGAGACTGTAACAGGTTGTATACATTGTTCTGAATAGAATAGAACACCTCACTGTGGGATATATAGACTCTAAATGTGTTGTATACATTGTCCAACATAAAACACCTCACTGTAGGATGTACAGACTGTCATTGACTGTAACATGTTGTATACAATGTTCTATATAGCACACCTCACTGTGAGATGTATAGACTGTCATTGATTGGAACATCTATACATTATTCTATATGGAACACATCAGAGTGGAATCTGCACACTGTAACATGTTGTATACAATGTTCTATATAGAAGACCTCACTGTGAGATGCATAGACTATCACTGACTGTAACATGTTGTATACAATGTTCTATATAGAACACCTCACTGTGAGATGCATAGACTAGTATTCCAGTTATATCATGGCGTGTCAGCTTAATGTGGGAGGAAAGCCCGAAGTGATGCAGGTTTCAGATGTTTACCACTTCGGTGAAACCCACGAGGATGGGTATGGTGCTGACAAACCTTGAAACATAACCGGGATTCGAACCCACAATCATAGGTTTCTGGCGTGCCCCAGGGATGCAACTCTGCACAACGAATCACGGCACCTTAGACAACCTGGCCCCCTATACTACATAGAACACATCAGAGTGGGATACTTACACTGTAACATGTTGTATACATTGTTCTATATAGAACACCTCACTGTGGGATATATGCACTGTAACATGTTGTATACATTGTTCTATATAGAACACCTCACTGTGGGATATATGCACTGTAACATGTTGTATACATTGTTCTATATAGAACACCTCACTGTGGGATATATTCACTGTAATATGTTGTATACATTGTTCTTTATAGAACACCTCACTGTGAGGTAGACTGTCGAAATGTTTGATAGGCATTACTTAGAAGTTGACGAATGACAAAGTAGACACAATCTATGGATAACAACTTCTTTAATACTGTGAAGGTGACGTTTCTGTAAAGATCCTTATACCGTTGTCAAGCAAGACTGTCTAAGACTGTATAAGGTTCTATACTGAAATGTCGCCTTTACAGTATTAAAGAAGATGATATCCATAAATTGTGTCTACTTTGATATAGACTGTCATTATTCTAGACATTATTCTATACAGTTTATTTTTTATTTTGTTGTTTAACACCGCAATCAGGATTATTCCAGCTGTATGACAGCGTCTATAAATAATAGAGTCTGGACCACACAATCCAGTGATTGACATCATGTGCATCGAGCCACACAATTGGGATCAATGACATGCATCTACCAAGTCAGCGAGCCTGACCACCTGATCCCATTAGTCGCCTCTTACAACAAGTATAGTCGCCTTATGTATACATTGTTCTACATAGACCACCTCACATTACTGACATAGATTATAACATGTATACATTGCTCTATATAGAACACCTCACATCACTGTCACAGATTATAACATGTATACATTGCTCCATATAGAACACCTCACATCACTGTCACAGATTATAACATGTATACATTGTTCTATATAGAACATCTCACATCACTGTCACAGATTATAACATGTATACATTGTTCTATATAGAACACCTCACATCACTGTCACAGATTATAACATGTATACATTGCTCTATATAGAACACCTTACATCACTGTCACAGATTATAACATGTATACATTGCTCTATATAGAACACCTCACATCACTGTCACAGATTATAACATGTATACATTGCTCCATATAGAACACCTCACATCACTGTCACAGATTATAACATGTATACATTGTTCTATATAGAACACCTCACATCACTGTCACAGATTATAACATGTATATATTGTTCTATATAGAACATCTCACATCACTGTCACAGATTATAACATGTATACATTGCTCTATATAGAACACCTCACATCACTGTCACAGATTATAACATGTATACATTGTTCTATATAGAACACCTCACATCACTGTCACAGATTATAACATGTATACATTGCTCTATATAGAACACCTCACATCACTGTCACAGATTATAACATGTATACATCGCTCTCTATAGAACACCTCACATCACTGTCACAGATTATAACATGTATACATTGTTCTATATAGAACACCTCACATCACTGTCACAGATTATAACATGTATACATTGTTCTATATAGAACACCTCACATCACTGTCACAGATTATAACATGTATACATTGCTCTATATAGAACACCTCACATCACTGTCACAGATCATAACATGTATACATTGTTCTATATAGAACACCTCACATCACTGTCACAGATTATAACATGTATACATTGTTCTATATAGAACACCTCACATCACTGTCACAGATCATAACATGTATACATTGCTCTATATAGAACACTTCACATCACTGTCACAGATTATAACATGTACATATTGTTCTATATAGAACACCTCACATCACTGTCACAGATTATAACATGTATACATTGCTCTATATAGAACACCTCACATCACTGTCACAGATTATAACATGTATTCATTGCTCTATATAGAACACCTCACATCACTGTCACAGATTATAACATGTATACATTGTTCTATATAGAACACCTCACATCACTGTCACAGATTATAACATGTATACATTGTTCTATATAGAACACCTCACATCACTGTCACAGATTATAACATGTATACATTGTTCTATATAGAACACCTTACATCACTGTCACAGATTATAACATGTATACATTGTTCTATATAGAACACCTTACATCACTGTCACAGATTATAACATGTATACATTGTTCTATATAGAACACCTCACATCACTGTCACAGATCATAACATGTATACATTGTTCTATATAGAACACCTCACATCACTGTCACAGATTATAACATGTATACATTGTTCTATATAGAACACCTCACATCACTGTCACAGATTATAACATGTATACATTGTTCTATATAGAACACCTCACATCACTGTCACAGATTATAACATGTATACATTGTTCTATATAGAACACCTCACATCACTGTCACAGATCATAACATGTATACATTGCTCTATATAGAACACTTCACATCACTGTCACAGATTATAACATGTACATATTGTTCTATATAGAACACCTCACATCACTGTCACAGATTATAACATGTATACATTGCTCTATATAGAACACCTCACATCACTGTCACAGATTATAACATGTATACATTGTTCTATATAGAACACCTCACATCACTGTCACAGATTATAACATGTATACATTGTTCTATATAGAACACCTCACATCACTGTCACAGATTATAACATGTATACATTGTTCTATATAGAACACCTTACATCACTGTCACAGATTATAACATGTATACATTGTTCTATATAGAACACCTTACATCACTGTCACAGATCATAACATGTATACATTGTTCTATATAGAACACCTCACATCACTGTCACAGATCATAACATGTATACATTGTTCTATATAGAACACCTCACATCACTGTCACAGATTATAACATGTATACATTGCTCTATATAGAACACCTCACATCACTGTCACAGATTATAACATGTATACATTGTTCTATATAGAACACCTCACATCACTGTCACAGATTATAACATGTATACATTGTTCTATATAGAACAC
The DNA here is from genome assembly GCF_022045235.1 of Haliotis cracherodii. Classification (NCBI taxonomy): domain Eukaryota; kingdom Metazoa; phylum Mollusca; class Gastropoda; order Lepetellida; family Haliotidae; genus Haliotis; species Haliotis cracherodii. The sequence continues at coordinate 40,961,385 of NW_027266268.1, read as the reverse complement.
CTCACATCACTGTCACAGATTATAACATGTATTCATTGTTCTATATAGAACACCTCACATCACTGTCACAGATTATAACATGTATACATTGTTCTATATAGAACACCTCACATCACTGTCACAGATTATAACATGTATTCATTGTTCTATATAGAACATCTCACATCACTGTCACAGATTATAACATGTATACATTGCTCTATATAGAACACCTCACATCACTGTCACAGATTATAACATGTATACATTGTTCTATATTGAACACCTCACATCACTGTCACAGATTATAACATGTATACATTGTTCTATATAGAACATCTCACATCACTGTCACAGATTATAACATGTATACATTGTTCTATATAGAACACCTTACATCACTGACATAGATGATAAGAAGTAGTGGATATTGCACAAACTTGCATACAGGGATTTACAATGGACTATTTATTTGCCTGTTTCCTTGTCTTTACCATATAAAATTACACTTCCTATTGTGCTTGGCATTGTTTTATATGGAGAGATTAAGATTTTGTTGTAAACTAACCTGGAAATAGCAAACAGCTGTACACATGTTTTCTCCCAATCTACCAGTGATTCAGTTAAAAAATACCCAAGAATATAACTTTACTGCAACAATTGCACGAAATTGTATCTGAAACTATCAGAAATAATATATTCCAATACTGTGTTATTTTAGTTGCAGCTTTGACATTATAAATTTAAAATAATAATACCATTAGGCGACACTTTTTTTATTTCTTGGTTTACGGATGCGGCCCTCTTTCAAAGTCCAAATGTTAAAAAAAAATAAAATTACCCTTTTTGTCATTATCGCCAATCTTTTCATAAAAAAGTTCAAACAAGAAAAGATTTCATTTCCTCGTCGAGCGTATAGCAAAGGGAAGTCACTCTGATATTTCTCGCTGGGATCCTTCTCTAATACCATCAAAGCTTGTCAACGCAAGCACAGTGGTGACCAGTTTAACTCTTTCAACACAGTTGGCCGGTCAAGAAGCCACACCGCTGGGTAGACCGACCAAGTCACATCAAAATGGTTTAAAATTTTATTAATCTACTTGTCATATCATTCATTTATTAAATCTATCACATTTCACAATGTCTGAAATACGTATTCCATTTGATTTTATCATTTTATATCTATAGATTAAAAATATATTCACTTGACACTATTTCCCGCAATGTTATTGAAAATATAATTCTGGGACATACTTTGACAACAGGTCCTCATCAAACATGTCAACAGCAAAATAAAGACGTTTCAAGCAAATCTTTGAATATATTATACAAAGTAATAAAATCAACAAAAATATATCTAAAAGACGTCTGTGTTATTCATACGAAGCTTTGAAAACGGGGGTATTTCCTCATGTTTGTGAACGGACAGCCACTATCATCGGGGAAATAGGTGATGACAGATATTATTTGTAATTCTTTTTAAAATAATGTTCCGACTACGTAAACAAATGAAAATAAAAAAGAATTAGGTAAGTGGATTTCATCAAATCTTATATTTGCCGAAAATTGTTAAATTTTCGCTTCAATGGTCTTTAATCAGGACAAAATGAATGTTTTAGCTTACAATATTTTTATTTAAAACAAACTTTATTAAGTTGTTAATGAATATCTAAATTATGTTACACACATAACTTTCATATCAATAAACAATAGGATTAATTAGACCTTTCAAATAGTGTCTGGCCAAACATGTAGTAGCAAAGATGTTTTACAAGCAGATAATCTCCTTGATAAATGTTGGCTTCATCTATCCCAGAAAAGTCTCTGGGAACTTGGTGTCACAGCAGTAATCTTCTGGTTGGCTGGTGTTGAAAGAGTTAAACATTGCCCGTGCTGCCAAAATAGCAGCGTCCTTCAGCAGGTATAGAACTTTGGTACAGCTGATTGCTATTGCTGGATTCTTTTACCTATGGAACAATGTGAAAGGTCACCACTGAGTCTTCTCGTGGCTATTTCGATCGTGAAAAGATTTTGTTGACATAAAATAGAAAAACTACAACTAATATGAGCTAGTCATAGAAGTGGTTTCCTTGATTGAATTGAAACTTACTGATTTACAGAAAACTGTCAGAACACTGAATGGATTTGTTATCAGAACAGGAACATCCCCCACGTGCCTTGATTTAACTGACTTCAATCATTCTCAATTTGTATGCAAATAGTATGCAATATATATTGTGTGGTAAAATCCTGACTTGTTGTACATGGAGAAGTGGACACAACAGTGATTCTAACCAGGAATAGGTAGGACACAGAACCAGCCAGTCAGTGTGTTAGATGTAGAGGGGGGGGGAGGTGTGTGCTACAGAATCTTGGACTCCCATATCATTCATTCTCAACACGAGGGGCATGTAAAGCTTTTCAGTTAATTCTTAATTTAGGCAAGCCCAAGACATGTGGCATGTATGCAGGAGACTGTGACAATGTATGTAACCTTGAGCCTACTGTTGCCGATCAACACCGTCATTAACAGCTTAGCCTCTGCTCATTGACTTCTCAAGCCATCAGTTGCCTGTCAGTGGCTTGGATTAAATCTATTCCTTATCAAACGCCAAACTCAATTGCTCCTACAAGCATTTCTTCACAAACCAATTATATTAAGGGGATAAATTATGCCTGTGGCATATCCAGTGGTTTCTGCCCAAGTGGTGGTTTGTCTCAGCACAGGCAGGCTAGCCCCAACACAGTGTCACCTGATCTAGTCACACCTACTTACTGCACACAACAAACATCTACTCTACTGACCATGCACAGCTGCTAGTCAGTCTGTACAAGCCAAGGTCACAGTGTTATTATTAACATAAGCTAGACACCACAGTTGGACAGCATGCTTGGCGGAGGGAAAAGCTATCACCAATAGGGCATTTAAATCAGTCTCGGCTACGACAGTGCCAGTCAGAGTGCCCGCTAGGAATCCATTAATCCCAATGTGCTTGTTCTCATGAAAGTACCCTTTCTACCTCTAAATATTCACTGATGTCAGTAAACAGAAAATTATTAAAATTAAATGATTATGAAAATCTGGTGAGAATGAATTACATGCCTGCTTGCATGAAGCAATTACAGTGCCGTTACTGACATCAAAGTTGCACCCAGATGGATGCACACAGACAGAAGGTTAAACACGGTGCTTTACAAATGACAGGACTGCCAAAAAGACAATCCCATGCCACACAGCTGACGTCCACTAGTACATTTCCACGATGTCCACACACTGGGATGGCTATCACATGGAAGACAGAGGCACAACACACACCCACCTGGCCAGATTCAGGTCATGTTTGTGGTACTCCAAGGCCTTGACATACTCCTGCAGGTAGAAGTACGCGTTGCCCAACTGACTGTAGATGGCGCTCAGGGTCTTTAGATCGTCGGTGCCGGCTTGCACGGCCGCCTCGAAGAACTGTACTCCTGTGTGGCAGTCCCCTGCCTTGCAGAGTCTCTCCCCTTCCAGGGCTAGTTCCATACAACTACACTCCAGCCTCTGCAACACAGAACAATCAATATTCCAGGGCAGTCGGCGCCATCACCGCCGCCTCACTTCGGGAGAAGGAGGAGGACTCTATAATAACTTTACATGCATGCACGACACACTGCTTCGTTAGCTGACGCACTGTTCATATACACTGTACAAACTGTACACTGTACTCACTGTACACCAGTCATTATACACCACACTACACCAGTCATTATACACCAAACTACATCGGTCATTATACACCACACTACACCAGTCATTATACACCACACTAAACCAGTCATTATACACCACACTACACCAGTCATTATACACCACACTACACCAGTCATTATACACCACAATACACCAGTGATTATACACCACACTACACCAGTCATTAAACACCACACTACACCAGTCATTAAACACCACACTACACCAGTCATTATACACCACACTACATCAGTCATTATACACCACACTAAACTAGTCATTATACACAACACTACACCAGTCATGAAACACCATACTGTACACCAGTCATTATACATCACACTACACATGTCATTATACACCATACTAAACCAGTCATGAAACACCATACTGTACACCAGTCATTATACACAACACTATACCAGTCATTATACACCATACTGTACACCAGTCATTATACACCACACTACACCAGTCATTATACACCATACTGTACAGTAGTCATTATACACCATACTATACACCAGTCATTATACACAATACTGTACAGCAGCCATTATACACCACACTACACCAGTCATTAAACACCATACTGTACACAAGTCATTATACACCATACTGTACAGCAGCCATTATATACAATACTGTACACCAGTCATTATACACCATACTGTACACCAGTCATTATACACCATACTGTACAGCAGCCATTATACACCATACTGTACACCAGTCATTATACACCATACTGAACAGCAGCCATTATACACCACACTACATCAGTCATTATACACTATACTGTACACCAGTCATTATACACCATACTGTACACCAGTCATTATACACCATACTATACACCAGTCATTATACACCATACTGTACAGCAGCCATTATACACCATACTGTACACCAGTCATTATACACCACACTACACTAGTCATTATACACCATACTGTACACCAGTCATTATACACCATACTGAACAGCAGCCATTATACACCACACTACACCAGTCATTATACACCATACTGTACACAAGTCATTATACACCATACTGTACAGCAGCCATTATACACCATACTATACACCAGTCATTATACACCATACTGTACACCAGTCATTATACACCATACTGTACACCAGTCATTATACACCATACTGTACACCAGTCATTATACACCACACTACACCAGTCATTATACACCATACTATACACCAGTCATTTTACACCATACTATACACCAGTCATTATACACCATACTGTACACCAGTCATTATACACCACACTACACCAGTCATTATACACCATACTGTACACCAGTCATTATACACCATACTCTACACCAGTCATTATACACCATACTATACACCAGTCATTATACACCATACTACACCAGTCATTATACACCACACTACACCAGTCATTATACACCTTACTGTACACCAGTCATTATACACCACACTACACCAGTCATAATACACAATACTGTACACATGTCATTTTACACCATACAGTACAGCATTGTCATTATACACCATAAAGTACAGCATTCATTATACACCACACTACACCAGTCATAACAAGCATGAAATACTCACATCCCCCGCCAGTATGACATGTCGGGTGTGTGCAATGCATTAGCTCCTGTGAACTATGTTCACTGGGCCTTTTTGTAAATGGCCTAATTGCAGCACTAAAAAAAAGTGATTACTGGTGTTGTTTTTCCATCTGCAGTTTATGATAGAATATGTTACTGAGTTTGTAATGAGTAAGGATGAGACATATGGACGAACAAGTTCTTTATTACAATTATGAGCGATGGTTTCGGTGTAGGTTCTATCAAGCAAGTGAAGTACAGAGTATGGTTGACAAGAATATATATTGTTTATACAGTTGAGTAGGTTTAAGATCAGTTACACTGTTTTATTTGTAATGAGTTGTGTTTCTGTATGAAGTTATGCAGCAGTCAGTGAATGCAACAACTGTGTCCATGACACTTTTGGAGGAACATACACTCAAGCAATGCAGAACTTACCAACAAGAAAGGAAAAGTATTCAATACTGTGAGATGACATTATGTGCCAAGTTTGATGAAGAAATATAGTACTGTTTTCAAGATCTGCTCCGGAAACGAGGACTACCACCATTTTCTGTCTAAATCAAAGTCGTTGCCATGGAAACTCAAAAAATAACTTTTTTTAAAATCCCAAACTATCAAAAGGCACCAGTTCACCACTAGATCTATCCATGTGCCAAGTTTGGTGAAGGAATATGGTACGGTTTTCAAGATCTGTTCCGGAAACAAGGACTACCGCCATTTTCAGTCTAAATCAAAGTCGTTGCCATGGAAACTCGAAAAATAACTTTTTTTAAAATCCCAAACTATCAAAAGGCACCAGATCACCACTAGATCTATCCATGTGCCAAGTTTGGTGAAGAAATATGGTACGGTTTTCAAGATCTGTTTCGGAAATGAAATGTGACGGCCGGACGGACAGACGGCACCCATTCCTATATCCCCCTTCCACTTCGTGACGGGGAATAATAAACGATACTGTACAGCAGCCATTATACAGCATACTGTACACCAGTCATTATATACCATAAAGTACAGTAGTCATGATACACAACACTGCATACCTGTCATTATACACCATAAAGTACAGCATTGTCATAATACACCATAAAGTAAAGAAGTTATAATGCATCATACTGTACACAAGCCATTATACACCATACTGTGCGCCAGTCATTATACACCATACTGTGCGCCAGTCATTATACACAACACTGTACACCAGTCATTATAAACCATACAGTACAGCATTGTCATTATACGCTATAAAGTACAGTAGTCATAATGCACCATACTGTACACAAGTCAGTATACACCATACTGTACACCAGTCATTATACACCATACTGTACACCAGCCATTATACACAACACTATTCACCAGTCATTATACACCAAACAGTACAGCATTGTCATTATACACTATAAAGTACAGTAGTCATAATGCACAATACTGTACACCGGTCATTATACACCATACTGTACACCAGTCATTATTCACAACACTATTCACCAGTTATTATACACAACACTATTCACCAGTTATTATACACAACACTATTCACCAGTCATTATACACCAAACAGTACAGCATTGTCATTATCGCCATAAAGTACAGTAGTCATAATGCACCATACTGTACACAAGCCATTATACACCATACTGTACACCAGTCATTATACACAATACTGAACACCAGTCATTATATACCACACTACACCTGTCATTATACACCATACTTTACAGCATTGTCATTATACACCATAATGTACAGCATTGTCATTATACACCATACTGTACATAAGCCATTATACACAATACCATACACAAGCCATTATACACCATACTGTACACCAGTCATTATACACCATACTGAACACCAGTCATTATACACCATACTGTACACCTGTCATTATACACCATACTGTACAGCATTGTCATTATACACCATACTGTACATAAGCTGTTATACACAATACTGTACACAAGCCATTATACACCATACTGTACACCAGTCATTATACACCATAATGTACACCACTCATTATACTCCATACTGAACACCAGTCATTATATATACCACACTACACCTGTCATTATACACCATACTGTACACCTGTTATTATACACCATACAGTACAGCATTGTCATTATACACCATCAGGTTAAGAAGTCAGAATGCACCATACTGTACACAAGCCATTATACACCATACTGTACACCAGTCATTACACACATTACTGTACACCAGTCATTATACACCATACAGTACAGCATTGTCATTATACACCATGAAGTACCGAAGTCATAATACAAAATACTGTACACAAGCCATTATACACCATACTGTACACCAGTCATTACACAAATTACTGTACACCGGTCATTATAAACCATACTGTCAACCAGCCATTAAAAACCATACTGTACACCAGTCATTGTTATCCATCCTGTACACCAGTCATTTTACACCATATAGTACAGTAGTCATAATGCACCATACTGTACACAAGCCATTATACACCATACTGTCAAACAGCCATTAAACACCATACTGTACACCAGTCATTACACACATTACTGTACACCAGTCATTACACACATTACTATACACCAGTCATTATATACCATAAAGTAAAGTAGTCATTATACACAACACTGTACACCTGTCATTATACACCATACAGTACAGCATTGTCATTATACACCATATAGTACAGTAGTCATTATACACCATACCGTACAGCAGTCATTGTACACCATAATGTACACTTGTCATTATACACTATACTGTATAGCAGTCATTATATACTGTACTGTAAAGTAGTCAATATACATAATACTCTATAACATTGCCACTATACATCATACTTAAAGTAGTCATTATACACCAAACGGTACAGTAGTCATTATGCATCATACTGAAGACAATCCTGCGATTAGTTCTTGGAAAACTCAACTCCAAAAGCAGATTTGGTGTCAAGGTCACCAAAACTGACTGGTGTCTGCGGTGTCTGTATATACACCATAGTTCCAAATATGAAGACAATCAAGTGTTTAGTTCTTGAGATATCGCGGCAACACCGTTTTCCAACTCAAAAAGCAGATTTGCCTGCTGTGACAAACCAGTATCTAGAAGGGTTATTTTGTCATCTACACGATAGTAAACTTGCCTTGAGTCTTACATTACTGTAACTTGAGATTTTATTGGTTTCTAATAATGCTTTCTTGCTGAAATCTGCTACAAGATTCTTGATTTGTCAAATTTGAGCATGTGACCTAAAGCAGCCAATCAAATTACAGCAATGGAAAAGTCCTCATGTATGATGAATTTCAGGTTTTGACAAAAGTTTTTGTTAATTTGTGTTATTCTGAACGTATTAAGCAGGAAATCGCAATCGATATAAAAAAAATATGTACATGCGTGGATGTATCGTGCCAGATTACGAGCTGTGACAAATATGTTTTATGCATATATTTTAGCATTAAACATTGTGTCCGTGCAGAGAAATCGAGGCGACAAAAGATGTAATTTGACTCACATTACACGTGATCGCACGAAAAGATGAAAATAATAACTCAGATGTAAGTTTGGCAACTTTAAGAAGTATTTTTGTTTTTTTTAATCACATAGGAAGCGTGTAGGGACGGGTTGTTTTTGTGTCACATGCAGACATCTGTAATCCATTGACAGGCAGTCACGCCTACAAGTGACTCTCTCTCACTCTCTCAGGCTGTCTTTCACTCGCTTGTTCGGAGAGCTGTCTCTTGTACGCGTAACCGGGCTGTGGGACGACTTGTTTACCAGTTGCAAGCAGTTTGAGGAATGTAGACATGTTTCAAGGTGCTGGCACACAGGTATGCGTTCGTGTGCCCGAAAAAGTATATATATGTTGTTTCACTACGACGAATAAGCTTTAAGAAAATACTGAAATTATATTTCTGAGAAATATACACATAGGAGAAAATCGCTGTCCAAAATCGGCAAATTTGGCTCCAATTTCGTACATTTCTCTCCAAATTTGACTCTTATAATTGATTTTTCTACATTTTATATCTTCCACCATATAATATATTACCCATTTCAAAATTGTTTTCGTTATACGTGATCAAAATACATTTCTTCCTTGTTCTAACCACGAAACTACGCGCTAAATAAATATTGTGCATATTATACACGCACCATTCTGATTCAGACACATTTAGTGTAACAAGAAGGATGTTCCAATTGTATATTTTAGTCAGGCGTCGGTTACCTCCCTTTATCGGCTTGTCGACCAGTCACTTGTACACGAGACGGTTTGCCCAGTTTCGAAGAAAGTAAACATGTTTCAACGCGATGGCAAATGGGTGTGCGTTGGTGTGCGTGAAATAATTCATATATTTTGTAACTCTACGATGAATAAGCTTTTAGAAAATACTACATGTTAGTTTCTGAAAAATATGTACATAGGAGAAAATCGCTGTCAAAACCAGAACATTTTGCTCGATTTTTCTCCGAATTTGACTGTTTTTTTTTTTTCTTATGACATTTTTTTCATGTCATTCGATAACTAGTAGAATGATCAATAACTGTACTTAATTTTGTTTTATTATTTTCACAAATAACGCTTGTAGAGACATTTATGTGCAACATGGAGAAATCCATGATCCACTGACAGGCCGTCACACATACGAGTGACCCTCTCTCAGGTGGTCACTTATACGCGAGACGGGAGAGCCGTCTTGCGTACACGTTACATCCTCTACTGTAACATGGAGGTATACTGATGTTGTAACAAAGTCCCGGACAAATCTGATAACCAATAAAGTCATGTATAACTGGGCCAGTCATATGTAACTACGATCTTAAATTATGGAGAAATATACACGCTAAGAACATGAAGAGTACCTTTCAGGGTCGCGAATTTGGGAACAGATCAGGAGGTATTTTGTAACACTACGATGAATAAGCTTTTAGAAAATACTACGTTAGTTTCTGAAAAATATGTACATAGGAGAAAATCGCTGTCAAAAACAGAACATTTTGCTCAATTTTTTCACATTTTTCTCTGAATTTGACCGTTTATTATTTTTCTTATGACATTTTTTTCATGTCATATGATAACTAGTATGATTATCAATGACTCTACGTAATTTTGTTTTATTATTTTCACAAATAACACTTGTAGAGACATTTATGTGCAACATGCAGAATTCCAAGGTTCACTGACAGACCGTCATGCATACGAGTGACCCTTCTCAGGTCGAGATAGAAATTATTTTTAAATACGAAATATGATTATCAACAGAAATACTCATCAGTCAGTTTCATCGATAAATAAACTGTGCCTAAGGGGCACGCAGGTAAGTAATTCACTGTGCCATTACAGTTTTAGGTGTGTCCTCTGCACGATGCCACTAATAATTTGGAACCCTGCACTAGATACACACAGTGTTCCAGTAATTCTGTATATAAATTTCATCATGACACATCACAATGATAGATACAAACTTCATGACAGTGTTACAGACATTTTAACAATTGTCCTGACCTGCATTGTGTGAGAGTCCTCCCGTCTTCCGTTCTACTGAACTTCTTGTAAAGGTGAAGGTCGTATGCCCGTTGACCTAAGTGAAGGTCTGTAGCAGTTAGAAGGCGGAGTTCAGCGACAACATTAAGGCGAAGGTCAATGACATCATTAAACGAAGGTCCTTGAAAGGCTATAGGTGAAAGTCATTTGCAGTACGAATGTGAAGGTCATTGCAGCATGAAGGTGAAGGTCTGAAGGGACTATCAAGTCCAAGGAGTGAAGTCACTGCAACAGATAAGTCACAGATCATCTAGACAGCTGGAGGACCAAGCAGTTAGGTATTCGAAACCTGAACTATCACATCTCAACACAGCCAAGGCAATGCGGCACACGTGGGAATGTACTCAACATTTAAAAAAAAAACCAGCCACTGAACAACATTATGAATATTGCAAAAAGAAAATCGGAAGATGTATGTTAAATGTTCCTGATGATTACACATGCAGAGCTCCAGATAACTTTTTGAGCAATTGAGTTTTCACTCTAGGGTTTCTATTTTAATTTGGTTATTACATTTTACATTCCCATTCTTTCACAACACGTCAGGGTACATCTTCCCGATGCAAGAAAGTTAACTGACTTTAAAAGTCCAGTTTCCCTCCTTGCGGAACTAGGCTGGAATTCTTGGGCTCAATCGTAGCGCCACCAGTGGCTATTACGAGTTATGTCCCTCCTCAGATTCCACCTCTCAGTATCACTTGCATTTGTTTAAAACAAAATGGCAGCGCCCAGTCAAGACGATCTGATCGATAATCAATATCTATATTGTGATCAAATGGTTCTTTCGTGAAGTGCATCAAATCACGTGAGCACCTTGATTAAAAACATGAAAAGATTTGGAAAATATTTGTTGACAACAAGTTGGCGGTACACCTGCTTTGCAAATCCTGCAATCGACTGAAATCTGCATGACAGTTTATGAACCAGATTTCAATTTCATTGCACGATTTTGATTGGACTATGCATAGACTCGTTAGTCCAGCCAAATTCTAACTCCATAATACCAGCCTAGTTCGGCAAGGGGGGAAACTGGACTTTTATAGTCAGTTAACTCTCTCTTACATTAGTACCACATTTCAGGACATTTGGACAGAAAATAGCTGAGGACATAAATGATCATAGGACAGTTTCAGCTTGCAGGAAGTACAAAGGTCGAGTCAACTTCAAAATGTAAAAACTGCAAATATCTTAAAAGATCTTTCAGTGATCGGCCAATTGATCAGTGATGACTAAAACTTGTAATAGCCACAGGTTCATTAAAACTTCAGAAATCTCGACCATCACGTTTATCGTGTCGTCCATTTTGACGTCTTGTACTTGGAGTGAATATATTATGACGCACTGTCATTGTGACTTACTTACTGAGGTAGTTCTTAACCGACCTTTCTCATCTAACGAGGAAATTATTTGAGTACATTTGTTGTACAGAAACTACAAAAGTTATTCCTGTTGAACATGTTGGGCATACAAAAGCTCATGTCACCTTTTGCTTTGAGGAACAATTTTATTCCACGATACAGCTGGTTGTTGTACGGCTGTCCAATTTTTTATTTCAGTATAAAGGCCATAGGCCCACGTACAAATACTCATTGAAAAATACAGTATGAGGCAGATGACAGAGGGTATTAAGTGACAGTATTTCGGATTGCAAGTGCTTCCCGTATATACTTAACACAATTAGTTACAATACTAGTGCGGTTACAAGATAATAGAGTATTATATTTAAATAAGGTAGGATTGGAAGAGTAATAAATAGGTAAATACTTATTTCTTAAATATCTGTAACATGGGCAGACAAGCATAAAATGAAACTCATCTTCAATTTCCTGTAAATTACAATATCTGCACTGCCTATTACAGTACTCTATACCGCATCTTCTACCTAAATTTACCATCAATGGCAACTCGCCAATTCTTAACAAACAAAACATACGTCTATAATGACGGCTTGTGATTTCACAGAGATACTTTTCAACTGTTAGCAATGACTTATATTCCTTATACATTGATAATTTACGTATTTCACAAACTTTACAATACCAGTCTTGTTGGTTACAGTCTTTTACCCTTTGAATAAATGCATTAATAAAGAGGGTCTCATTACCAACTTCCTGCGAAATCCACACGTGGCCAAATCCATAACTGAATAATAGTCTTTTGACACAAGTTACCCATGTAGTGCGATTAACTTCATCTAAAGATTTCAGCATTAAATAACATTGCTTAGGGTATCTATAACAGGGTAAAGATAACAATTTCAACCAATATTTAATACATTTCTTGTGATAATCAATAAATAAGCCATATCTACCACATTCGCCAAGGGCAGCAACATTTGTAACATGACTTCCAATTCCAATAGTAAATTTACAGAATTTAATCTGAAATTTTTCAATTGCTGCAATTTTTGAATAGCCTCATATTTCTGAAGTGTATAATAATACAGGCTTAATTTGAATGTCAAATATTTTAAAAAGTATATGTACGGGTATGTTCTTCAAACAATGCTGTAATTTCTTAACGACGAACAGAGCCTTATTTGCCTTCTGAACAAGAGAGTTGATACCAGTCGTCCAACACAGCCGATTTTGAAAATAACAAACCTAGATAATTATAATAGGTAGATACATTAACATTAACATCTCCAAACCTCCATTTCTCAGTACTCCTAAGTTTTCCACCATTTCTGAAAACTAAAATTTCAGTCTTACTATGGTTAACTTCTAAACCCCATTTAGTACAGAACGATTTAAGGATATTAAGTTTTCGTTGGAGACCAACTACAGTATCATCAATTATGCACAAATCATCGGCATATAATAACAACAAAATGTCTAGAGATTCTTGACTCACAAATATTCCCCTCTCGCCGGAGGAGTGCAACATTGATTCTAATTCAACAATAAGCAAAGAGAACAATATAGGGCTAAGGGTGCAGCCTTGGCGTACACCACTTAGCGTTTCAAAGTAGCATGTTGCTGTGCTATTTGATAACTTTACAGCCGATTTCACTTTTAAATACATATCTTTAATGACATAAAATAACTTTCCATGTATACCCTTATTTAACATGACATACCACAACAATTTTCTATTTACACAATCAAAGGCTTTTCTAAAATCAACAAATAAACAGTAAAATCTGCCATTAGCTTTAGATAAGTATAAGTAAGACGGCTGTCAGGTAAACAATAAGTCCTAAGTACAAAACATAACTGTGTACAGATCAAGGTCTACGTACTTTGAGGTAAAAACAGTGATATATAAATTGTTAGAATTGACTTTCATACCGTTTGGCTCTCACTCCATGAGGGGTCATTCTTCAATGAACTCACAAAGATAAAGTCAGCTCTCATATGAATGAGTGAGTATGGTTGTACCATGCTTTTAGCAATATTCCAGCAATATCACGGCGGGCGACGCCAGAAATGGGCTTCACACATTGTACCCATGTCAGGAATCAAACCCGGGTCTTCGGCGTGACAAGCGAACACTTTAACCTCTAGGCTACCCAACCGCCCCAATTCTCATATGAACAAAACCGACTGTGGCAGCCATATTTGAACCTCAGCTTTATCAGTCATTGATGATTTCAGTGCAAAGAAACGCATTTAGAGAGAATTTTAGACGACAGTCTAAACTGCAACGGTCTAATAAAGGCCAAAATGTAAGATTTCATAAAAAACAGCCCATACCACTGAATACAAATATACTTAAATTTTCAAATCCAAAAAATAGCTAAATGTATGGCCATTTGAACTTTCAGCTTTCAGTACATGATCGATTTGCCAAGGTCAAATCAAAGTCAAAATCTAAATTATTATAAACATAAAGCCAGAAGAAATATGTTAAAAGCGAGAGTTAGCTACACACAGGGCTAGATTTAGCTGTACATAACATGCACAAGTGCAGCCTATTTTGACACATGCAACTGGATATTAATGTCTACATGCACCAAGTGTATCTGGACTAAACCATACTTGCCCACACAACACCCATCCTTAGATATATTCAATACCTCTCAGCTATTATTTACCAGAGCTCCATCCTTAGATATATTCAATACCTCTAAGCTATTATTTACCAGTGTTCCATCCTTAGACATATTCAATACCTCTCAGCTATTATTTACCAGAGCTCCATCCTATATATATTCAATACCTCTCAGCTATTATTTACCAGAGCTCCATCCTATATATATTCAATACCTCTCAGCTATTATTTACCAGAGTTCCATCCTTAGATATATTCAATACCTCTAAGCTATTATTTACCAGAGTTCCATCCTTAGATATATTCAATACCTCTAAGCTATTATTTACCAGAGTTCCATCCTTAGACATATTCAATACCTCTAAGCTATTATTTACCAGAGTTCCATCCTTAGATATATTCAATACCTCTCAGCTATTATTTACCAGAGTTCCATCCTTAGATATATTCAATACCTCTAAGCTATTATTTACCAGAGCTCCATCCTTAGATATATTCAATACCTCTAAGCTATTATTTACCAGAGCTCCAGATCATTTTTTTAACAATTGAGGTTTCACTCCATGGTTTCTGTTTTAATTGGGTTTTTACATTTTTCATTGAGTAACCAATATTTTGTCACTCACCCATTCATCACTCTATTGGGTTTTCCCCCAAATTAGGGAACATTTTAAATTAGCTCATAACTGTGTTTCAGAAATTAGCTCTGTTGTACGCATTCTGAAAAAGCTTCATTGGGTATTTACATGTGCTGTTTTTTATACATTTCAGTTTTTAATTTAATGCATGTGTTTCTGTACGCAAGATAATCTAAAGTAATTGGGTTTTGAATACTTTTG
Source organism: Haliotis cracherodii (assembly GCF_022045235.1). NCBI lineage: Eukaryota > Metazoa > Mollusca > Gastropoda > Lepetellida > Haliotidae > Haliotis > Haliotis cracherodii. The sequence goes on along the minus strand of NW_027266268.1, from coordinate 40,945,692 downwards.
GGGAGTATTTTACGCAAACAGCTTTTCTGTAGCTCTGTTTACCATACCTCGTCACTAATCCCTGTGTTACGCGTAATTTGTCGTGCTTTCTTGGGCTTGATGTTATCAAACTGTGGGTACTTCAAGATGATGTACTGTAGCATCGTCTACCACTGAAGTCGCCCACGCGTCATGATACTTAGATTATCCAACATGCCCAACCAACGATAATAATTCTAAATATTTTTTACATTTGTATACTTATCCTGCATAACTCCTGCATTTACTGCTTACCTTACGACAAGGAAACAGTAGTATAGGTAATGGTGATTCTGGACTATTCAACATTTTTACTAAGTTCTTCATTCAGTTTACTAGGAGACCAGACTATATACTCTTCTTGTTAATTGGAAAGAAATAATTGATGACCGTATTTGGTTGGTTTCACATCACTGATATAAGATATACCTTGTGGTAATTCTCTCCATTTGATAATTTTGTCCCTGAGCATAAATGCTTCGATAGCTTTTTCGAGTTCTTCCTTTGTTGGTTTGTAATTCTCCATTTATACTTATGTAAGCATTCGTTTAAATGTGATCAAGCAATCTATTTTTAATCTCCGACCAGTTCTTTTGGCACGGAATAATTGACGCGCTTGTTGTCTCCCCTGATCTATGAAATATTTTTTCTCGTCTTCGCTAATACCACTGGTCTTACGAGAATTTGATCGAATCTCTTGCTTCATTACGTTGTATCTGGTAAGTTCTGACAGCACTAAACGAAACTCCTCCTCGGATATCTTACAATCAGCCATTGCTGTTGAGATATGGTCCTTAATGCTGTGCAACTTTGCTTCGGTGAGTATCCGAATATCATCATGTTTTAATGCTTTCATTTGCAACCTACGAGAAATAAATTTTATCGCTATTCCTGCCAGTCCTGAGACTCCGGCGGCTATTTCAATGCCAAATACGATAGGCTCCGCAATTATAGTTGATAATAAACCCACACCGGCTAAACCGAATCCCATGCCAGCTGTTACAAGCACGGTGTCAACTCAGTCGAGAGCATTCACGGCTCTGCGATACTTTTTATACAATCCAAGTCTCAACTCCCTCTCCTTCTCTTTTTAATGTTTTATGTCGCTTATTAAATATTTGATGTAATCAAAATCCATCAAACAGTATCCATCTTTTCAGATGCTTCATCGAGTGTCGGATATTTATAAACCCATAGTGTATATTATTGTATCATATAATAGTCTTTAATTGGTCTTGCTTCAATGTTTTGAGAGTATACATCAGCCTTATTAAATGTATATTATACGGCATAAATATCTTAACAAGAGAAATGCTATCACTTTTAATAATTGCAACGGGTGACGCTCCTACATAAATAATACTACAACGTTGACGCCCATGTTGCTTGTTTAATTGATAGACCTGGTATTATTTTGAAGGCATCTTCCGGTACATCTCCAAACAAGACTTCAATAATAAGCGTAGGGGGATTATGTATTGCACTCAAGTTCTGTTTTATATCATTGAACTCAATAACCAAATTTAAACTAACATTTTTTACTGCCGGACGACTGTATAACATATGACCTGGGTTTTCTAGCAGGGGAGTGACTAACACACTTTTTCGTTTTGAAGGGATATAAGCCGCGAGTACAATCCCACTACTTATTATCTTAGTTAATTGATGTCCCTTACCCATCATCACATATGGTGGGGTAATGACGATATTCAATAGCCACTAGATTTTTTCTTCGATCATAGTCCATTTATTATCATCATTGCGAGTAAGATTGTATGAAGTGTTTTTATTGAGTCCACTAACGTCTACATCTCTTAAATCTCCTAGATTACCTATGAATGCAACTTCTTTCCGCTTGTATACATTATCTTGTAAGTGTAAAGCGTATAACTTGCCATCGATACCACATTACCGAACCCTTCTGTGTCTCTGAGATCGGAAAGCACAATTGTATTACGTTCCAGGGCTTGATGAATCAACCATTATTTATAATATGGTGTGTTACACTCAAGTATCCTATATGTACAGGTTGATGTTTTACATCTAATACAGACATTTTAGGTCTGAAATAATACACCACTTTAATTTTTTATATTGTAATGATGAGATAGATTCCGTTCTACCGCTATCGTATTTTTTATCTTTGACTGGAATAGCTCTCAGCAGAGTAGAAGGAGTTAAATATTATCTGTCGAACTGATCTGATCAAGACGGATACACAACTCTTTATAGGGAACTAAATCGGGTAATTTAATTCCAATCTGTGTTTCGTTGTGTTGTAATAATACTCCTCTTTCTCCATATGGTTCGAATGAAAATCCAAGTGTATATGTTAATCTAAGATCATCTTTATAGATATATGCAAAAAATGTCTGACAAAAACTAATTTTGTATTAAAATTGAATATCATGAAGTTGGGCCATCAGACTTGCGAAAAGCCAGAATGGGCAAAAGGTGACCCTTCAAAGTCATTTTTTGGTGCTTAACTATAATTTATAGCTATTTTTTAAGTGGCAGTATGTGCAGACATATATTAGATACAATTTAAGATAAAAACACATTTTTAGAATAACATGATTAATGAGATACTAACATATAACAGAAAATCTTACAAATTTTGGAAATGACTCATATATTGCACCATTTTTCGCTCGAGATATCTGATGCCATTTTGGACAGGCAATTTGGATGCTATGTCATTTTGTGAGCACACATTGACAGCTGTGTTTACAGGCCTGCCAACCCCTCATCATGACAATGGGGGAGATTTACCTCCAAAGGGGGAAATTCTTGATACAGTGAAGACAAGATAAAATATACATAATTTATTTCTATATATTTTATTATGGAAACAAAATATTATAAAACAATAAATAGTAATTTTCTTGTACGTACAGCTAGCTTAAATTCTTTTTGCATTTTCCTCCTCCAAGAACAAACCTAGCACAATCTACCCATATCACTTTCATTCAAAGATCATCTCAGATAAATGCAAACAGCTATTGAAAACAAACCATCTGTAGCTTGACCAGTTGACGACATGTAAAATCTGACCAATAGTCGTGGTTTGTCATGGCACAGATTTTCTGAGCATTTGCCGCAAACTTATACCCCCATCATACAATTAGCCTTCAATATGTTCGTGAAAATGTTGTCAAACGGGCTCCAACTGTGTATGAACATAGCGGACGTACGTAGTAGCAACTACTGACAGTCTTTTTACGAACTTCATGGATGGGCTCGGACGGGGAGGGTGCTCTAGAACTTTGAGTCTGCTCAAAATTTTACCCCGTCCATCCCGTTCTGCAATTAGTCAGATTGGCAACGTACTTAAAACGAATTGCTGTACTTCGAACGGAATTGTCGTACTTCGAACCCTCTACGGACTTGTTACGATGTGGTGCAGTCGGACATAAATTTCAGTACGTGTGCACACCGACCGGGTCAACCTGTCTTTGGAGGCATGATGTGTACAGCTCGGAGCCCTGAACTTGAATGAAGACTGGCTACAACGCGCTCGGTATCCATATAGGTCGGGCCAGAACAGACAAAGACTCGAATACACACGCACTTTGGACAAGATGAGGACGTACTGCGAACGAGTTGGTCCGGTTAAGAATTAGTTAGAACTGGCTTGGACGTATTGTGAACGAGGTAGAACAAGGTTGAACTGGTTAAGAACGGGTTGAGAACAGCTATGGACGTGCTCGATCGGCTTCGAAACGTCGGGATGAGGTGAACGGGCACTTTTACACAATCTGAACTGGATACAAACAAACTGCAGACTGGCCAAGAACGAGATAGACATATTGAAGATTGCTTATGAACAAACTAGCATCGTATTTTACGCCAAACTACCCTTTCTACCGTGATCACAGCCCGTTCTAGTATTTCTTTTAGAACCGGGTACAAGGAGATAAAACTACTTTGGTGTGATGGTAGCATTACAAAATAAGCTGAAGAAATATCAAGTGCATTTATCCTGATGCAACATGATCGTCCCTAATTTCATCAAAAGTAAAAAGTAACGTAAGTTTACTTAAACTTTGACATTAAAACCCTGAGAGAAACCCTGACCATGTAACTCAATCATTGTTATTTCCACTACTCAATCAACTAATCACCGACAGTGTTGTTTCTGAACACAGCGCTGGCTGGTCTTATCTTGTATTCTGAGAGTTTAATGGCATAACCATTTTACTTCCACCTAAAAATATATTACCCACTGCAAAATTGTTTTCCTAATACGTGATCAAAATACATTTCTTCCTTGTTCTAACCACGAAACTACGCGCTAAATAAATATCGTGCATATTATACGCATCATTCTGATTCAGACACATTTAGTGTAACAAGACGGATGTTACGATTGAACATTTTAGTCAGGCATCGGTTACCTCCCTTTATCGGCTTGTCGACCAGTTACTTGTCCGCAAGACGGTTCGCGCAGTTTTGAAGAAAGTAAACATGTTTCAACGCGATGGAAAATGGGTGTGCGTTGGTGTGCGTGAAATAATTTATATATTTTGTAACTCTATGATGAATAAGCTTTTGGAAAATACTACATGTTAGTTTCTGAAAAATATGTACATAGGAGAAAATCGCTGTCAAAACCAGAACATTTTGCTCGATTTTTCTCCGAATTTGACTGTTTATTATTTTTCTTATAACTAGTAGAATGATCAATAACTGTACTTAATTTTGTTTTATTATTTTCACAAATAACGCTTGTAGAGACATTTTAGTGCAACATGGAGAAATCCATGATCCACTGACAGGCCGTCACACATACGAGTGACCCCCTCTCAGGTGGTCACTTATACGCGAGACGGGAGAGCCGTCTCGCGTACACGTTACATCCTCTACTGTAACATGGAGGTATACTGATGTTGTAACAAAGTCCCGGACAAATCTGATAACCAATAAAGTCACGTATAACTGGGCCAGTCATATGTAACTACGATCTTAAATTATGGGGAAATATACACGCTCGCGAATTTGGGAACAGATCAGGAGGTATCACATGCAGGAATGGATACAGATTTAATCGGAAAACCTACTTGTAGATGTCCGTAATATTAACTTCAGATTATTGTTTTACTCACAGACAAAGGAGGCGAATTTTTAAATAAATGAAATATGCTACTTTGCAGGAGAAATAGTCTCTCATATGGCAGACTTATTCAAAATGCGGGAGGGGAATGTGACTGGATTTATACATTGTGTTGGGTTCATGAATGAATTAGGTTGTATTAATTAGGCCTTCCCAACATGTGTTCATGGAAGTCAAATGCAGATAGTTTTCGCTCATTTGGGAGCCTTCGAAACAGATCGGGAGGTATTACATGCAGGAATGCCTACACATTTAATAGGGAAAACTTACAAGTAACTTAATAGTAAACTTTGGATTATTGTGTTTACTCACAAGACAATGGGACCCATGAAGACCCGGGGTAGGATAGCTCTTCAGCAACCAATGCTTGCTGTAAAAGGCGACTAACGGGATCAGGTGGTCAGACTTGCTGACTTGGTTTACGCATGTCATCGTATCCAAATTGCGTGGATTAATGCTCATGATGTCAATCACTGGATTGTCTGGATTATTTACAGACCACCGTCACATAGCTGGAATATCACCGAGTGCGGAGTTAAACAACAAACAAACAAACATAGGACAATGGAGGCAAATTATTTCAATTGATGAAAAATGCTGTTTTGCAGGAGAAATTTCTTCCCATGAGGGTTGACAGGTCTGATAATGATCCTGAATGTGACTGGATTTACATATTGTGTTGGGTTTCTGAATGATTAAGGTTGTATTAAATTAACAGGCCTTCCCAACATCATAGGGAGTCAAATGAGGCAAGTTTTTTTATATATATGCCTATATGCTGAATTTCAGGGCTAACCTCTGGTTTTTTTTTCTGACACACATTTTCCTAAGATCGGAAAAGTGAAGGTTGTGCGAGAATTGCGCTCACGCAGCACCGGATCTACCTCTGGCTATAAAATTACGCAGTGGTGGAGAATATTAAATTTCCTATTTGATGGTGTAAATTTAACTGCAAATATTAAACAGGTTTAAAAAAAAAACACTTCTAAGTGATGTCTGAGAATTTATTCTGCGTTGAAAAAAGTAAATTTCTCCGCTTTTTATCGTACACTGATAAAAGTACTGTGCGATGACTTTTTTTTTATTTAGAAGCTTTACGGAAACAGAGCTAACAAAATACTGCCTGATATCTGAACGACATAACTATATATCAAATGGAGTTATATGTGTATGTATAATGACATACATTCAATGCCAAAAATAGCATGCCTTAAGAGAAGGAATACTGATTTTTCTCTATGACGTCAAAAGGCGACAGAGAGGTTACACACGTACATGGAAAAGGGGGCATAACTCCGCTATGCTTAGCACTAGTTCATTGTAATTCAGGTCACTTGGTGAGAATTACTTGTGTGTAAGGACAATATATTTTCGTGGAGTTTTGTTCAAAGGAACCAAACTATTCCAACACAAATATCGATATTGAAACTGTATACATTTAATTATAATAGAGAAATGGATGGCCCTATCTAACCTATAACTTAGTCCTTAGATTCCAACATTCTCCTGAATGTGTAAGTGTAATTTGACTAATGTTGCACCATTATTAATGGAGCACTAGCCTTATCATCAAATGTAATGAAATACCAAAAACAATTACACCATTCTATTTGACGTCATGGTTGGTTTTATGTCTTTGAAACGTTGGAGAAAGACAACACTGGTATTTTGATTAATATATATCTCCTCTAATTTTCGTACATGGTATGGAAAATCTTGATGTGTAAAACAAAATTTGATGCTTTTTCGACACAACATAAAATGATTGCTTTCACCAAGTAAATAATGTCTTAAATATATAAACAATTAGATAGTTTATCGTGTATCTTAACTGGACAAGACACGCACCTGTTTGGCATCAATTTACGTAATAAAATACCAAAAAAAATATTTCAAAACAACCAAAAGTATATTCAATATTGGACATATTGTTCATTATTATGTTATTATTTCTCTTCATCTTGTCTCAGAATTACACAATAACAGATGCGAATAAAGCTCTATTGGTATAGAATTATCAGGATAATCTTATAAAGTTGAACCAACGGGATACATGGCATGGGTTTTCCTTTTTTAAGTTTTACAATTGCAGGAGAAATAAAGTAAACTGTGTAAATATCCTGTGATCACAATATTGAAAAAAAAATGAACCCATTGATTATATAATGCAAAATTCGTAAATTGTTTGTGTTTAACGCGCACCTGGCGAATCGTTAGATATCACAGTTCTGTGTATCATACGACATAAAAAATTATAAACATAAATTCCTAGACCAAGGCAATTCTTTCAGAAATATGTATTTTGGTGAAAAAAAAACAGAGTTGAAAGATATATTTCGTGGTTTATGCTGACAGCCTGAAAAGTTTATATACAACAGATATATTTTTCCAGAATTTAATTGCCCATAATTAAGGGTGCATATAACACACAAGTGCGGATTATACACGAATAAATAAGTCTTATGTACATTTATCAATTGGAAGGGGTGCTAACTGGGATTGTTCACTAGCCAATATATTAACAAATATTGCCGTGGGCGCTTATTAGAGTGCTTATTACGTCGAATACGGTATTTATTAAAATAAAACGAAATGTCTATTCAAGTACACAGGTTATATGAACTTATAGTATTGACTATTGCACATCCCAAGAAATATGTACATGCTGCAGTTACATTTAGACTTCATCTTGTAGCACTTGTCCAAAGGAAGAAACATCGTATTCGACATTATAAATCTATCAATTCTTATGTAAACAATGTTCAAACAAACAGGAGATTATCGAAGGTTCGTTCATACATGTTTAGGCCTATATTTACGTATGATATCATTTTGAACACTGACAGATATCCAAAGTGAAATTAATTGTGTGAAAAAATGTATAAAAGATATGCAAAATCTACATTATAAATGAAACTGGAAACAGCATGGTACAATGATCGTGTGCATTCTCATTCAAGGACCTTCACCTCAAAGAAATTACCAAATATGTAAAACAATGTTGACATATGACATCACTACCGGTGACTGACTTTTACAAAATGGCCTGTCAACAGTATGCAGGATTCTACGAGGGGACTTTCGTTGATTCAGGTATCGTATATACATAAATGTGACCTGGAAGTAATCAGAAACATTCTGACAATCTATGTACTGTTCTTTGTTATTATATTTTTCGCTGAAACTAACGGAAATAGTCAGAAATTCCAATAAATAATGTTGTCGCTGTGTGTGATTTTGCGTCAGTCATGGCGTCACACAGGACTGTAACTTTGACAATTTCTGTTGAAAATATCAAATCACTGCAATGTATCTATTTCAAAGTCCCTAATTCTTCCTACAATTCTCTTCCAAAATTTTGAGCCAATATCTTGAACGAATAGACAAATGGATAGCTCAAAATAGGAGAAAATGCAACAATGTGTAAAATCTGTATTTTGCTTTGTTTACATTTCAAACAAATTCAGTTTTTCAAGCACAACGTTCGTTTTCACACCTAACTTATGTTACTTGATTTCATCCAGCCACTTTGTATTGGTGACAATGACCATTGGTCAGTTAAATTGATTCTAAAATGTATGAGGAATTCAAGGATATGAGTATCGCAGCTAAGTTTGAAATATACGTGATGTTACAGGCGCCTCATAACCGGTGTACCTGAAACGTGATTTTGTAAACACTATCCAATATGGCAGAAGGTTCATTTCGGTGTTCGTGTTTGCGTATTTTCCAGAACATTAAAGATTCTAGGGTTATCGGAGACGTTTTGGAATGATCATTGGTGATTTGAGAAAAGACAGATACCAGTGATCACTAATATGCTATTTTTGAAATTCATTTCTCAGAGTAAATATCCGAAATTTAGACTTCAAAACATGTTGTAAATAACGCCATTAGTGGTGATTTAGTAATGTGTAAAATATGGCGACATTTACAATGTACCTAATTTTCAGAGGTCATTTTCAGTACTTTGGCTTGGCCTAGAATGCCAGTGGATGATATCACAGAACAGGGAATTTCCCACCTTATTCAAAACTGTGAAGAGTATTTGTGTGGGTGATGTATTTTGAATTTTATTCGACTTCAAAGTGAGGGTTGTAGAGGTTGTCCCAGGGGGTTAAAGTCGCAATTTGCCGTGTTCGTGGTGATCCTAATGTCGCTTTCATGTTAGGTACGTAGGTGTTCTCCGAGTTGAAAAGTTTCCTGAGATGGTGTGAGCTGGACATGGCGATGTTATAAACCCATGAATGCTGCTTGCAGTGCGATGTGCTAGAATATGCTGTGTTTAGGAGCGAGCCGATATGCAGATGCAATAGTGATTTGCATAGCGGTTCGTTTGCGCTAAGTAAATGATTGTGACAGTAAGGTGCATTCAGAATGACGAAGGCATGCCGGTTTGAATCTACAATCGATTGAAACATGGAAAATAATCATTTTTGACAGGTGAGATGTTAGCAATGCATAATAGCTTGGTGGGGATAGCGTATATTTTGAAGAGGTCCTTCTAGAATAATATAATAACAACTCACCATATTCCGCGATTCATTGTTCAGTTTGAGTTACACAACCACAGATAAGAATCAAATTCACTTAGTAAACATTGTCATGACTTATCCTTCGAGCGGAAGACCGTTTGTTGGCGACGTACTATTATCCTCACGCAATATTACAGTGGTGTCTTTCTGTTCTAGCTCCTGGCGTCCCGGTTAATGTGAGGTGACCAAATATGGCCCACGTGTGATTGCCTTCGTTATAGAAGGAATACACTGTTAATTTAACCCTCCTCTTTCTTAATAAACCTCTTATACTCGTAAGTTAGTGACGTCATGAGCAATGGATGAGGTTATTATACCTGTATTGTTCGCGATGCAGTTATATGACGTCATATGACTCCTGCTGGCCAATCAGCCCCGAGAAGCACTGAACTGCACAGGAAATATAGAAACCATACCTCACTCTTTGAACCCTTGTTGGTAAACACTTATATCAACTCACTCTTACTTAATATCGATTTTAACATAAGATAATTAATAATAAATTGATATCAATGCGCACATTCAATCTTTCAGCCATAAGAATGTTTGCTGCACAAAACTATACGGGAGGGCTCGGGGCTAAAGCAAACAGATGCAGACAAGGCCCGTGTCCCCCATGAACCTCACCACACGCATCTCAAGGCCCTTTTTCACGAACAACCTCACCACACGCATCTCAAGGTCCCTTTTCACGAACAACCTCACCACACGCATCTCAAGGCCCCTTTTCACGAACAACCTCACCACACGCATCTCAAGGCCCCTTTTCACGAACAACCTCACCACACGCATCTCAAGGCCCCTTTTCACGAACAACCTCACCACACGCATCTCAAGCAGTGCTCGAAACAGACAGCGGCCCGAAGACCCGAGGCCGACAGATTTGTTTAAATTTCAGCAGTAACTTACGGCCTTGTTTTAGTTATTATTTATTAAGCTTTATTAAGTAATGTATAAACATAACTTTCATATTTATTAACAGAAGGATTAGACCTTTCAAATGACATGTAGTCGCAAAGATGTTTAACAAGCTGATAATTTCCTGATAAATTTGTATTGCAAGAGCATGTCTCCCTGCTTCGGCTAAAATGTTTGGGCCTACAGCTTTTACACTGGGCCTACAGTTTCCCATTGGGCCTACAGTTTCCCACTGGGCCTACAGTTTTTACACTGGGACAACAGTTTTTTTAGATGTGCTGGCCCTTAGGCTCTCGGTTTACTCTGCTGAGGTTCAGACACTGATCCAGAGGCCTATGTCCGTCAACAACCTCACCGCATTTATCTCAAGGCCAATGGCACCCAAAAGAATCACCCTATTTATTTCAAGGCCATTGACATCTAAGGCCCGTGTCCACTAATAACCCCACCGCACTTATCTCAAGGCCAATGTCATCCAACAACCTCACCACAATTATTTTAGGCCCGTGTCCATTAACAATCCCGCCACACTACAACCTCACTACGCATATCTCATGGCCCATGCCTTCCACCAACCCCACTACGTTTATCTCAAGGCCCATGTCCTCCAACAACCTCATCACGTTTATCTCAAGACATGCGTGCATCAACAGCCTCACCACACCTTTCTCAAGGCCCGTGACACCCAACAACCTCACCACGTTTATCTCAAGGCCCGTGACACCCAACAACCTCACCACGTTTATCTCAAGGCCCGTGACACCCAACAACCTCACCACGTTTATCTCAAGGCCCATGACACCCAACAACCTCACCACGTTTATCTCAAGGCCCATGATACACAACAACCTCACCACGTGTATCTCAAGGCCCATGATACACAACAAACTCACCACGTTTATCTCAAGGCCCGTGGCCTTCAACAACTTAAGTATGCTTAGGTCAACGTTGCCAGCGTGCATTGATAAATGGTAACACCATACCCGTGATAACAAAGCTATGTGACTTCACAGATTTCAGTCCATGCAATAAGTGATGTTTTCCACACTCGCCGAGAGGCAATTTACTAATGACGAGTTACCCTTTCCCACGCCCGTTCTTCATGTAGGTCACGGACACATACGAACTGTGAAGATATATGATGTGTGCGGTCGACACCGGAGATAACAGGAAAGAAGAGAAACAGTTTAACAAGGAAATAAATCTGTATAATGTATTTGGACGCCCGTACCCCGTCAGTGGTGGTGGATCAGTATATGGTAGAATATAGTATGGTGTGTGGAAACTAGTTCCCTCTACCGAGATCGCGGGAGAAAAACACAAGCTCAACTCTATGGCATGCTACCGCTGGCTTGATTATCGATGCCTGTAGCTGGTAGGTTAGTCGCTGTTAGGAGCTTTCTTAAAGGACGCGCCAACGTTAAAAAAAACCTATTTCGTATGAATAAGACCTACATTAAAGACTACCGTGGTACGCACCTGCCCTCATTAGCCACCCAGGAGCTGTCCGTTTGACTGCTGACGTGTTATTTTGGTATCAAATAATACCGAAAGGTGAACATGGAAGTGTGTATGTGTTTTTTCCCACAAATTTGTTCTAATCAGCACAGTGTGATGACCTTCATGCACTTACTAAGGTCACTTATCGATGTACTCGTTAACTATTCTGATTCACCACGTGAATCGGTTCCCCAGCATCACCATGGAAACACGACGCTACTGTCGCACTAGGTCACAGAATCATCCTAGGATCTAGGTAATCCCGTTTATATATGATAAATGACGCGTCAATGTCCGACTGACACGCCAAGACAGGCCCGTAGGAACAGGACGGGGCTTGTCCCGTTTTTATTAGTATTTCATATGAGCTGTTCTTGGAATTTTTGCAGATGAGCTATTTATAGACAGACCATGCCCCATTACACAAAATAACCCTAGCTAAGGTTAACCCACTAAGGTAATAATTAGGGTTTTACCTAACCTCCATTCACATGGACAAAATTTACTCATGTAATCAAATTTACTCATGGAGTATATTTACTCATGTAAGCAAAAAAGTATATTTACATTGCGTTCACATGAAGTTTATGCAAGGCAGAAGTGAACATCATTTCATAAATAAATTGTGGACTTTTATCATTTGAGGCCATGTGGCTGTCGAAGATAGTCAACCAGAGGCGAAAGAGAGACTTTCCATACTTTCTTAGTATGGGATTAGTCTTAGGATTATGCCAGGGAAGAGAGAACGTTCTCAAAACTGGTGGAACAATGTCGTCAAACGATCATTTGATGATAAACTGTGGATCGATAACTTTCGCATGACATTTTATGTACTTTGCAAGGAACTACTGCCGTATTTTCCTGCACAGGAAATGTATGCGAGGGAACCATTGGAGCTGGATCACAAGGTGGCCATAACAATTTACTGGCTTGCCTCCTCTGCGGAGTTTAGAACAATAGAGAATCTGTTCACATGACCAGAAATACTCCAGGAGCATTTATACTTATGAGTAAATATACTTTTACTAGACCTCATCAGGTGTAGCAAATATGCATTTACTCATGTCTATTTACTCCTGGAGTATGTTTACTCACGTAAGCAAATGCGTTCACATGCCACCATAAGTAAATTTACTTATGTAACTTGTATATATATTCACGTAAGTAAAAGTGTCCTTGTGAATGGGGCTTTAGCGTACTACGAAACATGTACTATCAATCTTCCATAGCTGTCAACCCAAAATGTATTCAGTGAGTAGGATGTACATTAGCAAGGATTCAGGACAAACATGCAGTACAATTCATAATCCTTTTGCTCAGTATTGTTGAGCCCCTCTGGTCGAAAGTATTCTTGTAAGTTGTCTTAACAGAGAGACGTACGTAGACATAATGCCAGAAGCACTGCGGCACTTACAATGAGAAACAAGGCAATCCCGCGTGAGGTGGCAGTGGCATTGCGTGAGAGAGTTGACGGGTATCGATCGTCTCTTTCTTTCTGTTACACCAAAGACGTATTTACATATACCCTTATTTTATACTTTTGTCATTTCTAACGAGACAGCAGTACATTCACTGGCACTAACACTTGTGTAAGTCACTTCATTTATGAAATATTGGATACCGTTTTCATTGGGTAAAACATGTTCCCCTCCAAAACAATGTATGTGGCTTCACGGGTTTTATAAAAAAATGATATAGTTTAATTCTAAGGTTTTGCCCAAAGAATTCTTTTCTATGCTACCTGTCATTAATTGGTATGTTTTGTCAACACACATGCCTCTGAAATTATGCGCAGATGAAACTTTAGCGTCCTCATGTTTCTTGAGTTACGCGTCCTTCATTGGCAAGAGGTGTGTTCGCGTCGAGAGGGAGACTTCACAACAATCAAACGAAACTTATTATTATGAAGAATAAAGAAGTGGTTTATTAACCGTCAGTGATACTTTCAACTTGGAAATTATATCGATCGACGTATACAGAGCGAGAATTGGACTGTTTTCTCAACCAAAAGGTACGAAGCAAATATCTCTTGACAAACATGGCATGTACTCGCATACAGTATCGGGATCAGATACCCCCCCCCCCCCCCCCCCCCCCCCCAGACTATTGATCTGCTGTGTGTTGCTTAGCCTACATGTTTATCTGGCCTATACTCTTGTGGATATATAAAAAGATGCAAATTTCCAATCATACCTACCAAAAGATCACATTTGTAAATTTGTGTGTACAAATGACGTCACGACATGATGTGATTTGTTGTCATGTCCCGCCCGTGACGCACGAGCGATTCATTAGTGCCTACAAGATGTGGACCCCGTGCCTACAAGATAGGGACCCGGTTCCTACAAGATGGGGACCCCGTGCCTACAAGATGGGGACCCGGTGCCTACAAGATGGGGACCCCGTGCCTACAAGATGGGGACCCGGTTCCTACAAGATGGGGACCCCGTGCCTACAAGATGGGGACCCGGTGCCTACAAGATGGGGACCCCGTGCCTACAAGATGGGGACCCGGTTCCTACAAGATGGGGACCCCGTGCCTACAAGATGGGGACCCCGTGCCTACTAGGGTGATCACCCAATAAATGATAAAGAAACCGCCATGAAGGAATTACATAGTGTTAAAACTGATCTCAGCGTGGTGATCGAATTCCCCGGGGTGACGTTCGCAGTGAAAAAATCAACCACCTCGAAATTAAATTCACAACTCTCCAGAGCGATATGGAATCTGTTCGCCATATCCAAGATATTGTGCATGTACATGTCGGTTAGTTAACTACCAAGATGTTGTGCATGCAGATGTCGGCTAGTTAACTACCAAGATGTTGTGCCTGCAGATGTCGGTTAGTTAACTACCAAGATGTTGTGCCTGCAGATGTCGGTTAGTTAACTACCAAGATGTTGTGCCTGCAGATGTCGGTTAGTTAACTACCAAGATGATGTGCCTGCAGATGTCGGTTTGTTAACTACCAAGATGTTGTGCATGCAGGTGTCGGTTAGTTAACTACCAAGATGTTGTGCATGCAGATGTGGGTTAGTTAACTACCAAGATGTTGTGCATGCAGATGTGGGTTAGTTAACTACCAAGATGTTGTGCCTGCAGATGTCGGTTGGTTAACTACCAAGATGTTGTGCATGCAGATAACGGTTTGTTAACTACCAAGATGTTGTGCATGCAGATGTGGGTTAGTTAACTACCAAGATGTTGTGCATGCAGATGTCGGTTAGTTAACTACCAAGATGTTGTGCATGCAGATGTCGGTTGGTTAACTACCAAGATGTTGTGCCTGTACATGTCGGTAAGTTAACTACCAAGATGTTGTGCATGCAGATGTGGGTTAGTTAACTACCAAGATGTTGTGCATGCAGATAACGGTTTGTTAACTACCAAGATGTTGTACATGCAGATGTCGATTAGTTAACTACCAAGATGTTGTGCCTGTACATGTTGGTTTGTTAACTACCAAGATGTTGTGCATGCAGATGTGGGTTAGTTAACTACCATGATGTTGACCATGCAGATGTGGGTTAGTTAACTCCCAGGATGTTGTGCGTGCATGTGTCAGTTAGTTAACTACCAAGATGTTGTGCATGCAGATGTGGGTTAGTTAACTACCAAGATGTTGTGCATGCAGATGTCGATTAGTTAACTACCAAGATGTTGTGCATGCAGATGTCGGTTAGTTAACTACCAAGATGTTGTGCATGCAGATAACGGTTTGTTAACTACCAAGATGTTGTGCCTGCAGATGTCGGTTAGTTAACTACCAAGATGTTGTGCATGCAGATGTCGGTTAGTTAACTACCAAGATGTTGTGCATGCAGATGTCGGTTGGTTAACTACCAAGATGTTGTGCATGTACATGTCGGTTAGTTAACTACCAAGATGTTGTGCATGCAGATGTGGGTTAGTTAACTACCAAGATGTTGTGCATGCAGATAACGGTTTGTTAACTACCAAGATGTTGTGCATGTACATGTCGGTTTGTCAACTACCAAGATGTTGTGCATGCAGATGTCGGTTAGTTAACTACCAAAATGTTGTGCATGCAGATGTCGGTTAGATAACTACCAAGATGTTGTGCATGCAGATGTCGGTTTGTTAACTACCAAGATGTTGTGCCTGTACATGTTGGTTTGTTAACTACCAAGATGTTGTGCATGCAGATGTGGGTTAGTTAACTACCATGATGTTGTGCATGCAGATGTGGGTTAGTTAACTCCCAGGATGTTGTGCGTGCATGTGTCAGTTAGTTAACTACCAAGATGTTGTGCATGCAGATGTGGGTTAGTTAACTACCAAGATGTTGTGCATGCAGATGTGGGCTAGTTAACTACCAAGATGTTGTGCATGCAGATGTCGATTACTTAACTACCAAGATGTTGTGCATGTACATGTCGGTTAGTTAACTACCAAGATGATGTGCCTGCAGATAACGGTTAGTTAACTACCAAGATGTTGTGCATGCAGATGTGGGTTAGTTAACTACCAAGATGTTGTGCATGCAGATGTCGGTTGGTTAACTACCAAGATGTTGTGCATGCAGATGTCGGTTGGTTAACTACCAAGATGTTGTGCCTGTACATGTCGGTTAGTTAACTACCAAGATGTTGTGCATGCAGATGTGGGTTAGTTAACTACCAAGATGTTGTGCATGCAGATAACGGTTTGTTAACTACCAAGATGTTGTGCATGCAGATGTCGATTAGTTAACTACCAAGATGTTGTGCATGTACATGTCGGTTAGTTAACTACCAAGATGATGTGCCTGCAGATGTCGGTTAGTTAACTACCAAGATGTTGTGCATGCAGATGTCGGTGAGTTAACTACCAAGATGTTGTGCATGCAGATGTGGGTTAGTTAACTACCAAGATGTTGTGCCTGTACATGTTGGTTTGTTAACTACCAAGATGTTGTGCATGCAGATGTCGGTTAGTTAACTACCAAGATGTTGTGCATGCAGATGTCGGTTAGTTAACTACCAAGATGTTGTGCCTGCAGATTTCGGTTTGTTAACTACCATGATGTTGTGCATGTACATGTCGGTTAGTTAAATACCAAGATGTTGTGCATGCAGATGTCGGTTAGTTAAATACCAAGATGTTGTGCCTGCAGATGTCGGTTAGTTAA
Source organism: Haliotis cracherodii (assembly GCF_022045235.1). Taxonomy (NCBI): domain Eukaryota; kingdom Metazoa; phylum Mollusca; class Gastropoda; order Lepetellida; family Haliotidae; genus Haliotis; species Haliotis cracherodii. Next base: position 40,928,476 of record NW_027266268.1, on the reverse strand, counting down.
CTACCAAGATGTTGTGCATGCAGATGTCGGTTAGTTAACTACCAAGATGTTGTGCCTGCAGATGTCGGTTAGTTAACTTCCAAGATGTTGTGCATGCAGATGTCGGTTAGTTAACTACCAAGATGGAGAGAGTAGAGGGGAAGATGGAACAGTTTGACAGCAAGATAGACAGACTTGAAGCATTCAGTAGACGTGATAACGTCATCATGTACAACGTGTCAGAAACAGGTGGTGACTCTCTTGAGCACTGTAAAACCAACGTAATATCTATCTTAAACGAAAACGTCTGCTTGAAGACATGACGTGATACAGACGTTATGGGTTTCGCAAGGTGCTACTAACCCAAGGCCAATAATAGCAACATTGAGGTCCTGGTGACGTCCAGCCTACACGTGACAGAGACGTGCCAGAGGGAGCAAGGAGACATCTCAGGAGTAACACGCAACGAAATGGAAACACCCGTTTGTAGCAATCTGACCAAGGCTCAGAACCTCTCCCACAGGAGCCAGAGGACATGTCCACCAGTGACTGTCAGAACTTCTCCCACAGGAGACAGAGGACATGTCCACCAGTGACTGTCAGAACTTCTCCCACAGGAGACAGAGGACATGTCCACCAGTGACTGTCAGAACTTCTCCCACAGGAGACAGAGGACATGTGTACCAGTGACTGTCAGAACTTCTCCCACAGGAGACAGAGGACATGTCCACCAGTGACTGTCAGAACTTCTCCCACAGGAGACAGAGGACATGTCCACCAGTGACTGTCAGAACTTCTCCCACAGGAGACAGAGGACATGTCCACCAGTGACTGTCAGAACTTCTCCCACAGGAGACAGAGGACATGTGTACCAGTGACTGTCAGAACTTCTCCCACAGGAGACAGAGGACATGTCCACCAGTGACTGTCAGAACTTCTCCCACAGGAGACAGAGGACATGTCCACCAGTGACTGTCAGAACTTCTCCCACAGGAGACAGAGGACATGTGTACCAGTGACTGTCAGAACTTCTCCCACAGGAGACAGAGGACATGTCCACCAGTGACTGTCAGAACTTCTCCCACAGGAGACAGAGGACATGTCCACCAGTGACTGTCAGAACTTCTCCCACAGGAGACAGAGGACATGTCCACCAGTTACTGTCAGAACTTCTCCCACAGGAGACAGAGGACATGTGTACCAGTGACTGTCAGAATTTCTCCCACCGTAGACAAAGGACATGTCCATCAGTGACTGTCAGAACTTTTCCCACAGGAGACAGCGGACATGTCCACCAGTGACTGTCAGAACTTCTCCCACAGGAGACAGAGGACATGTCCACCAGTGACTGTCAGAGCTATACCATATTGTCAATGAATATCGGTGGTTTGAAAAAAGAGGTTTGAGCACCATAGCAGGATTACAGAACCAACGGGACATTCTGCCAGTGATGTATGTGGGTAAGTGCGGGTGTATGAGCGTTGTATGTTTGATATGGGTGATTGATGTATGTGGGTAAGTGCAGGTGTATGAGCGTTGTATGTTTGATATGGGTGATTGATGTATGTGGGTAAGTGCAGGTGTATGAGCGTTGTAAGTTTGATATCAGTGATTGATGTATGTGGGTAAGTGCAGGTGTATGAGCGTTGTATGTTTGATATGGGTGATTGATATGTGGGCAAGTGCAGGTGTATGAGCGTTGTATGTTTGATATGGGTGATTGATGTATGTGGGTAAGTGCAGGTGTATGGGCGTTGTATGTTTGATATGGGTGATTGATGTATGTGGGTAAGTGCAGGTGTATGGGCGTTGTATGTTTGATATCAGTGATTGATGTATGTGGGTAAGTGCAGGTGTATGGGCGTTGTATGTTTGATATCAGTGATTGATGTATGTGGGTAAGTGCAGGTGTATGAGCGTTGTATGTTTGATATGTGTGATTGATGTATGTGGGTAAGTGCAGGTGTATGAGCGTTGTATGTTTGATATGTGTGATTGATGTATGTGGGTAAGTGCAGGTGTATGAGCGTTGTATGTTTGATATGTGTGATTGATCGATGTGGGTAAGTGCAGGTGTATGAGCGTTGAATGTTTGATATGTGTGATTGATCGATGTGGGTTAGTGGAGGTGTGAGTTCGTTATGTTTGATAATAGTGGTTGTTGTAAATATATAATATACTCTTCAAAAAAGCAACTTGACACTGACTTTCAAAATGTAATATAATGTGATTGTTTCAAAATAGGCCACAGAAACCATAATTGAAACACTGTTTGAAGATCAATGTACACAATGTTCAAAACATTAATCGTGTCACATAGTCAGGCACACGTACACGATACAGTTAATGTCACAGGGGTACAGAAAATGTCAGTATCGGTTGTGCCCACTACGTGCATCAATCACCGCTTGACACCGACGACCCATAGATACAATCAAGTTGTCAATAACACGCTGTTGGATGTGCTGCCATTCATGCTGAAGTGCATCAAGAAGCGCCGGAAGTGTTTGGGGCGGTGGATTCCTTCTGCGAACGGGTCGATCCAACTCGTCCCACAGATGCTCAATCAAGGACAAATCTGGTGACCGGGATCAAGTCTTTGTAACGCACACCTGTCAATGCACCTGCCACATGCACGAGAGGCGTTCTACCACCGTGATGAATTCCGGCCCATACCATGACACTCCCGCCGCCAAATGGGACAACCTGCTGCACACAGTTGGGGGCGTAACGTTCACCCCGACGTCTGTAGACACGTGCGCGCCCATCAGCACGTGTGAGTAGGAAACGGGACTCGTCCGTAAACTGTATTTCTCCACCTTGCACGTGTCCATCTAACCCTCTGTTGGCACTAAAGCAGACGGTCCGCCAGATGACGTGGGGTCAATACATGACGTCGAACAGGTCTTCGTGCAAAAAGTCCAGCCTCCCTCAGTCTGTTGCGTACCGTTTGATCTGATATTCTGCGTACCCCAGGGATCTGTGTGGTTGTAGACGTGGCTGTGGTAGTGCGGTCTTCGTGAGTTATAGACACATCATCTTTCTGTTTGACTTATTTGGTTCTCATTTAATGTTATTATTTTACATCTATGTCAAGTTTCTTTTTTTGAAGAGTATATATAACATCAACCATTTGAACTCAGTTTCAACTTATAACTGTCAGAACCCTATCCCTAACCCTAACCCTTACTGTGCATGTAATACTTGCAGTTATTAGACATAATGCCTGATGAATTGAAGGTAGACATGTATGCTGTAAGGTTGTGAAATAATGTTTGTATTACATTACGAACTAACGAGAGAAAAATAAAATGTATTTTGTATGGCCCGCAGGTTCCACCTGTCGAGTTATGTAACATATGGGATATTTTATATGTTTAATGTAATGTGTCATCATGTATCATGTACTTCCTAAAGTTACATGTTGTTTTTTCTTTACCATGTTATTTGTATCCATGTATCTTGAGTTGTTGAAATGATACCTTTAACTAAATGGAAGTAATATACCATGTTATTTGTATCCATGTATCTTGAGTTGTTGAAATGATACCTTTAACTAAATGGAAGTAATATACCATGTTATTTGTATCCATGTATCTTGAGTTGTTGAAATGATACCTTTAACTAAATGGAAGTAATATACCATGTTATTTGTATCCATGTATCTTGAGTTGTTGAAATGATACCTTTAACTAAATGGAAGTAATATACCATGTTATTTGTATCCATGTATCTTGAGTTGTTGAAATGATACCTTTAACTAAATGGAAGTGATATACCATGTTATTTGTATCCATGTATCTTGAGTTGTTGAAATGATACCTTTAACTAAATGGAAGTAATATACCATGTTATTTGTATCCATGTATCTTGAGTTGTTGAAATGATACCTTTAACTAAATGGAAGTGATATACCATGTTATTTGTATCCATGTATCTTGAGTTGTTGAAATGATACCTTTAACTAAATGGAAGTAATATACCATGTTATTTGTATCCATGTATCTTGAGTTGTTGAAATGATACCTTTAACTAAATGGAAGTGATATACCATGTTATTTGTATCCATGTATCTTGAGTTGTTGAAATGATACCTTTAACTAAATGGAAGTAATATACCATGTTATTTGTATCCATGTATCTTGAGTTGTTGAAATGATACCTTTAACTAAATGGAAGTGATATACCATGTTATTTGTATCCATGTATCTTGAGTTGTTGAAATGATACCTTTAACTAAATGGAAGTAATATACCATGTTATTTGTATCCATGTATCTTGAGTTGTTGAAATGATACCTTTAACTAAATGGATGTGATATACCATGTTATTTGTATCCATGAATCTTGAGTTGTTGAAATGATACCTTTAACTAAATGGAAGTAATATACCATGTTATTTGTATCCATGTATCTTGAGTTGTTGAAATGATACCTTTAACTAAATGGATGTGATATACCATGTTATTTGTATCCATGTATCTTGAGTTGTTGAAATGATACCTTTATCTAAATGTAAGTGATATACCATGTTATTTGTATCCATGTATCTTGAGTTGTTGAAATGATACCTTTATCTAAATGTAAGTGATATACCATGTTCTTTGTATCCATGTATCTTGAGTTGTTGAAATGATACCTTAATTAAATGGAAGTAATATACCATGTTATTTGTATCCATGTATCTTGAGTTGTTGAAATTATACCTTTAACTAAATGGAAGTAATATACCATGTTATTTGTATCCATGTATCTTGAGTTGTTGAAATGATACCTTAATTAAATGGAAGTAATATACCATGTTATTTGTATCCATGTATCTTGAGTTGTTGAAATGATACCTTTAACTAAATGGAAGTGATATACCATGTTATTTGTATCCATGAATCTTGAGTTGTTGAAATGATACCTTTAATTAAATGGATGTGATATACCTTGTTATTTGTATCCATGTATCTTGAGCTGTTGAAATGATAACTTTTACGTAGTGGAAGTGATATATCATGTTATTTGAATCCATGTATCTTGAGTTGTTGAAATGATACCTTTAACTAATTGGAAGTGATATACCATGTTATTTTTATCAATGTATCTTGAGTTGTTGAAATGATACCTTTAACTAAATGGAAGTGATATACGATGTTCTTTGTATCCATGTATCTTGAGTTCTTGAAATGATACCTTTAACTAAATGGATGTGATATAAAGAGGTTATCACGCGAGTGTGTTTAGGTGGTAAATATCCTGCATTAGGAATAAACATTGTATTAGCGAGTCTTGGTAAATATTTACCATCCCCAAACACACAAGCGTGATGACCTTTTTATCATATAATGCCATTCTTTAATTCTGTGCTTCAAAATCGCTTTCCCTCTCTCACAAACATTACCGAAACATTGCGAGTTTTCCTCGAATGCGCGCATTAATATTTATTACGTCACAGGGTAAGTGATGTGTCAGTCGGACAGTGACAGTAGCCAATGTAGTTCCAACTGAAATATGTTTCTTATACAGTGGCAAAGCAACATATACGCAAGACAACAGTTGTTTTTAATTGCCTTTCGCGGCAATCAATCGGTCTGTCCGCTAGAGTAACTGCCCTTTGTCAAAGGGAAGCTACTCTAACCCTAGTCCAAGAGACGTCACGGCCACGGTCAGACGTTGTTGACAGTCGGTCGGTCCTGTCATAACGTTAAGAAGTGTAGTCAGATGTTCACACAGCGACTAAACGAAACAAGGTAACAATTCAAACATATTTCGGTCAAATCCAACTATTTTGATTTGTGGAGAAGGTTTCAAGCTGCAGAGGTCTACAAGCACAGATATGGCTACTGATCCCGCTTGGCTAGGCCTCGTGCCCTCGCAAAATTGTTTCGAAATTTATATCTCCAAAGTTGCCAAAACTTGTAAAATGCCTTAGCTACGTTACAGTTAGACACAGATTTTCAGTATATTAGACTGTTCTTTTGATAATGATAGCAATTATCCCTGTAGTTTATCCAGATTCCCGATGGTTAATTCTGACTCGATCGCCGAATGACGAGGGCGACGCCATGTTTGTATATAAACAGTGAAAGTAGTCCCTACTTGACCTTTGATATTTGCATCTCTATCCGCATATGACCCCAACGGATATCGTTTTCATCTGTTGGCTTTATCCTGCCGAGAAACCTACCCATTACATGATAAACCATGTTATTTGTATCCATGAATCTTCAGTTGTTGAAATGATACCTTTAACTAAATGGATGTGATATACCATGTTATTTGTATCCATGTATCTTGAGTTGTTGAAATGATACCTTTAACTAAATGGAAGTGATATACCATGTTCTTTGTATCCATGTATCTTGAGTTGTTGAAATGATACCTTTAACTAAATGGAAGTGATATACCTAGTTATTTGTATCCATGTATCTTGAGTTGTTGAAATTATACCTTAAACTAAATGGATGTGATATACCTTGTTATTTGTATCCATGTATCTTGAGTTGTTGAAATGATACCTTTAACTAAATGGAAGTGATATACCATGTTATTTGTATCCATGTATCTTGAGTTGTTGAAATGATAACTTTTACGTAGTGGAAGTGATATATCATGTTATTTGAATCCATGTATCTTGAGTTGTTGAAATGATACCTTTAACTAAATGGAAGTGATATACCATGTTATTTGTATCCATGTATCTTGAGTTGTTGAAATGATACCTTTAACTAAATGGAAGTGATATACCATGTTATTTGTATCCATGGAGCTTGAGTTGTTGAAATGATACCTTCAACTAAATGGATGTGATATACCTTGTTATTTGTATCCATGTATCTTGAGCTGTTGAAATGATAACTTTTACGTAGTGGAAGTGATATATCATGTTATTTGAATCCATGTATCTTGAGTTGTTGAAATGATACCTTTAACTAATTGGAAGTGATATACCATGTTATTTTTATCAATGTATCTTGAGTTGTTGAAATGATACCTTTAACTAAATGGAAGTGATATACCTAGTTATTTGTATCCATGTATCTTGAGTTGTTGAAATGATACCTTTAACTAAATGGAAGTGATATACCATGTTATTTGTATCTATGGAGCTTGAGTTGTTGAAATGATACCTTTAACTAAATGAATGTAATATACCATGTTATTTGTATCCATGTATCTTGAGTTGAGTCATTGGTGTTTGAGATCTACTATTACCGAGTAATGAGTGGCATATCACTTCCAACATGGTATATCACTTCCATTTAGTGAAAGGTGTCATTTCAACAACTCAAGATACAAGGATACAAATAACATGGTATATCACTTCCATTCAGTTAAAGGTATCTTTTCAACAACTCAAGATACATGGATACAAAGAACAAGGTATTTCACATCCATTTAGTTAAAGGTATCATTTCAACAACTCAAGATACATGGATACAAAGAAAATGGTATACCACATCCATTTAGTTAAAGGTATCATTTCAGCAACTCAAGATACATGGATACAAATAACATGGTATATCACATCCATTTAGTTAAAGGTATCATTTCAAGAACTCAAGATACATAGATACTGTTAGATACATACTTGAGCTGTTGAAATGATACCTTTAACTAAATGGATGTGATATACCATGTGATATAAATGAATTTATAACCTGTGTGGAAATTGATGTTGATAAAGCCGCAGAGAAGTTACAGCACATACTACAATACTGTGGAAGGAATATGAAAGTAAAGAGGTCCAAATATATAGGCTTTAAGAAACAACCAGAATGGCTTGATGAAGAGTGTGAACACTTGAAGAGGGAAAAGTATAAACTCTTGAATACATTCAGAAAGGTGTCTTCGGAAAACTATAATATATACAAGAACATTAGAAACAAATTTAAATCTTTATGTAAACAAAAACAGACTCATTTTAAGCAGAGTATTACAAAGGCATTAGTTAATGCTGCGAATGATAGCAACTGTACAACATTTTGGAGACTTGTTAAACGTTATATTACCGCACGCTCGCAGGACTCTAGCATCACACCCGCAACTTGGGTAGATTATTTTAAGGAATTACTTAATCCAGTGTCAATAGGGGATGAGAATTTCTCAACTGAAGTCAGTGAGTTTCTTCAACATCATAACGATAGCTTATGCCCAGACTGTCAAACTCAAGATGATATTTTATCGTGTGATTTTATCGAACAAGATGTTGTAAACGCTCTTCACCATTTAAAGTGTGGAAAATCACCTGGTGATGATGGACTCCCACCAGAATTTTACAAATCTGTTGAAAATGTATTAACTCCATATCTTGTCATTTTGTTTAATGCAGTGTTGACCAGTGGACATTACCCCAAATTATGGTCAACGGGAATAATAATGCCACTGCATAAAAAGGTAGTAAAAGTGATTCTAATAAATTTCATGGTATATCACTTCTCAATATAATGGGTAAAATGTTTTCTTATGTTCTGAATAAAAGACTACAATGTTTCCTAGACTACCAAGGCATAATTGGTGAATATCAAGGGGTGTTTAAGAAAGATCATTCAACTATTGATAACATTTTCATTTTGCAAGCTATTATACAAAAGTATTTCACTCGCAAAAAAGGAAATGTATATTGCGCTTCTATTGATTTTAGAAAAGCATTTGATATGGTTGAAAGGAGTAAGTTAATGTATATTTTATTGCAAAATGGTATTCATGGCAAGTTTTTATGTATTATCCAGAGTATGTATAATCATGTTAAAGCAACTGTAACATACGATTATAGCAAGAAAATTACTGAGAATTTTGATAGTTCATGTGGGGTAAGACAAGGTTGTCCTCTTAGTCCAGTACTGTTTTCTTTGTTTATCAACGAATTAGTTATATGTTTGGAAAATAAATTCCAGGATAGTGTTTTTATCTCAGAGGAAATGTTAAATATAATTGCCCTGTTGTTTGCCGACGATTTAATACTTGTTGCAGACAGTGTATTAAAATTACAAAAGCGTCTTGATGAATTATATTTATACTCGGATAAATGGGGTATGGATATTAATACTGAAAAGAGTAAAATTATTGCGTTTAAAATGGGAGGACCCGTGTCAAAAAATGAGAAATGGTATTATAACGGTGAACGTATGAATACGGTTAACGCCTATAAATATTTGGGACTTGTTTTCACTCCCAAATTAATTTGGACTAAGGGCCTGTAAAACTTTATGTGAGCAAGCAAGTAAAACACTTTGGTCAGTTAAATCGTTAATAAGACGTTATGACATTTCGGTTACGGAAGCATTCTTTATATTTGATAAAAAATTGTTCCGATATTAATGTATGGTGCTGAGATTTGGGGATACCAAAAATGGAATACGATTGAAATTGTTCACCGCAAATTTTGTAAATTTTTACTTCACACGGGCTACAGAACTGCAAATGCAGTAGCCTATGGTGAATGTGGTATTTATCCACTTCATACTATTTATTATGTAAAATGCATTAAATATTGGTTTAAGATTTTGCAAATGAGTTCAAACAGATACCCATACCAGTGTTATAAAATGTTATTATCCATTGCTGTTAGAAAACGTCCTAACTGGGCATCGCATATCAGACTTTTGCTAAGTCATTATGGTTTGGGGGATGTATGGGCTGCACAAGGCGTTGGCAATGCAGAATTATTTGTACATATGTTCAGCGAAAGAGTTAAAGATTGTCCGTTTTAAGATTGGCATGCATCTCTAGGTAGCAAGACCCTCTCATTCTATAAACTCCATGAATCTAATATCGTTTCTGAAAAATATTTATTAAATATTAAGCATTGTGAATATAGAAGGCAAACAACCAAATTTAGATGTGGACAGAATACTCTTGGTATTCAACTTATACGTAGGGGTGTTGCTAATATTGAGGAGGATGCCGTCTTATGTAAACACTGTCATGTAATTGAGGATGAACTTCATGTTATATACAACTGTCCTCTTTATGCAAGTAGGCGGGAAATGTATATCCCAAAGACAGTTAATCATGATTATTTTTGTTTAGAAAGACCCTGTCAAGTATCCAACAACGATGCAATGATAAATTTTACAAAATTTCTAATGTACGTGTTCTCAACACACACACACACACACACACACACACACACACACACACACACAAAAGTATCAATTAGGTAACTCTTAGATAAATAAAATGTAAATGTATTTTGTACAATGGGTCAAATGGCCTTATACAAATAAATCTGTCTGTCTGATATACCATGTTCTTTGTGTATACATGTATCTTGAGTTGTTGAAATGATACCTTTAACTAAATGAATGTGATATACCATTTTCTTTGTATCCATGTATCTTGACTTGTTGAAATGATAACTTTAACTAAATCGAAGTGACATAATTGTTTATAAATCCAACCAGTAACTGTAACTGAACATAATTATTAAGCTATATTTATGTTTCCTTATTTTTCCTTTTCACGCACCACTCATTACTCAGTAATAGTAGATCTCAAACACCAATGACTCGACAGTTATCAATGCAGTTTTTTTTACGAAACTTAGTGTATGCCATCTCTAGGAAGGGACCAAGGTTTGGTTTGCAAAAAGTCAATGTCAGCAGTAAGGTTGTTGTGCAACAAGGCTACATCATTGTCAGTTTACTTGCATACTTGCATGTATGTTACAAATCCTACCAGATCAATGTCATTATTGTGAAACATGGTGGTATCTTTCATTATCAGTTACTGTTAAATTATTTGATGAGCCCAGAGCATATATTTAATACAACTATCACCCACATTCCATTCTCGTTCCCAGCTTGAAGTGCGTGGGTTTGTTAAGATTTTAGCTGTAACTGGCGGTGAAGGGTCTGTTTCTGTTTTAGCAAGTACTTGCAAACACATGTACCTTATGTGCTAGTTCCTCGTTGTTTCGTTGTACTTATGAAATCTTATGTCTAGTTGTTGCTTTCTGTGTGTGTGTGTGTGGGGAGGGGGGGGGGGGGGGGGGGGGGGGGGGGGGAGTATAATCTTTTTGTTTGCTTCATTAGCATAAAGAAGAATGGTGAACTTGATCAGCCATAACATAGTAACTGAGTATATATCAAATATATCACTATATGATAGAAATTACCAATGCAAGAGAATAACCTGTCTAGATTATACACCGAAACAGATACCATTTGGCGTAAAGGGCAAAATAGCTGTGAAAGTTATGTGAATGGACCACTTAAAATCAGCGATGACACCAGGTGTTCGCAAAAGGGTAAGGCATGCCCTGCCCTATGAAGGGATGCTCGGAATGCTTGCTATAACTAATACTGCACACTGAACACAGTTTTTAGTAGAGAAAAATCTGTTTTCAGTAGAAAAAGCCCAACAACTTTGATCTGTGCATGATGAACTATATTTAGGCATTTGAGGCAGTCATATTGTTTCGAACGTTGATGAAATAAGTATGTCTAGATATGACAAGTCCTGGTATTGTACCAAAAATCAATGAAGATTTGTGTTTTAGCTTATGATGTTAATACCAGAACCAAAGTGATCACATGGTGATGTGATGACTCTCAACTATTTCCCACAGCAAACTAAAAGTTTGGTACCTAAGGATCATGAATAGCATCAGAATAGAATCGTGATAATAACAGATAAAATATAAAACAAATATTGAAAAAAACAAAACTTTGTGTGCTGGCGATAAGGTGCCTCTCTCTGGTGCAGCAGGTGCGAATCCCGGACGGGACTCAACCCCCAAAAAGTGCGAAAATCTGTACTTCACAAAGAATGTGTTATCCCAAACATTTGTTACATTTAACCACTTTCTAATATGACATTTGTGTTCACTGCTTTCGGCCGTGCCAATTTACACTTGTCAGAGGGGTATACAAAGTACGTGATCTAGACTACCAGTTGTTCGGACTTTCATTTTTTGTGGAAGCCTTGGTGGCTGAGTGTGTTAGATCGCTGACTTTGTGTGCTGGCGATAAGGTGCCTCACTCTGGCAGTGTGGGTTCAAATCCCGGACGGGACGCAACCCAATAAAGTACGAGAATGTGTTCATGTGAAAATTTGTTGTCTTGAAGTACATTCCCTAGAGATCTCCGCACTCAGAGGATACTTGTATTTAGTACTACAATGAAACATAATATTACTACAGCTGTCTGATAGACCTAGGTTAACATTATTTACTAGAAACTAAACAAGCACGAAAATATGCATCCGGATACCTTCATATTTCTTCAGTTTTCTTGATACAATCAAATATATATTTATGTGTCCTCATTAAACTGAACAAAGGGTGATACCAAATGTTTTACAAAGTTTGGGGAAGGTGTTCGGATTCAAAATGGGAAGGTATCTGGAGTGAGTGGCTTTCTGAAAGACAGTCGTGACACCGTCAGTCAACCGTCTTCATCTTTTGATTGCCTCTGATGACAACAACGGCGATAGCGATGAGAATCCCGACGACGAGGAGTCCAGCACCTCCAGCAGCAGCGACGATGACCACACGATCCTGGGACCAGTAGTTTAGAGTCTGTGGAGCAGGGCACAGAGAACCAAACATAACCGAAGAACATAAACAACAGATAAATAGTTATATTGACAAACGTATTTACATAGAAAATATTGACATGAACAAAGTACAATGTATTGATAAGAAGTATATATATATATATGTATCTCTCTCCATCAATAATGCATATGTTGATTCAGGAGGACAAAACTATTTTCTTTCTGTGAGTATGATACACCTCTTGGGTTTAGTTTGTTTATGCAAGGTTGACGAACCTGAGTCGTTGGCTTGCATGAGTCGACAGGCTTAGTCAGTCCAGGGGCGAGATCAAACACACACTGACCTGTGTTGCTGGCGAGGTCGACAACGGTGATGTAGGTTAGGGCCTTACAACAGTCACTCCTGTCAGAAAACACATTTTGCATCATGACCATTTATGTAAAATATTTATTTTAAAAGCGTCGTGTGACTTTACTGCAGGGAGTGGTTTACATTGACACGTGACATGCAATTACTACTGATAAAAGCGTTGTATTCCTGTGAAGAAATGTGAACAAAAATAGATCATATTGTCCCATATGACATAGACTTGCAATGATTAGGTTGTTGTCATGCTCACGTGATGGCAGCAGATAGGGTGCCGTTGTAACCCAAATTGAACGGGTCGTGTTGGAACGTTCCTGTTGTCTTGACAGAAGCGGTCACTAGGTAGAGTCCGAATCCATCGTCTTGAATCTCAGCAGTCCCTGACCACTTGTACTGGCTGCACACACAAGGGTCAAACATTGTGACGTCACAACTACCTGTCACCGCGGTGATGTTGCAGACAGGGATGGTGTTATCTTCTTCCTGTAAATAAACGTTTACCGTTTAGACAGGCAAAGCAGCTTTCTCTGATAACTGTTTCGACACAAGGTTCATTTATCTAAGTTGGTGCTAACATTGATAAACTAGCTCTGCAGCCCTTAGGTCACTGTTAAGTAAACTTACCCTGACTACACGCTCTTCTGTGGAGACAATCACAATGTCGTATTGGAGGTCGTCGCCAGTTGCGGCGGATGTAGACGCAGAAACCGTCACAGTGCTGTTGAAAATTTAAACAGTTGAAATATTATCTAAAATATCATTTTATATAATCAAACGTCATCTTTGTCTTGGAAGTGCGTAAATACTTCAAGCTGAACTAAAAGATGATTTTCATTTCATATTAATTATGAAACTCAACTAAATCTACAGAGTAAAGTAAATCAGTTCCGTCCGTACACAGTAATGAAACACCCCATGTATCTCCTCCGTTGTCATCTAAATAACAGAACTTTGCTAACGTCTATGAACAGCAAACCTCTGAAGGTCCCTTACTGATCCATTGCTACACCAAAGGTGGAAAGAAGAAAATAAAATAAGCTCCATAAAAAAGGTACTGTTCAAGAACCAAGACGTCGTGACATAGGGCAAGCATCCGGATGCTGTATTGATGTGGTTTGTTGTCAGCAATATTCCAGTTGTCAGATAAACCAGCGGTACATATGATGTGCAACGTCCCTCGCTCTCAAGTTACGATGACACGCAACCAACATTTCTGGCCATTTCATTTGCATCTTACAAGCAGCTGTGCCGGGGACCTATTTTAACCCATCATGGGTTGTCGTATTCTCCATTTGATATTGTCAAGTTATGAGGGAGGCAAGTACCTGGTCAACCCCACTGTCCCCCCAGCTTCCAGTGAAAACTCTCCCGATGCATTCTGGCCAGGCTGTAGCGTGTACTCCAGAGATGTGTTTGTTCTTGCAAAGTTCTGATCGTCGCTGATTGTGACAGTCACAGTGGACCCAGCTTCAGCCTTGTTGATTACCAGAAATGGTACTGCCAACTGCTCGTTGATGTAAAGACTACCTGTAAAAAGACGAAGCATAACGACAGTCACAGACAGTTTTATTCGGTAGCCATTTCCTTCTGAACTAACATAGCTGTAGATTTCACACTGAGGCTAAATAGTAATATTGTAAAGCACTCCCACCGACCTGCAGCATGACAGACACGACACGTGGCACCAGACACGCACCATACTGCCATGTGCTTGTGGCTGCCAAAACCACTACACTTCCAAGTGTCAAGTGTCACTCAATACAAACTGCATGCCTGAAGTAACAATGTGTGTAAACCATGTGCTTATAGGATTTCATGAAGCTAATGTCACTGCACAAACTTCTATCTTCTACTGGACAAGTTGTATTGTCACTAACAACGGCCCGAAGTTATATTAAAGGAATGTAGAAATACACGTGCCTTGCGCTTATGATTGGTAAAAGCGCCGACGAACATACCGTCGAAAGCGTACTTTCCTTTTACCCTTACCATTGAGCGGAAGCAGTTTCAGGTCGATGCTAACAGGCACAATTGCTTTTGGCCGTAGACGCAGAAATTGGTTTCCCCCCTTGTCAGTGCCAGCAGTTGCCATTTGGAATGCCTGTGTCAACACAAAAGAAACAGTACCACTATTTTGAACAAATGAAGCATTGTCGCTTATTTCCCTGAATACACACGCACATATTGCATACCACCAATAGCGCATAGGCCTTTTAACGTAGAAAATATATCCTACCGGTACCAGAAGATATGAAAGAATTTCAATCCAGCAATATTATTTAGGTGATACATATCGTCACTAATATATTTTAACATACTCGTCTGTAAAACAATCAAAATGTTTTATGGTAGACGCGTGGAGGTCACTTCCAAATCTGACAAAAAATATGTCCAGTACAATTCCTTATTTTGATAGAACCATGTTCCCGTGTTTTCGGGTGAACAAATGACTTGCCTTTGCATGTCTTTGTGGCGGGTGCTGACCTATTCGCGAACACCTGGTGTCATCACTATTTAATAGCTATTCAGAATATCTGTCAGGATATCTGTTCGGTATAATTCGATCGACTCTGCTTTAAGCCCAAATGCTTTTGTGGCCGAGGAAAGTGCTTTGTTGCTTTTGTTCCCTTTCAGTAAAGAGTCAAGAACCTCTGTTAGTAATCTCTGTGTTCTAAATGAAAATGCTTGCCTAATACGACTGTATATGATTCTCCTTTCTGAGATTTTTGGGAAAAAAAATCACTGTGATTGATTTGGTTTTGAAACCTTGACCTCATGATGAAGGTAAGCTCTCGTTAAATTGCTACAGTAGTAAATCACACAGTGTATCGTTAGTAAGTTGCAATCACGATTCGTTACAAATGTTATATGTGCAATTTTCTGATAATGTAGACTGAATATACCATTAACAAGACTTTTCAATGAATGACTACAAATACGATGGTACCATACTAGACTGGACTTCTAAGTAATGCCTATCAGACATTAGTTTTAGCTGATCTAGGTTTTTTACCTTCGCGGGAAGGGAGAACGTGATCCTGTAGACAAGTGAATCAGCTCGTGACGCCACCTGTGTCAGTCCGCCGTGTCTTGCCAGCTCAGATCCTTGAGGATCAGTTAAAACAAGGTTGTCTACTGTTCCAACATTATCTGACGAAGGAATGCGTACAATCACTGTGGCATTTTCACCTGTGAATAAGAAGAGTCTTCGACTAAGAATACAGATACAATTTAGCTACACATAAATGAAACAGGAAGACTACTGAAAAATACAAACATGCATGCTGTCAGCTTCTCTCACTGTTATACTTGTTGATCGAACAACATTGAATAATTGAGTGAGTGAGTGAATTAGTATGGTTTTACGCCACTTTTAGCAATATTTCAGCAATATCACGGCGGGGGACACCAGAAATGGGCTTCACACATTTTACCCATGTCGGGAATCGAACCCGGGTCTTCGGTGTGTTGAATAATTGAACATACAAAAGCATTGAATCACTGAATATACAACAGCATTGAATCATTGAATATACAACAGCATTGAATCATTGAACATACAACAGCATTGAATCACTGAATATACAACAGCATTGAATCATTGAATATACAACAGCATTGAATCATTGAATATACAATGTGAAATCGATTAATGACGTGTCATATCAACCTGGCCATGTTTTTATCATTTAATTGGCAGATTAACATTACGTGTTTTCAGATTTGCGGCTAATATTTGAAGTATTTGATGTGATACGTAATATGTATGTGGTATGCGTCAATGCCACACAGTGTGTAGGGGGACATTGGTACAGGGCGTGTGAGGGGACATTGGTACAGGGCGTGTGAGGGGACATTGGTGCAGGGATTGTGAGGGGACATTGGTACAGGGAGGGTGGGAGGACATTGGTACAGGGATTGTGGGGGGACATTGGTACAGGGAGAGTGTGGGGATATTGGTGCAGGGATTGTGAGGGGACATTGGTGCAGGGATTGTGGGGGGACATTGGTACAGGGAGGGTGGGAGGATATTGGTACAGGGAGAGTGTGGGGATATTGGTACAGGGAGAGTGGTGGGACATAGGTACAGGGATTGTGGGGGGACATTGGTACAGGGAGAGTGTGGGGATATTGGTACAGGGAGAGTGGTGGGACATAGGTACAGGGATTGTGGGGGGACATTGGAAAAGGGAGAGTGTGGGGACATTGGTACAGGGAGGGTGGGGGGACATTGGTACAGGGAGAGTGTGGGGATATTGGTGCAGGGATTGTGAGGGGACATTGGTACAGGGAGAGTGTGGGGATATTGGTGCAGGGATTGTGAGGGGACATTGGTGCAGGGATTGTGGGGGGACATTGGTACAGGGAGGGTGGGAGGATATTGGTACAGGGAGAGTGTGGGGATATTGGTACAGGGAGAGTGGTGGGACATAGGTACAGGGAAAGTGGTAGGACATTGGTACAGGGAGAGTGGTGGGACATTGGTACAGGGAGAGTGGTGGGACATTGGTACAGGGTACAGGGAGAGTGGTGGGACATTGGTACAGGGAGAGTGGTGGGACACTGGTAGAGGGAGAGTGGTGGGACATTGGTACAGGGAGAGTGGTGGGACATTGGTACAGGGTACAGGGAGCGTGAGGGGACATTGGTAGAGGGAGTGTGAGGGGACATTGGTAGAGGGAGCGTGAGGGAACATTGGTACAGGGAGTGTGAGGGGACATTGGTACAGGGAGTGTGAGGGGACATTGGTAGAGGGCGTGTGAGGGGACATTGGTGGAGGGAGTGTGAGGGGACATTGGTGGAGGGAGTGTGAGGGGACATTGGTACAGGGAGTGTAGGGGGACCCTTGTACAGGGATTGGTGGGGGGGGGGGGGGGTGTGTATTGGTACAGGGAGCACAGGGGAACATAGGTACAGGGAGTGTCGGGGGACATTGGTACAGGGAGAGTAGGGGAATATTGGTATAGATAGTGTGTGTGTCTGTGTTTGGGGGAGTTGGTACAGGCTGAGTAAAAAGATATTGGTACATGGAGCGTGTGGGGACATTGGTACATGAGAGTGATGGGATATAGGTACAGGGAGAGTAGCAGGACATTGGTACAGGGAGGGTAGGGGGACATTTTCACAGAGAGAGTGGTGTGACATTGGTACAAGGAGAGTGGTGGGACATAGGTACAGGGAGAGTGGTAGGACATTGGTACAGGGAGAGTGGTGGGACATTGGTACAGGGAGAGTGGTGGGACATTGGTACAGGGTACAGGGAGAGTGGTGGGACATTGGGACAGGGAGAGTGGTGGGACACTGGTAGAGGGAGAGTGGTGGGACATTGGTACAGGGAGAGTGGTGGGACACTGGTACAGGGAGAGTGGTGGGACACTGGTACAGGGAGAGTGGTGGGACATTAGTACAGGGTACAGGGAGAGTGGTAGGACATTGGTAGAGGGAGAGTGGTGAGACATTGGTACAGGGAGAGTGGTGGAACATTGGTACAGGGAGAGTGGTGGAACATTGGTACAGGGAGAGTGGTGGAACATTGGTACAGGGAGAGTGGTGGACATTGGTACAATGTACAGGGAGAGTGGTAGGACATTGGTACAGGGAGAGTGGTGGGACATTGGTACAGGGAGAGTGGTGGACATTGGTACAGGGTACAGGGAGAGTGGTGGGACATTGGTACAGGGAGAGTGGTGGGACACTGGTAGAGGGAGAGTGGTGGGACATTGGTACAGGGTACAGGGAGAGTGTGGGGATATTGGTACAGGGAGAGTGGTGGGACATAGGTACAGGGAGAGTGGTAGGACATTGGTACAGGGAGAGTGGTGGGACATTGGTACAGGGAGAGTGGTGGGACATTGGTACAGGGTACAGGGAGAGTGGTGGGACATTGGTACAGGGAGAGTGGTGGGACACTGGTAGAGGGAGAGTGGTGGGACATTGGTACAGGGAGAGTGGTGGGACATTGGTACAGGGTACAGGGAGCGTGAGGGGACATTGGTAGAGGGAGTGTGAGTGGACATTGGTAGAGGGAGCGTGAGGGGACATTGGTGGAGGGAGTGTGAGGGGACGTTGGTACAGGGAGTGTGAGGGGACATTGGTAGAGGGAGTGTGAGGGGACATTGGTGGAGGGAGTGTGAGGGGACATTGGTAGAGGGAGTGTGAGGGGACATTGGTAGAGGGCGTGTGAGGGGACATTGGTAGAGGGAGTGTGAGGGGACATTGGTACAGGGAGTGTAGGGGGACCCTTGTACAGGGATTGGTGGGGGGGGTATTGGTACAGGGAGCACAGGGGAACATAGGTACAGGGAGTGTCGGGGGACATTGGTACAGGGAGAGTAGGGGAATATTGGTATAGATAGTGTGTGTGTCTGTGTTTGGGGGAGTTGGTACAGGCTGAGTAGGGAGATATTGGTACATGGAGCGTGTGGGGACATTGGTACATGAGAGTGATGGGATATAGGTACAGGGAGAGTAGCAGGACATTGGTACAGGGAGGGTAGGGGGACATTTTTACAGAGAGAGTGGTGTGACATTGGTACAAGGAGAGTGGTGGGACATAGGTACAGGGAGAGTGGTAGGACATTGGTACAGGGAGAGTGGTGGGACATTGGTACAGGGAGAGTGGTGGGACATTGGTACAGGGTACAGGGAGAGTGGTGGGACATTGGTACAGGGAGAGTGGTGGGACACTGGTAGAGGGAGAGTGGTGGGACATTGGTACAGGGAGAGTGGTGGGACATTGGTACAGGGTACAGGGGGAGTGGTGGGACATTGGTACAGGGAGAGTGGTGGGACATTGGTACAGGGAGAGTGGTGGGACATTAGTACAGGGTACAGGGAGAGTGGTAGGACATTGGTAGAGGGAGAGTGGTGAGACATTGGTACAGGGAGAGTGGTGGAACATTGGTACAGGGAGAGTGGTGGAACATTGGTACAGGGAGAGTGGTGGAACATTGGTACAGGGAGAGTGGTGGACATTGGTACAATGTACAGGGAGAGTGGTAGGACATTGGTACAGGAAGAGTGGTGGGACATTGGTACAGGGAGAGTGGTGGACATTGGTACAGGGTACCGGGAGAGTGGTGGGACATTGGTAAAGGGAGAGTGGTGGGACATTGGTACAGGGATAGTGGTGGGACATAGGTACAGGGAGAGTGGTGGGACATTGGTATAGGGAGAGTGGTGGGACATTGGTACAGGGAGAGTGGTGGGACACTGGTACAGGGAGAGTGGTGGGACATAGGTACAGGGAAAGTGGTGGAACATAGGTACAGGGAGAGTGGTGGGACATTGGTACAGGGAAAGTGGTAGAACACAGGTACAGGGAGAGTGGTGGGACATTGGTACAGGAAGAGTGGTGGGACATTGGTACAGGGAGAGTGGTGGGACACTGGTACAGGGAGAGTGGTGGGACATAGGTACAGGGAGAGTGGTGGGACATTGGTACAGGGAGAGTGGTGGGACATAGGTACAGGGTACAGGGAGAGTGGTGGGACATAGGTACAGGCAGAGTGCTGGGACATTGGTACAGGGAGAGTTGTGGGACATTGGGCCCGGGAGAGTGGTGGGACATTGGTACAGGAAGAGTATGCCTGCATTGGTACAGAGAAAGTGGTAGGACATTGGTAAAGGGAAAGTGGTAGGACATTGGTACAGGGGGAGTGGTGGGATATTGGTACAGGGAGAGTGGTGGGACATTGGTACAGGGAGAGTGGTGGGACATTGGTACAGGGAGAGTGGTGGGACATTAGTACAGGGTACAGGGAGAGCGGTAGGACATTGGTAGAGGGAGAGTGGTGAGACATTGGTACAGGGAGAATGGTGGAACATTGGTACAGGGAGAGTAGTGGAACCTTGGTACAGGGAGAGTGGTGGAACATTGGTACAGGGAGAGTGGTGGAACATTGGTACAAGGTACAGGGAGAGTGGTAGGACATTGGTACAGGGAGAGTGGTGGGACATTGGTACAGGGAGAGTGGTGGGACATAGGTACAGGGAGACTGGTGGGACATTGGTACAGGGAAAGTGGTGGAACACAGGTACAGGGAGAGTGGTGGGACATTGGTACAGGGAGAGTGGTGGGACACTGGTACCGGGAGAGTGGTGGGACATTGGTACAGGGGGAGTGGTGGGACACTGGTACAGGGAGAGTGGTAGGACATAGGTACAGGGAGAGTGGTAGGACATTGGTACAGGGAGAGTGGTGGGACATTGGTACAGGAAGAGTATGCCTGCATTGGTACAGAGAAAGTGGTAGGACATTGGTAAAGGGAAAGTGGTAGGACATTGGTACAGGGGGAGTGGTGGGACATTGGTACGGGGTGTTTAGGGGGACATTGGTACAGGATGTTAAGGGGAACATTTGTACAGGGTATTTATGGCGACATTGGTACAAGGTGTTTAGGGGGACATTGGTACAAGGAGTTCAATGGGACATTGGTCCAGGGACTGTAGCGGGTCATTGGTACAAGGAGTTTATGGGGACATTGGTACAGGGAGTTTATGGGGACATTGGTACAAGGAGTTTATGGGGACATTGGTACAAGGAGTTTATGGGGACATTGGTACAGTGACCGTAGCGGGTCATTGGTACAGGGAGTTTATGGGAACATTGGTACAGGGAGTTTATGGGGACATTGGCACAGGGAGTTTATGGGGACATTGGTACAAGGAGTTTATGGGGACAATGGCACAGGGACCGTAGTGGGTCATTGGTACAAGGAGTTTATAGGGACATTGGTACAGGGACCGTAGTGGGTCATTGGTACAAGGAGTTTATGGGGACATTGGTACAGGGACCGTAGTGGGTCATTGGTACAAGGAGATTATGGGGACATTGGTACAGGGAGTTTATGGGGACATTGGTACGGGAAGTTTATGGGGACATTGGTACAGGGAGTTAATGGGGACATTGGTACAGGGAGTTTATGGGGACATTGGTGGAGCAACGTGATCAGTAACCATATACCACCTGCAACAGGTCGTCCTTTAATCTCATACTCAAAGCCAGTGTTGGGGTCCAGCTTCACAAAGGTTGTAGATATGTCCAGGGTACTCTGACCTTTCACCTCCACCTCCCAGAAGTTGGAACCCTGGCGGGCTAGTCTCCACACCCCAGGAGCTGGGTTCTGAAAACGTTAGTCTAATGACAGTTTACCTTGCTCAAAATGCACATGAAAAGATTGATTTAAATTCGCAGTTTTCTGTAAATTTAGATGTTTTCGTTTAATACATGTCTTATGATTTCAATTGATATCACAAAGGTTCCAAGAATAGTTTGAAACGCTCAAATAAGCCATTTTTACCTTTGTGTTTCACTCGCTTTCTGTCATATTACCATATGTCCTGGGAGTGTCCTACTGATCCTATAACACTCAACCGGTCCATATAATTTACTAAGACCATCTATCATTGTTTAGTCGTAAATGTGAGTGAGTGAGTGAGTGAGTGAGTGTGTGAGTGAGTGAGTGAGTGAGTGAGTGAGTGAGTGAGCTCAGTTTGACGTCGCTTTTAGCAGTGGTCAAGAATATATATCATACTGCTCACCTGAATCTTGACAAACTGTATTCCATCGCCAAGATCAGACACCGATACGTTTGAAGTTGCCTCGGTATCTGAAATCACATGGGGCGATACATGAACCAGTTCTAGTTCCGATGATGTGTG
Organism: Haliotis cracherodii; assembly: GCF_022045235.1. Lineage (NCBI taxonomy): Eukaryota > Metazoa > Mollusca > Gastropoda > Lepetellida > Haliotidae > Haliotis > Haliotis cracherodii. The sequence continues at coordinate 40,905,979 of NW_027266268.1, read as the reverse complement.
GTTGTATGCTGATACTGAGTGGGGCTTAATAAAGATTCAGGAGCATAATTTTATTTTTAAAAAGTATCGACGAGTAGACTGGACTATACGTGAATAGGGTGAGTTAACTATACTTACTGTCGGGTGTATACACTTTATATACAGGCGTCGTTCTGTCCAACGTTATAATCCTAAGTGTTGCTTGTAAAATGGTCTGATCCACAGGAAAGGTGACATTCACGTCAGATGATGATACTGATGATTTCACGATAGTGACAGAAGACGTCGTGACCAATTCCTGGAAAAATAGCTGAATTGCTGGAACAAGGTCGTATCGTGCCTCAACTTGACGTCAATTACGATAGACCAAGTCATCTGTGAGTTCTTTTCCAGATAGAGTCAATATTACATAATGCCTGGTATAGTCCATGCGAGTGTGTTATACAGACATTCCATGTTCACATCATTACAAGGGCAAATAAGGGAACTGCCATCGTCTCTGTTTCGCATTTAGATGTTAATGTAGTTACTTCGCCCAATGTATCCTGACGTTGTTTGAGAAACCAGTTTGTGACATGATAGACTTACTAAACAATTTACTTGCCTTTGTATGAGTGATGATAGGTCGCACCGATGGGACAGGTGCTTATGATGTAGTCGGAACAGTGAAATGTACTTTGCCTTCGGCAGATATTTCTTGTGATTATGGAAAGGGTTTAGTAACTTATATTTGTATTTAATTCCACATATTCCGTCCCCACATTCATCCTCAACCATGCTGCTATTTCCTCGTCTGATTGCTAAAGCTGGTAGACAAGACAGTCGGATATCTTAAAGCAGGGGCTTTTACCTTTATTATTTCAGCAACCTTTGCGATGCCTGCCTTGCTAGTGACATATACAGAGCCTCCCGTGGCTGTGGCCAGTTTTCTGTATAACTCCTCACCGTTCGTGGAACGTCTGTTTCGGCGCATGTTGTTGTCACCACCTTCTGTAAGATGCAAGTTTCAGCTTGATATATCCAACCTCATCTCTAGTGCAGTATGCCTCAACATATTGGGAATAGATTGCAATTGAACTGATGCATCGGAGACAAAACATATGTCCGATGCAATTCCCTATTGTGACTTGCCTTTGCATGTGTTTGTGACATGTGCCACCTTTTCGTGAACACCAGGGTCGACTTGCACAGATCAATCTTAGCCAACAATTATTGTCAATCCTTGATATCGCGATCTTAGGCTTCGGCTACAATCGCCATCCACTTGCACAAAGCAATCATTGTGAGCTACAATCGAAACTTACAATTGGTCCGGACCAATCTTAAGAAGCTAAGGTCGTTGTAGTCACTGAAAAACACTTGTCAAAATGGCGTGAAAGACAGGGCTTGTTTCACATAAATAATCTGCTTTACGTGGAACAGGTTCCACCTATGGTATGCGCAGCAAGCTATGCGCGTTTGCCGACAACTGTAGGCAGGAATCGAGTTAAAGATAATCGTACCCCCACCGTTGAAGATTTCGATCTTAGTTAAGATCGCGATCGTAAATTCAAGCCGTTTTACAATCGCGCTAAGATCGGTTTGTCCAAGTGGAACAGGACAATTGTATGGTAATTGTATCTAAGATTGTATGTGCAAGTGGACCCTGGTTGCATCACTATTAGATAGTCATCATGTAGTCAGAATCGTACAATGGCTTTTGGCGGAGATTTCTTATGATTACGGAAGGAGTTTTTCGCTTTTTGTTAAACACACTTTTGTAAAATTTATGTTTAACGTTCAGTATTAAAGTAAAAAGTATCTAACGATAAAATTAAACTTAAACAACTAAGGACACTGAAAAAGATAAATATGGAGTACCTGTCGACCTTTTCCTCCGAGCACAATCACCGGTTAATACAAACCGCAGCTGGACATTTTTCAGTGCCGCCAGTGACAGTACCGTGACGTCTAAAGTTGCGTCTTTAGCCGAGGCATCGGAGAAGAAGAATAGGTCGGAGTTGTAACTACAAACAGCCAGAGCTGAAAACATAATTGACTTGCTTGAAATACCTGGATACGGATTGTGAATGTATGTTGCCTTTGAGTGCCAGGTTGCAGTTTTAAACACAAGTGTTAAATCATGCCGTCAGCATTTATATCTGACAATCTCGCAATAATACAAAATTCAAGTTTAAGGTTAAAAAGGATAAATTAGGTACTTTTGCAGTCCTTGGTTGGAAATACAAGCAACTCTACTAGATGTAGCTCAAAGCAAGTTACAAAATGTGCCAACAGGTGAGATCAGTTCTTCCTCTGACTTGGGGACAGCTACAGAAACAGTCGTGGACACATCGTACATGACATAAGCCTCACACGATGTCCCTGAGTTGCGTTGAGACGCCTGATAGAACTAAAACTATTCAACTCTAAATCTCGACCATTTTGCATCGGGGTGACAGGCATTTATATAAGAAAATATGTTGACAGTGGATGCCAGGGTTTAGAGTGTACAGTTGTCGGCGGAGCGAAACAATGTGGGACAGACACTGACAGACCTTAGAGTGTACAGTTGTCGGCAGAGTGAAACATTGTGAGACAGACACTGACAGACCTAAGAGTGTACAGTTGTCGACAGAGTGAAACATTGTGGGACAGACACTGACAGACCTTAGAGTGTACAGTTGTCGGCAGAGTGAAACACAGTGGGACAGACACTGACATACCTTAGAGTGTACAGTTGTCAGCAGAGTGAAACACTGTGGGACATACACTGACAGACCTCAGAGTGTACAGTTGTCGGCAGAGTGAGACACTGATGAACAAACACTGACAGGCCTAAGAGTGTACAGTTGTCGGCCGAGTGAAACACTGTGGAAGGGACACTGACATACCTTAGAGTGTACAGTTGTCGGCAGAGTGAAACACTGTGAGACAGACACTGGCAGACCTTAGAGTGTACAGTTGTCGGCAGAGTGAAACATTGTGGAACAGACACTGACAGACCTAAGAGTGTACAGTTGTCAGCAGAGTGAAACATTGTGAGAAAGACACTGACAGACCTGAGAGTGTACAGTTTTCGGCAGATTGAAACATTGTTGGAGACACTGACAGACCTTAGAGTGTACAGTTGTCGGTAGAGTGAAACACTGTGACACAGTTACTGACAGACCTAAGAGTGTACAGTTGTCGGCAGAGTGAAACATTGTGGGACATATACTGACAGACCTTAGAGTGTACAGTTGTCCACAGAATAAAACATAGTGGGACAGACACTGACAAACCTAAGAGTGTACAGTTGTCGACAGAGTGAAACATTGTGGGACAGACACTGACAGACCTTAGAGTGTACAGTTGTCGGCAGAGTGAAACACAGTGGGACAGACACTGACATACCTTAGAGTGTACAGTTGTCAGCAGAAAGAAACACTGTGGGACATACACTGACAGACCTTAGAGTGTAAGTTGTCTGCAGAGTGAAACATTGTGGGAGACACTGACAGGCCCTAGCTTGTACAGTTGTCGGCAGAGTGAAACATTGCGGGACAGACACTGACAGACCTAAGAGTGTACAGTTGTTGGCAGAGTGAAACATTGTGGAAGACACACCTATAGACCTTAGGGTGTACAGTTGTTGGCAAAGTGAAACATTGTGGGGCAGACACTGACAGACCTTAGAGTGTAAAGTTGTCGGCAGAGTGAAAGATTGTGGGGCAGACACTGATATACCTAAGAGTGTACAGTTGTTGGCAGAGTGAAACATTGCGGGACAGACACTGACAGACCTGAGAGTGTACAGTTGTTGGCAGAGTGAAACATTGTGGAAGACACACCTATAGACCTTAGGGTGTACAGTTGTTGGCAAAGTGAAACATTGTGGGGCAGACACTGACAGACCTTAGAGTGTAAAGTTGTCGGCAGAGTGAAAGATTGTGGGGCAGACACTGATATACCTTAGAGTGGTCAGTTGTCGGCAAAGTGAAATATTGTTTAAGAGAAACTGACAGACCTTAGAGTGTACATTTGTCAGCAGGGTGAAACATTGTGAGACAGACACTGGCAGACCTTAGAGTGTACAGTTTTCGGCAGAGTGAAACATTGTGGGAGAGACGCTGACAGACCTTAGAGTGTACAGCTGTCGGCAGAGTGAAACACTGTGGGACAGACACTGACAGACCTCAGAGTGTACAGTTGTCGGCAGAGTGAGACACTGATGGACAGACACTGACAGGCCTAAGAGTGTACAGTTGTCGGCCGAGCGAAACACTGTGGAAGGGACACTGACATACCTTAGAGTGTACATTTGTCGGCAGAGTGAAACACTGTGAGACAGACACTGACGGACCTTAGAGTGTACAGTTGTCGGCAGAGTGAAACATTGTGGAACAGACACTGACAGACCTAAGAGTGTACAGTTGTCAGCAGAGTGAAACACTGTGAGACAGACACTGACAGACCTGAGAGTGTACAGTTTTCGGCAGATTGAAACATTGTTGGAGATACTGACAGACCTTAGAGTGTACAGTTGTCGGCAGAGTGAAACACTGTGACACAGTTACTGACAGACCTAAGAGTGTACAGTTGTCGGCAGAGTGAAACATTGTGGGACATATACTGACAGACCTTAGAGTGTACAGTTGTCCACAGAATGAAACACAGTGGGACAGACACTGACAAACCTAAGAGTGTATAGTTGTCGGCAGAGTGAAACACTGTGGGACAGACACTGACAGACCTCAGAGTGTACAGTTGTCTGCAGAGGAAAACCAGAGGGGACAGACACTGATTGACCCTAGAGTGTACAGATGTCCGCAGAATGAAACAATGTGGGACAGACAATGAGTGACCTAAAAGTGTTCAGTTGTCGGCAGAATGAAACATTGTGGGACAGACACTGACAGACCTAAGAGTGTACAGTTGTCGGCAGGGTGAAACATTGTGGGACAGACAAGAACAGACCTTAGAGTGTACAGTTGTCAGCAGAGTGAAACATTGTGGGACACACACTGACAGAGCTTAAAGTGTACAGTTGTCGGCAGAGTGAAACATTGTGGAGCAGACATTTAGAGACCTTAGAGTGTACAGTTGTCGGCCGAGTGAAACACTGTGGGACAGATACTGACAGACCTTAGAGTGTACAGTTGTCGGCAGATTGAAACACTGTGAGACAGACACTGACCGACCTTAGAGTGTACAGTTGTCGGCAGATTGAAACACTGTGGGACAGACACTGACAGACCATAGAGTGTACAATTGTCGGCAGAGTGAAACACTGTGGAACAGACACTGACAGACCTTAGTGTGTACAGTTGTCGTCAGAGTGAATCACAGTGGGAAAGACACTGAATGATCTAAGAGTGTACCGTTGTAGGCAGAGTGAAACATTGTGGGACAGAAACTGACAGACCTTAGAGTGTACAGTTGTCAGCAGAGTGAAACATTGTGGGACAGACACTGACAGACATAAGAGTGTACAGTTGTCGGCAAATTGAAACATTGTGGGACAGACACTGGCAGACCTTAGAGTGTACAGTTGTGGGCAGAGTGAAATATTATGGGACAGACACTGAATGACCTTAGAGTGTACAGTTGTCGGCAGAGTGAAACATTGTGGAACAGACACTGACAGACCTAAGAGCGTACAGTTGTCAGCAGAGTGAAACACTGTGAGACAGACACTGACAGACCTTAGAGTGTACAGTTGTGGGCAGATTGAAACATTGTTGGAGATACTGACAGACCTTAGAGTGTACAGTTGTCGGCAGAGTGAAACATTGTGGAGCAGACATTTAGAGACCTTAGAGTGTACAGTTGTCGGCCGAGTGAAACACTGTGGGACAGATACTGACAGACCTTAGAGTGTACAGTTGTCGGCAGATTGAAATACTGTGGGACAGACACTGACAGACCATAGAGTGTACAATTGTCGGCAGAGTGAAACACTGTAGAACAGACACTGAGAGATTTTAGTGTGTACAGTTGTCGTCAGAGTGAATCACAGTGGGAAAGACACTGAATGACCTAAGAGTGTACAGTTGTAGGCAGAGTGAAACATTGTGGGACAGACACTGACAGACATAAGAGTATACAGTTGTCGGCAAATTGAAACATTGTGGGACAGACACTGGCAGACCTTAGAGTGTACAGTTGTGGGCAGAGTGAAATATTATGGGACAGACACTGAATGACCTTAGAGTGTACAGTTGTCGGCAGAGTGAAACATTGTGGAACAGACACTGACAGACCTAAGAGTGTACAGTTGTCAGCAGAGTGAAACACTGTGAGACAGACACTGACAGACCTGAGAGTGTACAGTTTTCGGCAGATTGAAACATTGTTGGAGATACTGACAGACCTTAGAGTGTACAGTTGTCGGCAGAGTGAAACACTGTGACACAGTTACTGACAGACCTAAGAGTGTACAGTTGTCGGCAGAGTGAAACATTGTGGGACATATACTGACAAACCTTAGAGTGTACAGTTGTCCACAGAATGAAACACAGTGGGACAGACACTGACAAACCTAAGAGTGTATAGTTGTCGGCAGAGTGAAACACTGTGGGACAGACACTGACAGACCTCAGAGTGTACAGTTGTCTGCAGAGGAAAACCAGAGGGGACACACACTGATTGACCCTAGAGTGTACAGATGTCCGCAGAATGAAATAATGTGGGACAGACAATGAATGACCTAAAAGTGTACAGTTGTCGGCAGAATGAAACATTGTGGGACAGACACTGACAGACCTAAGAGTGTACAGTTGTCGGCATAGTGAAACATTGTGAGACAGACAAGAACAGACCTTAGAGTGTACAGTTGTCAGCAGAGTGAAACATTGTGGAGCAGACAAGAACAGACCTTAGAGTGTACAGTTGTCAGCAGAGTGAAACATTGTGGGACACACACTGACAGAGCTTAAAGTGTACAGTTGTCAGCAGAGTGAAACATTGTGGGACACACACTGACAGACCATAGAGTGTACAATTGTCGGCAGAGTGAAACACTGTGGAACAGACACTGACAGAGCTTAAAGTGTACAGTTGTCGGCAGAGTGAAACATTGTGGGACAGACAATGAATGACCTAAGAGTGTACAGTTGTAGGCAGAGCGAAACATTGTGGGACAGAAACTGACAGACCTTAGAGTGTACAGTTGTCAGCAGAGTGAAACATTGTGGGACAGACACTGACAGACATAAGAGTGTACAGTTGTCGGCAAATTGAAACATTGTGGGACAGACACTGGCAGACCTTAGAGTGTACAGTTGTGGGCAGAGTGAAATATTATGGGACAGACACTGAATGACCTAAGAGTGTACAGTTGTTGGCAGAGTGAAACATTGTGGAACAGAAACTGACAGACCTGAGAGTGTACAGTTGTTGGCAAATTGAAACATTGTGGGACAGACACTGGCAGACCTTAGAGTGTACAGTTGTCAGCAGAGTGAAATATTGTGAGACAGACACTAACAGACCTTAGAGTGTACAGTTTTCGGACGAGTAAAGCACTGTGACACAGACACTAACAGACCTTAGAGTGTACAGATTTCGGACGAGTGAAGCACTGTGACATAGACACTGAGAAACCTAAGAGTGTTCAGTTGTCGGCGGAGGAAAACCAGAGGGGACAGACACTGAGAGACCTTAGAGTGTACAGTTGTCGGCAGAGTGAAACATTGTGGGACAGATACTGACAGACCTTATAGTGTACAGTTGTCGGCAGAGTGAAACACAGTAGGACAGTCAATTACAAACCTAAGAGTGTACAGTTTTCGGCAGAGTGAAACATTGTGGGACAGATAATGACAGACCTTAGAGTGTACATTTGTCGGCAGAGTGAAACATTGTGGAAGAGACACTAACAGACCTTAGAGTGTACAGTTGTTGGCAGAGTGAAACATTGTGGAAGAGACCCTGTCATACCTTGGAGTGTACAGTTGTCAGCAGAGTGAAACATTGTGGAAGAGACACTGATAGACCTTAGAATGTACAGACGTCGGCAGAGTGAAACACTGTGAGGACACTGAGAGACCTAAGAGTGTATAGTTGTCGGCAGATTGAAACATTGTGGTACAGACACTGACAGACCTTAGTGTGTACAGTTGTTGGCAGAGTGAAACATTGAGAGACAGACACTGACAGACCTTAGAGCGTACAGTTGTCGGCAGTGTGAAACACTTTGGGAGAGACACTGACAGACCTTGCATCGTACAGTTGTCGTCAGAGTGAAACATTGTGGAAGAGACACTGACAGACCTTAGAGTGTACAGTTGTCGGCCGAGTGAAACATTGTGGAAGAGACACTGACGTACGTTAGAGTGTACAGTTGTGGTCAGAGTGAAACATTGTGGAAGAGACACTGCCATACACTAGAGTGTACAGTTGTCGTCAGAGTGAATCATTGTGGAAGAGACCCTGACAGACATAAGAGTGTACTGTTGTCGGCAGAGTAAAACACTGTGGTGCAGACACTGACAGACCTGAGAGTGTACAGTTGTCGGTAGAGTGAAACATTGTGGAAGAGACACTGAAATACTTGAGAGTGTACAGTTGTGGCATAGTGAAACACTGTGGGACAGACACTCACAGACCTTAGAGTGTATAGTTTTCTGCAGAGTGAAACACTGTGGGACAGACACTGACATACTTTAGAGTGTACAGTTGTCGGCAGAGTGAAACATTGTGGGACAGACACTGACAGACCTTAGAGTGTACAGTTGTCGGTGGAGGAAAACCAGAGGGGACAGACACCGACAGACCTTAGAGTGTACAATTTGTCGGCAGAGTGAAACACTCTAGGGCAGCTAATGACATACCTTAGAGTGTACAATTTTCGTCCGAGTGAAACATTGTGGAAGAGACACTGACATACCTTAGATTGTACAGATGTCGGCAGAGTGAAACACTGTGGGAGAGACACTGACAGACCTTAGAGTGTACAGTTGTTGGCAGAGTGAAACATTGCGAGAGAGAAACTGAAAGACCTTAGAGTGTAGAGTTGTCAGCAGAGTGAAACATTGTGGGACAGACACTGACATACCTTAGAGTGTACAGTTGTCGGCAGATTGAAACATTGTGGGACCGAAACAGAGAGACCTTAGAGTGTACAGTTGTCGGCAGAGTGAAACACTGTGGGACAGACAGTCACAGACCTTAGAGTGTACAGTTGTCGTCAGAGTGAAACATTGTGGGACAGACACTGATAGATCTTAGAGTGTACAGTTGTCGGCAGAGTGAAACACTGTGGGTCAGACAATGACATACCTTAGAGTGTACAGTTGTCGGCAGAGTGAAACACTGTGGGTCAGACACTGACATACCTTAGAGTGTACAGTTGTCGGCAGAGTGAAACACTGTGGGACAGACACTGACAGACCTTAGAGTGTACAGTTATCGGTAGAGTGAAACACTGTGGGACAGACATTGACAGACCTTAGAGTGTACAGTTGTCTGCAGAGTGAAACACTGTGGGACAGACACTGACAGACCTTAGAGTGTACAGTTGTCGGCTGAGTGAAACACTGTGGGACAGACACTGAGAGACCTTAGAGTGTACAGTTGTCGACAGAGTGAAACACTGTGGGACAGACACTGACAGACCTAAGAGTGTACAATTGTCGGCAGCGAGAAACACTGTGGGACAGACACTGACAGACCTTAGAGTGTACAGTTGTCGATCGAGTGAAACACTGTGGGTCAGACACTGACAGACCTTAGAGTGTACAGTTGTCGCCAGAGTTTAAGATTGTGGGACAGACGCTGACAGACCTTAGAGTGTACAGTTGTCGACAGAGTGAAACACTCTGGGACAGACACTAACATAAATTAGAGTGAATAATTGTCGGCCGAGTGAAACACTGTGGGAGACACACTGACAGACCTTAGAGTGTACATTTGTCAGCAGAGTGAAACAGTGTGGGACAGACACTGACAGACCTTAGAGTGTACATTTATCGGCCGAGTGAAACACTTTGGGGCAGACACTGACAGACCTTACAGTGTACATTTGTCGACCGAGTGAAACAGTGTGGGACAGACACTGACAGACCTTATAGTGTACATTTGTCGGCCGAGTGAAACACTGTGGGGCAGACACTGACATAAATTAGAGTGTACATTTGTCGACCGAGTGAAACATTGTGGGACAGACACTGACAGACCTTACAGTGTACATTTGTCGACCGAGTGAAACAGTGTGGGACAGACACTGACAGACCTTAGAGTGTACATTTATCGGCCGAGTGAAACACTTTGGGGCAGACACTGACAGACCTTACAGTGTACATTTGTCGACCGAGTGAAACACTGTAGGGCAGACACTGACAGACCTTATAGTGTACATTTGTCGACCGAGTGAAACAGTGTGGGACAGACACTGACAGACCTTACAGTGTACATTTGTCGACCGAGTGAAACACTGTAGGGCAGACACTGACAGACCTTATAGTGTACATTTGTCGACCGAGTGAAACACTGTAGGGCAGACACTGACAGACCTTATAGTGTACATTTGTCGACCGAGTGAAACACTGTAGGGCAGACACTGACAGACCTTATAGTGTACATTTGTCGGCAGAGTGAAACAGTGTGGGACAGACACTGACAGACCTTAGAGTGTACATTTGTCGACCGAGTGAAACACTGTAGGGCAGACACTGACAGACCTTACAGTGTACATTTGTCGACCGAGTGAAACAGTGTGGGACAGACACTGACAGACCTTATAGTGTACATTTGTCGGCCGAGTGAAACACTGTAGGGCAGACACTGACAGACCTTACAGTGTACATTTGTCGACCGAGTGAAACAGTGTGGGACAGACACTGACAGACCTTACAGTGTACATTTGTCGACCGAGTGAAACACTGTGGGGCAGACACTGACAGACCTTATAGTGTACATTTGTCGGCCGAGTGAAACACTGTGGGGCAGACACTAACATAAATTAGAGTGAATAATTGTCGGCCGAGTGAAACACTGTGGGAGACACACTGACAGACCTTAGAGTGTACATTTGTCAGCAGAGTGAAACATTGTGGGACAGACACTGACAGACCTTAGAGTGTACTGTTGTCAGGAGATTGAAACACTGTGGGACAGACACTGACTGACCTTAGAGTGTACTGTTGTCGGCAGAGTGAAACATTGTGGGACAAACACTGATAGAGCTTAAAGTGTACAGTTGTCGGCAGAGTGAAACATTGTGGGACAAACACTGACAGACCTTAAAGTGTACTGTTGTCGGCAGAGTGAAACATTGTGGGACAAACACTGACAGACCTTAGAGTGTACAGTTGTCAGCAGATTGAAACAGTGTGAGACAGACACTGACAGACCTTAGAGTGTACAGTTGTCGTCAGAGTGAAACATTGTGGGACAGACGCTGACAGACCTTAGAGTGTACAGTTGTCGGCCGAGTGAAACACTGTGGGAGAGACACTGACAGACCTAAGAGTGTACTGTTGTCGGCCGAGTGAAACACTGTGGGAGAGACACTGACAGACCTAAGAGTGTACAGTTGTCGACAGAGTGAAACATTGTGGGACGGACACTGAGAGACCTTAGAGTGTACAGTTGTCAGCAGATTGAAACACTGTGGGACAGACACTGACAGTTCTTAGAGTGTACTGTTGTCGGCAGAGTGAAACATTGTGGGAAAGAAACTGACAGACCTTAGAGTGTACAGTTGTCCACAGAGTGAAACACTGTTTGACAGACGTTTACAGACCTTAGAGTGTACAGTTGTCGGTGTAGGAAAACCAGAGGTGACAGACACTGACAGACCTTATAGTGTACATTTGTCGGCCGAGTGAAACACTGTGGGGCAGACACTAACATAAATTAGAGTGAATAATTGTCGGCCGAGTGAAACACTGTGGGAGACACACTGACAGACCTTAGAGTGTACATTTGTCAGCAGAGTGAAACATTGTGGGACAGACACTGACAGACTTTAGAGGGTACTGTTGTCAGGAGATTGAAACACTGTGGGACAGACACTGACAGACCTTAGAGTGTACTGTTGTCTGCAGAGTGAAACATTGTGGGACAAACACTGACAGACCTTAAAGTGTACTGTTGTCGGCAGAGTGAATCATTGTGGGACAAACACTGACAGACCTTAAAGTGTACTGTTGTCGGCAGAGTGAATCATTGTGGGACAAACACTGACAGACCATAGAGTGTACAGTTGTCAGCAGATTGAAACACTGTGGGACAGACACTGACAGTTCTTAGAGTATACTGTTGTCGGCAGAGTGAAACATTGTGGGAAAGAAACTGGCAGACCTTAGAGTGTACAGTTGTCCACAGAGTGAAACACTGTTTGACAGACGTTTACAGACCTTAGAGTGTACAGTTGTCGGTGGAGAAAATCCAGAGGGGACAGACACTGACAGACCTTAGAGTGTACAATTTGTCGGCAGAGTGAAACACTCTAGGGCAGACACTGACATACCTTAGAGTGTACAATTGTCTTCCGAGTGAAACATTGTGGAAGAGACACTGACATACCTTAGATTGTACAGATGTCGGCAGAGTGAAACATTGTGGGAGAGACATTGACAGACCTTAGAGTGTACAGTTGTTGGCAGAGTGAAACATTGCGAGAGAGATATTGACAGACCTTAGATTGTACAATTGTCGGCAGAGTGAAACATTGTGGGACAGACACTGATAGATCTTAGAGTGTACAGTTGTCTGCAGAGTGAAACACTGTGGGACACACACTGACAGACCTTAGAGTGTACAGTTGTCGGCAGAGTAAAACATTGTGGGACAAACACTGACAGACCTTAAAGTGTACTGTTGTCGGCAGAGTGAAACATTGTGGGACAAACACTGACAGAGCTTAGAGTGTACAGTTGTCAGCAGATTGAAACAGTGTGAGACAGACACTGACAGACCTTAGAGTGTACAGTTGTCGTCAGAGTGAAACATTGTTGGACAGACGCTGACTGACCTTTGAGTGTACAGTTGTCGGCAGAGTGAAACATTGTGGGACAGACACTGACAGACCTTAGAGCGTACAGTTTTCGTCAGATTGAAACATTGTGGGACAGACACTGACAGACCTTAGAGTGTACAGTTGTCTGCAGAGCAAAACACTGTGAAACAGACACTGACAGACCTAAGAATGTACAGTTGTCGGCAGAGTGAAAAATTGTGGGACAGACACTGACAAACCTAAGAGTGTATAGTTGTCGGCAGAGTGAAACACTGTGGGACAGACACTGACAGACCTTAGAGTGTACAGTTGTCTGCAGAGGAAAACCAGAGGGGACAGACACTGATTGACCCTAGAGTGTACAGATGTCCGCAGAATGAAACAATGTGGGACAGACAATGAATGACCTAAAAGTGTACAGTTGTCGGCAGAATGAAACATTGTTTGACAGACACTGACAGACCTAAGAGTGTACAGTTGTCGGCATAGTGAAACATTGTGGGACAGACAAGAACAGACCTTAGAGTGTACAGTTGTCAGCAGAGTGAAACATTGTGGGACACACACTGACAGAGCTTAAAGTGTACAGTTGTCGGCAGAGTGAAACATTGTGGGACAGACAATGAATGACCTAAAAGTCTACAGTTGTCGGCAGAATGAAACATTGTGGGACAGACACTGACAGACCTAAGAGTGTACAGTTGTCGTCAGAGTGAAACATTGTGGAGCAGACATTTAGAGACCTTAGAGTGTACAGTTGTCGGCCGAGTGAAAAACTGTGGGACAGATAATGACAGAACTTAGAGTGTACAGTTGTCGGCAGATTGAAACACTGTGAGACAGACACTGACCGACCTTAGAGTGTACAGTTGTCGGCAGATTGAAACACTGTGGGACAGACACTGACAGACCATAGAGTGTACAATTGTCGGAAGAATGAAACACTGTGGAACAGACACTGACAGACCTTAGTGTGTACAGTTGTCGTCAGAGTGAATCACAGTGGGAAAGACACTGAATGACCTAAGAGTGTAGAGTTGTAGGCAGAGTGAAACATTGTGGGACAGAAACTGACAGACCTTAGAGTGTACAGTTGTCAGCAGAGTGAAACATTGTGGGACAGACACTGACAGACTTTAGAGTGTACTGTTGTCAGGAGATTGAAACACTGTGGGACAGACACTGACAGACCTTAGAGTGTACATTTGTCAGCAGAGTGAAACATTGTGGGACAGACACTGACAGACTTTAGAGTGTACTGTTGTCAGGAGATTGAAACACTGTGGGACAGACACTGACTGACCTTAGAGTGTACTGTTGTCGGCAGAGTGAAACATTGTGGGACAAACACTGATAGACCTTAAAGTGTACAGTTGTCGGCAGAGTGAAACATTGTGGGACAAACACTGACAGACCTTAAAGTGTACTGTTGTCGGCAGAGTGAAACATTGTGGGACAAACACTGACAGACCTTAGAGTGTACAGTTGTCAGCAGATTGAAACAGTGTGAGACAGACACTGACAGACCTTAGAGTGTACAGTTGTCGTCAGAGTGAAACATTGTGGGACAGACGCTGACAGACCTTAGAGTGTACAGTTGTCGGCCGAGTGAAACACTGTGGGAGAGACACTGACAGACCTAAGAGTGTACAGTTGTCGTCAGAGTGAAACATTGTGGGACGGACACTGAGAGACCTTAGAGTGTACAGTTGTCAGCAGATTGAAACACTGTGGGACAGACACTGACAGTTCTTAGAGTGTACTGTTGTCGGCCGAGTGAAACACTGTGGGAGAGACACTGACAGACCTAAGAGTGTACAGTTGTCGACAGAGTGAAACATTGTGGGACGGACACTGAGAGACCTTAGAGTGTACAGTTGTCAGCAGATTGAAACACTGTGGGACAGACACTGACAGTTCTTAGAGTGTACTGTTGTTGGCAGAGTGAAACATTGTGGGAAAGAAACTGACAGACCTTAGAGTGTACAGTTGTCCACAGAGTGAAACACTGTTTGACAGACGTTTACAGACCTTAGAGTGTACAGTTGTCGGTGTAGGAAAACCAGAGGTGACAGACACTGACAGACCTTATAGTGTACATTTGTCGGCCGAGTGAAACACTGTGGGGCAGACACTAACATAAATTAGAGTGAATAATTGTCGGCCGAGTGAAACACTGTGGGAGACACACTGACAGACCTTAGAGTGTACATTTGTCAGCAGAGTGAAACATTGTGGGACAGACACTGACAGACTTTAGAGGGTACTGTTGTCAGGAGATTGAAACACTGTGGGACAGACACTGACAGACCTTAGAGTGTACTGTTGTCGGCAGAGTGAAACATTGTGGGACAAACACTGACAGACCTTAAAGTGTACTGTTGTCGGCAGAGTGAATCATTGTGGGACAAACACTGACAGACCTTAAAGTGTACTGTTGTCGGCAGAGTGAATCATTGTGGGACAAACACTGACAGACCATAGAGTGTACAGTTGTCAGCAGATTGAAACACTGTGGGACAGACACTGACAGTTCTTAGAGTATACTGTTGTCGGCAGAGTGAAACATTGTGGGAAAGAAACTGACAGACCTTAGAGTGTACAGTTGTCCACAGAGTGAAACACTGTTTGACAGACGTTTACAGACCTTAGAGTGTACAGTTGTCGGTGGAGAAAAACCAGAGGGGACAGACACTGACAGACCTTAGAGTGTACAATTTGTCGGCAGAGTGAAACACTCTAGGGCAGACACTGACATACCTTAGAGTGTACAATTGTCTTCCGAGTGAAACATTGTGGAAGAGACACTGACATACCTTAGATTGTACAGATGTCGGCAGAGTGAAACATTGTGGGAGAGACATTGACAGACCTTAGAGTGTACAGTTGTTGGCAGAGTGAAACATTGCGAGAGAGATATTGACAGACCTTAGATTGTACAATTGTCGGCAGAGTGAAACATTGTGGGACAGACACTGATAGATCTTAGAGTGTACAGTTGTCTGCAGAGTGAAACACTGTGGGACACACACTGACAGACCTTAGAGTGTACAGTTGTCGGCAGAGTGAAACATTGTGGGACAAACACTGACAGACCTTAAAGTGTACTGTTGTCGGCAGAGTGAAACATTGTGGGACAAACACTGACAGACCTTAGAGTGTACAGTTGTCAGCAGATTGAAACAGTGTGTGACAGACACTGACAGACCTTAGAGTGTACAGTTGTCGTCAGAGTGAAACATTGTGGGACAGACGCTGACAGACCTTTGAGTGTACAGTTGTCGGCAGAGTGAAACATTGTGGTACAGACACTGACAGACCTTAGAGCGTACAGTTTTCGTCAGATTGAAACATTGTGGGACAGACACTGACAGACCTTAGAGTGTACAGTTGTCTGCAGAGTAAAACACTGTGGGACAGACACTGACAGACCTAAGAATGTACAGTTGTCGGCAGAGTTAAAAATTGTGGGACAGACACTGACAAACCTAAGAGTGTATAGTTGTCGGCAGAGTGAAACACTGTGGGACAGACACTGACAGACCTTAGAGTGTACAGTTGTCTGCAGAGGAAAACCAGAGGGGACAGACACTGATTGACCCTAGAGTGTACAGATGTCCGCAGAATGAAACAATGTGGGACAGACAATGAATGACCTAAAAGTGTACAGTTGTCGGCAGAATGAAACATTGTGGGACAGACACTGACAGACCTAAGAGTGTACAGTTGTCGGCATAGTGAAACATTGTGGGACAGACAAGAACAGACCTTAGAGTGTACAGTTGTCAGCAGAGTGAAACATTGTGGGACACACACTGACAGAGCTTAAAGTGTACAGTTGTCGGCAGAGTGAAACATTGTGGGACAGACAATGAATGACCTAAAAGTCTACAGTTGTCGGCAGAATGAAACATTGTGGGACAGACACTGACAGACCTAAGAGTGTACAGTTGTCGTCAGAGTGAAACATTGTGGAGCAGACATTTAGAGACCTTAGAGTGTACAGTTGTCGGCCGAGTGAAAAACTGTGGGACAGATAATGACAGAACTTAGAGTGTACAGTTGTCGGCAGATTGAAACACTGTGAGACAGACACTGACCGACCTTAGAGTGTACAGTTGTCGGCAGATTGAAACACTGTGGGACAGACACTGACAGACCATAGAGTGTACAATTGTCGGAAGAATGAAACACTGTGGAACAGACACTGACAGACCTTAGTGTGTACAGTTGTCGTCAGAGTGAATCACAGTGGGAAAGACACTGAATGACCTAAGAGTGTAGAGTTGTAGGCAGAGTGAAACATTGTGGGACAGAAACTGACAGACCTTAGAGTGTACAGTTGTCAGCAGAGTGAAACATTGTGGGACAGACACTGACAGACATAAGAGTGTACAGTTGTCGGCAAATTGAAACATTGTGGGACAGACACTGGCAGACCTTAGAGTGTACAGTTGTTGGCAGAGTGAAATATTATGGGACAGACACTGAATGACCTAAGAGTGTACAGTTGTTGCCAGAGTGAAACATTGTGGAACAGAAACTGACAGACCTTAGAGTGTACAGTTGTTGGCAAATTGAAACATTGTGGGACAGACACTGGCAGACCTTAGAGTGTACAGATGTCAGCAGAGTGAAACATTGTGAGACAGACACTAACAGACCTTAGAGTGTACAGTTTTCGGACGAGTAAAGCACTGTGACACAGACACTAACAGACCTTAGAGTGTACAGATTTCGGACGAGTGAAGCACTGTGACATAGACACTGAGAAACCTAAGAGTGTTCAGTTGTCGGCGGAGGAAAACCAGAGGGGACAGACACTGAGAGACCTTAGAGTGTACAGTTGTCGGCAGAGTGAAACATTGTGGGACAGATACTGACAGACCTTATAGTGTACAGTTGTCGGCAGAGTGAAACACAGTAGGACAGTCAATTACAAACCTAAGAGTGTACAGTTTTCGGCAGAGTGAAACATTGTGGGACAGATAATGACAGACCTTAGAGTGTACATTTGTCGGCAGAGTGAAACATTGTGGAAGAGACACTAACAGACCTTAGAGTGTACAGTTGTTGGCAGAGTGAAACATTGTGGAAGAGACCCTGTCATACCTTGGAGTGTACAGTTGTCAGCAGAGTGAAACATTGTGAGGACACTGACAGACCTAAGAGTGTACAAATGTCGGCAGATTGAAACATTGTGGTACAGACACTGACAGACCTTAGAATGTACAGACGTCGGCAGAGTGAAACACTGTGAGGACACTGACAGACCTAAGAGTGTACAAATGTCGGCAGATTGAAACATTGTGGTACAGACACTGACAGACCTTAGTGTGTACAGTTGTCGGCAGAGTGAAACATTGAGGGACAGACACTGACAGACCTTAGAGCGTACAGTTGTCGGCAGTGTGAAACACTGTGGGAGAGACACTGACAGACCTTGGAGCGTACAGTTGTCGTAAGAGTGAAACATTGTGGAAGAGACACTGACAGACCTTAGAGTGTACAGTTGTAGGCCGAGTGAAACATTGTGGAAGAAACACTGACGTACGTTAGAGTGTACAGTTGTGGTCAGAGTGAAACATTGTGGAAGAGACACTGCCATACACTAGAGTGTACAGTTGTCGTCAGAGTGAATCATTGTGGAAGAGACCCTGACAGACATAAGAGTGTACTGTTGTCGGCAGAATAAAACACTGTGGTGCAGACACTGACAGACCTGAGAGTGTACAGTTGTCGGTAGAGTGAAACATTGTGGAAGAGACACTGAAATACTTTAGTGTACAGTTGTCGGCATAGTGAAACACTGTGGGACAGACACTCACAGACCTTAGAGTGTATAGTTTTCTGCAGAGTGAAACACTGTGGGACAGACACTGACATACTTTAGAGTGTACAGTTGTCGGCTGAGTGAAACATTGTGGGACAGACACTGACAGACCTTAGAGTGTACAGTTGTCGGTGGAGGAAAACCAGAGGGGACAGACACCGACAGACCTTAGAGTGTACAATTTGTCGGCAGAGTGAAACACTCTAGGGCAGCTAATGACATACCTTAGAGTGTACAATTGTCGTCCGAGTGAAACATTGTGGAAGAGACACTGACATACCTTAGATTGTACAGATGTCGGCAGAGTGAAACACTGTGGGAGAGACACTGACAGACCTTAGAGTGTACAGTTGTTGGCAGAGTGAAACATTGCGAGAGAGAAACTGATATACCTTAGAGTGTACAGTTTTCGGCAGAGTGAAACATTGTGGGACCGAAACGGAGAGACCTTAGAGTGTACAGTTGTCGGCCGAGTGAAACACTGTGGGACAGACAGTCACAGACCTTAGAGTGTACAGTTGTCGGCAGAGTGAAACATTGTGGGACGGACACTGATAGATCTTAGAGTGTACAGTTGTCGGCAGAGTGAAACACTGTGGGTCAGACAATGACATACCTTAGAGTGTAAAGTTGTCGGCAGAGTGAAACACTGTGGGTCAGACACTGACATACCTTAGAGTGTACAGTTGTCGGCAGAGTGAAACACTGTGGGACACACACTGACAGACCTTAGAGTGTACAGTTATTGGCAGAGTGAAACACTGTGGGACAGACATTGACAGACCTTAGAGTGTACAGTTGTCTGCAGAGTGAAACACTGTGGGACAGACACTGACAGACTTTAGAGTGTACAGTTGTCGGCTGAGTGAAACACTGTGGGACAGACACTGAGAGACCTTAGAGTGTACAGTTGTCGACAGAGTGAAACACTGTGGGACAGACACTGACAGACCTAAGAGTGTACAATTGTCGGCAGCGAGAAACACTGTGGGACAGACACTGACAGACCTTAGAGTGTACAGTTGTCGTCAGAGTTTAAGATTGTGGGACAGACGCTGACAGACCTTAGAGTGTACAGTTGTCGACAGAGTGAAACACTCTGGGACAGACACTAACATAAATTAGAGTGAATAATTGTCGGCCGAGTGAAACACTGTGGGAGACACACTGACAGACCTTAGAGTGTACATTTGTCAGCAGAGTGAAACAGTGTGGGACAGACACTGACAGACCTTAGAGTGGACATTTATCGGCCGAGTGAAACACTGTGGGGCAGACACTGACAGACCTTACAGTGTAGATTTGTCGACCGAGTGAAACAGTGTGGGATAGACACTGACAGACGTTATAGTGTACATTTGTCGGCCGAGTGAAACACTGTGGGGCAGACACTAACATAAATTAGAGTGAATAATTGTCGGCCGAGTGAAACACTGTGGGAGAAACACTGACAGACCTTAGAGTGTACATTTGTCAGCAGAGTGAAACATTGTGGGACAGACACTGACAGACTTTAGAGTGTACTGTTGTCAGGAGATTGAAACACTGTGGGACTGACACTGACAGACCTTAGAGTGTACTGTTGTCGGCAGAGTGAAACATTGTGGGACAAACACTGACAGACCTTAAAGTGTACAGTTGTCGTCAGAGTGAAACATTGTGGGACAGACGCTGACAGACCTTAGAGTGTACAGTTGTCGGCAGAGTGAAACATTGTTGGACAGACACTGACAGACGTTAGAGCGTACAGTTTTCGTCAGATTGAAACATTGTGGGACAGACACTGACAGACCTTAGAGTGTACAGTTGTCTGCAGAGTAAAACACTGTGGGACAGACACTGAATGACCTAAGAATGTACAGTTGTCGGCAGAGTGAAAAATTGTGGGACAGACACTGACAGACCTTAGAGTGTACAGTTGTCGGCCGAGTGAAACACTGTGGGAGAGACACTGACAGACCTAAGAGTGTACAGTTGTCGACAGAGTGAAACATTGTGGGACGGACACTGAGAGACCATAGAGTGTACAGTTGTCAGCAGATTGAAATACTGTGGGACAGACACTGACAGTTCTTAGAGTGTACTGTTGTCGGCAGAGTGAAACATTGTGGGAAAGAAATTGACAGACCTTAGAGTGTACAGTTGTCCATAGAGTGAAACACTGTTTGACAGACGTTTACAGACCTTAGAGTGTACAGTTGTCGGTGTAAGAAAACCAGAGGTGACAGACACTGACAGACCTTATAGTGTACATTTGTCGGCCGAGTGAAACACTGTGGGGCAGACACTAACATAAATTAGAGTGAATAGTTGTCGGCCGAGTGAAACACTGTGGGAGACACACTGACAGACCTTAGAGTGTACATTTGTCAGCAGAGTGAAACATTGTGGGACAGACACTGACAGACTTTAGAGTGTACTGTTGTCAGGAGATTGAAACACTGTGGGATAGACACTGACAGACCTTAGAGTGTACTGTTGTCGGCAGAGTGAAACATTGTGGGACAAACACTGACAGACCTTAAAGTGTACAGTTGTAGGCAGAGTGAAACATTGTGGGACAAACACTGACAGACCTTAAAGTGTACTGTTGTCGGCAGAGTGAATCATTGTGGGACAAACACTGACAGACCATAGAGTGTACAGTTGTCAGCAGATTGAAACACTGTGGGACAGACACTGACAGTTCTTAGAGTATACTGTTGTCGGCAGAGTGAAACATTGTGGGAAAGAAACTGACAGACCTTAGAGTGTACAGTTGTCCACAGAGTGAAACACTGTTTGACAGACGTTTACAGACCTTAGAGTGTACAGTTGTCGGTGGAGGAAAACCAGAGGGGACAGACACTGACAGACCTTAGAGTGTACAATTTGTCGGCAGAGTGAAACACTCTAGGGCAGACGCTGACATACCTTAGAGTGTACAGATGTCGGCAGAGTGAAACATTGTGGGAGAGACACTGACAGACCTTAGAGTGTACAGTTGTTGGCAGAGTGAAACATTGCGAGAGAGATATTGAGAGACCTTAGATTGTACAATTGTCGGCAGAGTGAAACATTGTGGGACAGACACTGATAGATCTTAGAGTGTACAGTTGTCTGCAGAGTGAAACACTGTGGGACACACACTGACAGACCTTAGAGTGTACAGTTGTCGGCAGAGTGAAACATTGTGGGACAAACACTGACAGACCTTAAAGTGTACTGTTGTCGGCAGAGTGAAACATTGTGGGAGAAACACTGACAGACCTTAGAGTGTACAGTTGTCAGCAGATTGAAACAGTGTGAGACAGACACTGACAGACCTTAGAGTGTACAGTTGTCGTCAGAGTGAAACATTGTGGGACAGATGCTGACAGACCTTAGAGCGTACAGTTTTCGTCAAATTGAAACATTGTGGGACAGACACTGACAGACCTTAGAGTGTACAGTTGTCTGCAGAGTAAAACACTGTGGTACAGACACTGACAGACCTAAGAATGTACAGTTGTCGGCAGAGTGAAAAAGTGTGGGACAGACACTGACAAACCTAAGAGTGTATAGTTGTCGGCAGAGTGAAACACTGTGGGACAGACACTGACAGACCTTAGAGTGTACAGTTGTCTGCAGAGGAAAACCAGAGGGGACAGACACTGATTGACCCTAGAGTGTACAGATGTCCGCAGAATGAAACAATGTGGGACAGACCATGAATGACCTAAAAGTGTACAGTTGTCGGCAGAATGAAACATTGTGGGACAGACACTGACAGACCTAAGAGTGTACAGTTGTCGGCATAGTGAAACATTGTGGGACAGACAAGAACAGACCTTAGAGTGTACAGTTGTCAGCAGAGTGAAACATTGTGGGACACACACTGACAGAGCTTAAAGTGTTCAGTTGTCGGCAGAGTGAAACATTGTGGGACAGACAATGAATGACCTAAAAGTCTACAGTTGTCGGCAGAATGAAACATTGTGGGACAGACACTGACAGACCTAAGAGTGTACAGTTGTCGTCAGAGTGAAACATTGTGGGACAGACAAGAACAGACCTTAGAGTGTACAGTTGTCAGCAGAGTGAAACATTGTGGAGCAGACATTTAGAGACCTTAGAGTGTACAGTTGTCGGCCGAGTGAAACACTGTGGGACAGATAATGACAGAACTTAGAGTGTACAGTTGTCGGCAGATTGAAACACTGTGAGACAGACACAGACCGACCTTAGAGTGTACAGTTGTCGGCAGATTGAAACACTGTGGGACAGACACTGACAGACCATAGAGTGTACAATTGTCGGCAGAATGAAACACTGTGGAACAGACACTGACAGACCTTAGAGTGTACATTTGTCGGCAGAGTGAAACACTGTGGGACAGACACTGACAGACCTTAGAGTGTACAGTTGTCAGCAGAGTGAAACACTGTGGGACAGACACTGACAGACCTTAGAGTGTACAGTTGTCGTCAGAGTGAAACATTGTAGGGCAGACACTGACATACCTTAGAGTAAACAGTTGTCGGAAGAGTGAAACAACGTGGGAGAGACACTGACAGACCTTAGAGTTTACAGGTGTCGGCAGAGTGAAACATTGTGGGACAGACACTGACAGACCTTAGAGTGTACTGTTGTCGGCAGAGTGAAACATTGTGGGACAAACACTGATAGACCTTAAAGTGTACAGTTGTCGGCAGAGTGAAACATTGTGGGACAAACACTGACATACCTTAAAGTGTACTGTTGTCGGCAGAGTGAAACATTGTGGGACAAACACTGACAGACCATAGAGTGTACAGTTGTCAGCAGATTCAAACACTGTGGGACAGACACTGACAGTTCTTAGAGTATACTGTTGTCGGCAGAGTGAAACATTGTGGGAAAGAAACTGACAGACCTTAGAGTGTACAGTTGTCCACAGAGTGAAACACTGTTTGACAGACGTTTACAGACCTTAGAGTGTACAGTTGTCGGTGGAGGAAAACCAGAGGGGACAGACACCGACAGACCTTAGAGTGTACAATTTGTCGGCAGAGTGAAACACTCTAGGGCAGACACTGACATACCTTAGAGTGTACAATTGTCTTCCGAGTGAAACATTGTGGAAGAGACACTGACATACCTTAGATTGTACAGATGTCGGCAGAGTGAAACATTGTGGGAGAGACACTGACAGACCTTAGAGTGTACAGTTGTTGGCAGAGTGAAAGATTGCGAGAGAGATATTGACAGACCTTAGATTGTACAATTGTCGGCAGAGTGAAACATTGTGGGACAGACACTGATAGATCTTAGAGTGTACAGTTGTCTGCAGAGTGAAACACTGTGGGACACACACTGACAGACCTTAGAGTGTACAGTTGTCGGCAGAGTGAAACATTGTGGGACAGACACTGACAGACCTTAGAGTGTACAGTTGTCTGCAGAGTGAAACACTTTGGGTCAGACACTGAAATACCTTAGAGTGTACATTTATCGGCAGAGTGAAACACTGTGGGACAGACATTGACAGACCTTAGAGTGTACAGTTGTCTGCAGAGTGAAACAGTGTGAGACGGACACTGACAGACCTTAGAGTGTACAGTTGTCTGCAGAGTGAAACACTGTGGGACAGACACTCACAGACCTTAGAGTGTACAGTTGTCGACAGAGTGAAACACTGTGGGACAGACACTGACAGACCTTAGAGTGTACAGTTGTCGATCGAGTGAAACACTGTGGGCCAGACACTGACAGAACTTAGAGTGTACAGTTGTCTGCAGAGTGAAACACTGTGGGACAGACACTGACAGACCTTAGAGTGTACAGTTGTCGTCAGAGTGAAACATTGTAGGGCAGACACTGACATACCTTAGAGTAAACAGTTGTCGGAAGAGTGAAACAACGTGGGAGAGACACTGACAGACCTTAGAGTGTACAGGTGTCGGCAGAGTGAAACATTGTGGGACAGACACTGACAGACCTTAGAGTGTACTGTTGTCGGCAGAGTGAAACATTGTGGGACAAACACTGATAGACCTTAAAGTGTACAGTTGTCGGCAGAGTGAAACATTGTGGGACAAACACTGACATACCTTAAAGTGTACTGTTGTCGGCAGAGTGAAACATTGTGGGACAAACACTGACAGACCATAGAGTGTACAGTTGTCAGCAGATTCAAACACTGTGGGACAGACACTGACAGTTCTTAGAGTATACTGTTGTCGGCAGAGTGAAACATTGTGGGAAAGAAACTGACAGACCTTAGAGTGTACAGTTGTCCACAGAGTGAAACACTGTTTGACAGACGTTTACAGACCTTAGAGTGTACAGTTGTCGGTGGAGGAAAACCAGAGGGGACAGACACCGACAGACCTTAGAGTGTACAATTTGTCGGCAGAGTGAAACACTCTAGGGCAGACACTGACATACCTTAGAGTGTACAATTGTCTTCCGAGTGAAACATTGTGGAAGAGACACTGACATACCTTAGATTGTACAGATGTCGGCAGAGTGAAACATTGTGGGAGAGACACTGACAGACCTTAGAGTGTACAGTTGTTGGCAGAGTGAAAGATTGCGAGAGAGATATTGACAGACCTTAGATTGTACAATTGTCGGCAGAGTGAAACATTGTGGGACAGACACTGATAGATCTTAGAGTGTACAGTTGTCTGCAGAGTGAAACACTGTGGGACACACACTGACAGACCTTAGAGTGTACAGTTGTCGGCAGAGTGAAACATTGTGGGACAGACACTGACAGACCTTAGAGTGTACAGTTGTCTGCAGAGTGAAACACTTTGGGTCAGACACTGAAATACCTTAGAGTGTACATTTATCGGCAGAGTGAAACACTGTGGGACAGACATTGACAGACCTTAGAGTGTACAGTTGTCTGCAGAGTGAAACAGTGTGAGACGGACACTGACAGACCTTAGAGTGTACAGTTGTCTGCAGAGTGAAACACTGTGGGACAGACACTCACAGACCTTAGAGTGTACAGTTGTCGACAGAGTGAAACACTGTGGGACAGACACTGACAGACCTTAGAGTGTACAGTTGTCGATCGAGTGAAACACTGTGGGCCAGACACTGACAGAACTTAGAGTGTACAGTTGTCGTCAGAGTGAAACATTGTGGGACAGACGCTGACAGACCTTAGAGTGTACAGTTGTCGGCAGAGTGAAACACTCTTGCACAGACACTGACAGACGTTAGAGTGTACTGTTGCCGGCAGAGTAAAACACTGTGGGACAGACACTGACAGACCTAAGAATGTACAGTTGTCGGCAGAGTGAAATATTGTGGGATAGACACTGACAGACCTTAGAGTGTACAGTTGTCGGCCGAGTGAAACACTGTGGGACAGACACTGACAGACCTTATAGTGTACATTTGTCGGCCGAGTGAAACACTGTAGGGCAGACACTGACATACCTTAGAGTAAACAGTTGTCGGAAGAGTGAAACAACGTGGGAGAGACACTGACAGACCTTAGAGTGTACAGGTGTCGGCAGAGTGAAACATTGTGGGACAGACACTGAGAGACGTTAGAGTGTACACTTGTCAGGAGATTGAAATACTGTGGGACAGACACTGACAGACCTTAGAGTGTACATTTGTCGGCAGAGTGAAACATGGTGGGAAAGAAACTTTCAGACCTTAGAGTGTACAGTTGTCCACAGAGTGAAACACTGTGTGACAGACGTTTACAGACCTTAGAGTGTACAGTTGTCGGTGGAGGAAAACCAGAGGGGACAGACACCGACAGACCTTAGAGTTTACAATTTGTCGGCAGAGTGAAACATTGTGGGACAGACACTGATAGATCTTAGAGTGTAGAGTTGTCGGCAGAGTGAAACATTGTGGGACAGACACTGACAGACCTTAGAGTGTACATTTGTCGGCAGAGTGAAACACTGTGGGACAGACACTGACAGACCTTAGAGTGTAAAGTTGTCAGCAGAGTGAAACACTGTGGGACAAACACTGACAGACGTTAGAGTGTACAGTTGTCGTCAGAGTGAAACATTGTTGGACAGACACTGACATACCTTAGAGTGTACAGGTTTCGGCAGAGTGAAACACTGTGGGACAGTCATTTACAGACCTTAGAGTGTAAAGTTATCGGCAGAATGAAACACTGTGGGACAGACGAAGACGGACATTAGAGTGTACAGTTGTCGGCAGAGTGAAACACTGTGGGACAGACACTGAGATACCTTAGAGTGTACAGTTGTCGGCAGAGTAAAACACTGTTGGACAGACACTGACAGACCTTAGAGTGTACAGTTGTCGGCAGAGTGAAACATTGTGGGACAGACACTGACAGACGTTAGAGTGTACACTTGTCAGGAGATTGAAATACTGTGGGACAGACACTGACAGACCTTAGAGTGTACATTTGTCGGCAGAGTGAAACATTGTGGGAAACAAACTGTCAGACCTTAGAGTGTACAGTTGTCCACAGAGTGAAACACTGTGTGACAGACGTTTACAGACATTAGAGTGTACAGTTGTCGGTGGAGGAAAACCAGAGGGGACAGACACCGACAGACCTTAGAGTGTACAATTTGTCGGCAGAGTGAAACACTCTAGGGCAGACACTGACATACCTTAGAGTGTACAATTGTCTTCCGAGTGAAACATTGTGGAAGCGACACTGACAAACCTTAGACTGTACAGATGTCGGCGGAGTGAAACTCTGTGGGAGATACACTGGCAGGCCTTAGAGTGTACAGTTGTCGGCAGAGTGAAACATTGTGAGAGAGACATTGAGAGACCTTAGATTGTACAGTTGTCGGCCGAGTGAAACATTGTGGGACAGACACTGATAGATCTTAGAGTGTACAGTTGTCAGCAGAGTGAAACACTGTGGGACAGACACTGAAAGACCTTAGAGTGTACAGTTGTCGGCCGAGTGAAACACTGTCGGACAGACACTGAGAGACCTAAGAATCTACAGTTGTCTGCAGAGTGAAACACTGTCGAATAGTCAGTTACAGACCTTAGAGTGTACAGTCGTTGGCCGAGTGAAACACTGTGGGAGAGACACCTAGAGACCTTAGAGTGTACAGTTGTTGGCAGAGTGAAACACTGTGGGACAGACATTGACAGACCTTAGAGTGTACAGTTGTCGGCCGAGTGAAACATTGTGGGACAGACACTTATAGATCTTAGAGTGTAGAGTTGTCGGCAGAGTGAAACATTGTGGGACAGACACTGACAGACCTTAGAGTGTACAGTTGTCTGCAGAGTGAAACAGTGTGAGACAGACACTGACAGACCTTAGAGTGTACAGTTGTCTGTAGAGTGAAACACTGTGGGACAGACACTGACAGACCTTAGAGTGTACAGTTGTCAACAGAGTGAAACACTGTGGGACAGACGCTGACAGACCTTAGAGTGTACAGTTGTCTGCAGAGTGAAACACTCTTGGAAAGACACTGACAGACGTTAGAGTGTACTGTTGCCGGCAGAGTGAAACAGTGTGGGACAGACACTGACGGACCTTATAGTGTACATTTGTCGGCCGAGTGAAACACTGTAGGGCAGACACTGACATACCTTAGAGTAAACAGTTGTCGGAAGAGTGAAACAACGTGGGAGAGACACTGACAGACCTTAGAGTGTACAGGTGTCGGCAGAGTGAAACATTGTGGGACAGACACTGACAGTCGTTAGAGTGTACACTTGTCAGGAGATTGAAATACTGTGGGACAGACACTGACAGACCTTAGAGTGTACATTTGTCGGCAGAGTGAAACACTGTGGGAAAGAAACTGTCAGACCTTAGAGTGTACAGTTGTCCACAGAGTGAAACACTGTGTTACAGACGTTTACAGACCTTAGAGTGTACAGTTGTCGGTGGAGGAAAACCAGAGGGGACAGACACCGACAGACCTTAGAGTGTACAATTTGTCGGCAGAGTGAAACACTCTAGGGCAGACACTGACATACCTTAGAGTGTACAATTGTCTTCCGAGTGAAACATTGTGGAAGAGACACTGACAAACCTTAGACTGTACAGATGTCGGCGGAGTGAAACTCTGTGGGAGAGACATTGACAGACCTTTGATTGTACAGTTGTCGGCCGAGTGAAACATTGTGGGACAGACACTGATAGATCTTAGAGTGTAAAGTTGTCGGCAGAGTGAAACATTGTGGGACAGACACTGATAGACCTTAGAGTGTACATTTGTCGGCAGAGTGAAACACTGTGGGACAGACACTGACAGACCTTAGAGTGTACAGTTGTCAGCAGAGTGAAACACTGTGGGACAGACACTGACAGACCTTAGAGTGTACAGTTGTCGTCAGAGTGAAACATTGTAGGGCAGACACTGACATACCTTAGAGTAAACAGTTGTCGGAAGAGTGAAACAACGTGGGAGAGACACTGACAGACCTGAGAGTGTACAGGTGTCGGCAGAGTAAAACATTGTGGGACAGAAACTGACAGACCTTAGAGTGTACAGTTGTCGGCCGAGTGAAACACTGTAGGGCAGACACTGACATACCTTAGAGTAAACAGTTGTCGGAAGAGTGAAACAACGTGGGAGAGACACTGACAGACCTTAGAGTGTACAGGTGTCGGCAGAGTGAAACATTGTGGGACAGACACTGACAGACGTTAGAGTGTACACTTGTCAGGAGATTGAAATACTGTGGGACAGACACTGACAGACCTTAGAGTGTACATTTGTCGGCAGAGTGAAACATTGTGGGAAAGAAACTGTCAGACCTTAGAGTGTACAGTTGTCCACAGAGTGAAACACTGTGTGACAGACGTTTACAGACCTTAGAGTGTACAGTTGTCGGTGGAGGAAAACCAGAGGGGACAGACACCGACAGACCTTAGAGTGTACAATTTGTCGGCAGAGTGAAACACTCTAGGGCAGACACTGACATACCTTAGAGTGTACAATTGTCTTCCGAGTGAAACATTGTGGAAGAGACACTGACAAACCTTAGACTGTACAGATGTCGGCGGAGTGAAACTCTGTGGGAGAGACATTGACAGACCTTAGATTGTACAGTTGTCGGCCGAGTGAAACATTGTGGGACAGACACTGATAGATCTTAGAGTGTAGAGTTGTCGGCAGAGTGAAACACTGTGGGACAGACACTGACAGACCTTAGAGTGTACATTTGTCGGCAGAGTGAAACACTGTGGGACAGACACTGACAGACCTTAGAGTGTACAGTTGTCAGCAGAGTGAAACACTGTGGGACAGACACTGACAGACCTTAGAGTGTACAGTTGTCGTCAGAGTGAAACATTGTTGGACAGACACTGAGATACCTTAGAGTGTACAGGTTTTGGCAGAGTGAAACACTGTGGGACAGTCATTTACAGACCTTAGAGTGTAAAGTTATCGGCAGAGTGAAACACTGTGGGACAGACACTGACAGACATTAGAGTGTACAGTTGTCGGCAGAGTGAAACACTGTGGGACAGACACTGAGATACCTTAGAGTGTACAGTTGTCGGCAGAGTAAAACACTGTTTGACAGACACTGACAGACCTAAGAATGTACAGTTGTCGGCAGAGTGAAACACTGTAGGACACACAGTGACAGTCCTCAGAGTGGACAGTTGTCTGTGGAGGAAAACCAGAGGGGACAGACACTGACAGACCTTAGAGTGCACAGGTGTCGGCTAAGTGAAACACTGTGGGACAGTCACTGACAGACCTTAGAGTCTACAGTTGTCGGCAGAGTGAAACATTGTGGGACAGACATATACAGACCTTAGAGTGTACAGTTGTCGGCAGAGTGAAACACTGTGGGACAGACGCTGACAGACCTTAGAGTGTACAGTTGTCGGCAGTGTGAAACACTGTGGGACAGACACTGACAGACATAAGAGTGTACAGGTGTCGGCAGAGTGAAACATTGTGGGACAGACACTGACAGACCTTAGAGTGTACAGTTGTCGGCCGAGTGAAACACTGTGGGACAGACACTGACAGACCTTAGAGTGTACAGTTGTCGGCAGAGTGAAACATTGTGGGACAGACACTGACAGACGTTAGAGTGTACACTTGTCAGGAGATTGAAATACTGTGGGACAGACACTGACAGACCTTAGAGTGTACATTTGTCGGCAGAGTGAAACATTGTGGGAAAGAAACTGTCAGACCTTAGAGTGTACAGTTGTCCACAGAGTGAAACACTGTGTGACAGACGTTTACAGACCCTAGAGTGTACAGTTGTCGGTGGAGGAAAACCAGAGGGGACAGACACCGACACACCTTAGAGTGTACAATTTGTCGGCAGAGTGAAACACTCTAGGGCAGACACTGACATACCTTAGAGTGTACAATTGTCTTCCGAGTGAAACATTGTGGAAGGGACACTGACAAACCTTAGACTGTACAGATGTCGGCGGAGTGAAACTCTGTGGGAGAGACACTGGCAGGCCTTAGAGTGTACAGTTGTCGGCAGAGTGAAACATTGTGAGAGAGACATTGACAGACCTTCGATTGTACAGTTGTCGGCCGAGTGAAACATTGTGGGACAGACACTGATAGATCTTAGAGTGTAGAGTTGTCGGCAGAGTGAAACATTGTGGGACAGACACTGACAGACCTTAGAGTGTACAGTTGTCGGATGAGTGAAACACTGTGGGACAGACACTGACAGACCTTAGAGTGTACAGTTGTCAGCAGAGTGAAACACTGTGGGACAGACACTGACAGACCTTAGAGTGTACAGTTGTCGTCAGAGTGAAACACTGTAGGGCAGACACTGACATACCTTAGAGTAAACAGTTGTCGGAAGAGTGAAACAACGTGGGAGAGACACTGACACACCTGAGAGTGTACAGGTGTCGGCAGAGTGAAACATTGTGGGACAGAAACTGACAGACCTTAGAGTGTACAGTTGTCGGCCGAGTGAAACACTGTAGGGCAGACACTGACATACCTTAGAGTAAACAGTTGTCGGAAGAGTGAAACAACGTGGGAGAGACACTGACAGACCTTAGAGTGTACAGGTGTCGGTAGAGTGAAACATTGTGGGACAGACACTGACAGACGTTAGAGTGTACACTTGTCAGGAGATTGAAATACTGTGGGACAGACACTGACAGACCTTAGAGTGTACATTTGTCGGCAGAGTGAAACATTGTGGGAAAGAAACTGTCAGACTTTAGAGTGTACAGTTGTCCACAGAGTGAAACACTGTGTGACAGACGTTTACAGACCTTAGAGTGTACAGTTGTCGGTGGAGGAAAACCAGAGGGGACAGACACCGACAGACCTTAGAGTGTACAATTTGTCGGCAGAGTGAAACACTCTAGGGCAGACACTGACATACCTTAGAGTGTACAATTGTCTTCCGAGTGAAACATTGTGGAAGAGACACTGACAAACCTTAGACTGTACAGATGTCGGCGGAGTGAAACTCTGTGGGAGAGACATTGACAGACCTTAGATTGTACAGTTGTCGGCCGAGAGAAACATTGTGGGACAGACACTGATAGATCTTAGAGTGTACAGTTGTCGTCAGAGTGAAACATTGTTGGACAGACACTGACATACCTTAGAGTGTACAGGTTTTGGCAGAGTGAAACACTGTGGGACAGTCATTTACAGACCTTAGAGTGTAAAGTTATCGGCAGAGTGAAACACTGTGGGACAGACGCTGACAGACATTAGAGTGTACAGTTGTCGGCAGAGTGAAACACTGTGGGACAGACACTGAGATACCTTAGAGTGTACAGTTGTCGGCAGAGTAAAACACTGTTTGACAGACACTGACAGACCTAAGAATGTACAGTTGTCGGCAGAGTGAAACACTGTAGGACACACAGTGACAGTCTTCAGAGTGGACAGTTGTCTGTGGAGGAAAACCAGAGGGGACAGACACTGACAGACCTTAGAGTGTACATTTATCGGAAGAGTGAAACATTGTGGGGCAGACACTGACATACCTTAGAGTGTACAGATGTCGGCTAAGTGAAACACTGTGGGACAGTCACTGACAGACCTTAGAGTCTACAGTGTTCGGCAGAGTGAAACATTGTGGGACAGACATATACAGACCTTAGAGTGTACAGTTGTCGGCAGAGTGAAACACTGGGGGACAGACACTGACAGACCTTAGAGTGTACAGTTGTCGGCAGTGTGAAACACTGTGGGACAGACACTGACAGACATAAGAGTGTACAGGTGTCGGCAGAGTGAAACATTGTGGGACAGACACTGACAGACCTTAGAGTGTACAGTTGTCGGCCGAGTGAAACACTGTGGGACAGACACTGACAGACCTTAGAGTGTACAGTTGTCGGCAGAGTGAAACATTGTGGGACAGACACTGACAGACGTTAGAGTGTACACTTGTCAGGAGATTGAAATACTGTGGGACAGACACTGACAGACCTTAGAGTGTACATTTTTCGGCAGAGTGAAACATTGTGGGAAAGAAACTGTCAGACCTTAGAGTGTACAGTTGTCCACAGAGTGAAACACTGTGTGACAGACGTTTACAGACCCTAGAGTGTACAGTTGTCGGTGGAGGAAAACCAGAGGGGACAGACACCGACAGACCTTAGAGTGTACAATTTGTCGGCAGAGTGAAACACTCTAGGGCAGACACTGAGATACCTTAGAGTGTACAATTGTTTTCCGAGTGAAACATTGTGGAAGGGACACTGACAAACCTTAGACTGTACAGATGTCGGCGGAGTGAAACTCTGTGGGAGAGACACTGGCAGGCCTTAGAGTGTACAGTTGTCGGCAGAGTGAAACATTGTGAGAGAGACATTGACAGACCTTAGATTGTACAGTTGTCGGCCGAGTGAAACATTGTGGGACAGACACTGATAGATCTTAGAGTGTAGAGTTGTCGGCAGAGTGAAACATTGTGGGACAGACACTGACAGACCTTAGAGTGTACAGTTGTCGGATGAGTGAAACACTGTGGGACAGACACTGACAGACCTTAGAGTGTACAGTTGTCAGCAGAGTGAAACACTGTGGGACAGACACTGACAGACCTTAGAGTGTACAGTTGTCGTCAGAGTGAAACATTGTAGGGCAGACACTGACATACCTTAGAGTAAACAGTTGTCGGAAGAGTGAAACAACGTGGGAGAGACACTGACAGACCTGAGAGTGTACAGGTGTCGGCAGAGTGAAACATTGTGGGACAGAAACTGACAGACCTTAGAGTGTACAGTTGTCAGCCGAGTGAAACACTGTAGGGCACACACTGACATACCTTAGAGTAAACAGTTGTCGGAAGAGTGAAACAACGTGGGAGAGACACTGACAGACCTTAGAGTGTACAGGTGTCGGTAGAGTGAAACATTGTGGGACAGACACTGACAGCCGTTAGAGTGTACACTTGTCAGGAGATTGAAATACTGTGGGACAGACACTGACAGACCTTAGAGTGTACATTTGTCGGCAGAGTGAAACATTGTGGGAAAGAAACTGTCAGACCTTAGAGTGTACAGTTGTCCACAGAGTGAAACACTGTGTTACAGACGTTTACAGACCTTAGAGTGTACAGTTGTCGGTGGAGGAAAACCAGAGGGGACAGACACCGACAGACCTTAGAGTGTACAATTTGTCGGCAGAGTGAAACACTCTAGGGCAGACACTGACATACCTTAGAGTGTACAATTGTCTTCCGAGTGAAACATTGTGGAAGAGACACTGACAAACCTTAGACTGTACAGATGTCGGCGGAGTGAAACTCTGTGGGAGAGACATTGACAGACCTTAGATTGTACAGTTGTCGGCCGAGAGAAACATTGTGGGACAGACACTGATAGATCTTAGAGTGTAGAGTTGTCGGCAGAGTGAAACACTGTGGGACAGACACTGACAGACCTTAGAGTGTACAGTTGTCGGCAGAGTGAAACACTGTGGGACAGACACTGACAGACCTTAGAGTGTACAGTTGTCGTCAGAATGAAACATTGTTGGACAGACACTGACATACCTTAGAGTGTACAGGTTTTGGCAGAGTGAAACACTGTGGGACAGTCATTTACAGACCTTAGAGTGTAAAGTTATCGGCAGAGTGAAACACTGTGGGACAGACGCTGACAGACATTAGAGTGTACAGTTGTCGGCAGAGTGAAACACTGTGGGACAGACACTGAGATACCTTAGAGTGTACAGTTGTCGGCAGAGTAAAACACTGTTTGACAGACACTGACAGACCTAAGAATGTACAGTTGTCGGCAGAGTGAAACACTGTAGGACACACAGTGACAGTCTTCAGAGTGGACAGTTGTCTGTGGAGGAAAACCAGAGGGGACAGACACTGACAGACCTTAGAGTGTACATTTATCGGAAGAGTGAAACATTGTGGGGCAGACACTGACATACCTTAGAGTGTACAGATGTCGGCTAAGTGAAACACTGTGGGACAGTCACTGACAGACCTTAGAGTCTACAGTTGTCGGCAGAGTGAAACATTGTGGGACAGACATATACAGACCTTAGAGTGTACAGTTGTCGGCAGAGTGAAACACTGTGGGACAGACACTGACAGACCTTAGAGTGTACAGTTGTCGGCAGTGTGAAACACTGTGGGACAGACACTGACAGACATAAGAGTGTACAGGTGTCGGCCGAGTGAAACATTGTGGGACAGACACTGACAGACCTTAGAGTGTACAGTTTTCGGCCGAGTGAAACACTGTGGGACAGACACTGACAGACCTTAGAGTGTACAGTTGTCGGCAGAGTGAAACATTGTGGGACAGACACTGACAGACGTTAGAGTGTACACTTGTCAGGAGATTGAAATACTGTGGCACAGACACTGACAGACCTTAGAGTGTACATTTTTCGGCAGAGTGAAACATTGTGGGAAAGAAACTGTCAGACCTTAGAGTGTACAGTTGTCCACAGAGTGAAACACTGTGTGACAGACGTTTACAGACCTTAGAGTGTACAGTCGTCGGTGGAGGCAAACCAGAGGGGACAGACACCGACAGACCTTAGAGTGTACAATTTGTCGGCAGAGTGAAACACTCTAGGGCAGACACTGACATACCTTAGAGTGTACAATTGTCTTCCGAGTGAAACATTGTGAAAGAGACACTGACAAACCTTAGACTGTACAGATGTCGGCGGAGTGAAACTCTGTGGGAGAGACACTGGCAGGCCTTAGAGTGTACAGTTGTCGGCAGAGAGAAACATTGTGGGACAGACACTGACAGACCTTAGAGTGTACAGTTGTCGGATGAGTGAAACAATGTGGGACACACTGACAGACCTTAGACTGTACAGTTGTCGGCATAGTGAAACATTATGGGACAGAAACTGATAGACCTTAGAGTGTACAGTTATCCGTGAGTGAAACACTGTGTGACAGACATTTACAGACCTAAGAGTGTACAGTTGTCGGCAGAGTGAAACATTGTGGAACAGAAACTGACAGACCTTAGAGTGTACAGTTTTTTCACTGAGTGAAACATTGTGGGACAAACGCTGAGAGGCCTTAAAGTGTACAGTTGTCCGCAGAATGAAACACTGTGGGACAGACAGTGAGAGACCTAAGAGTGTACAGTTGTCAGCAGAGTGAAACACTGCGGGACAGACACTGACAGACCTTAGAGTGTACAGTTGTCGGCCGAGTGAAACACTGTCGGACAGACACTGAGAGACCTAAGAATCTACAGTTGTCGGCAGAGTGAAACACTGTGGAATAGTCAGTTACAGACCTTAGAGTGTACAGTCGTTGGCCGAGTGAAACACTGTGGGAGAGACACCTACAGACCTTAGAGTGTACAGTTGTTGGCAGAGTGAAACACTGTGGGACAGACACTGAGAGACCTTAGAGTGTGCAGTTATCTGCAGAGTGAAACATTGTGGGATGGACATTGACAGAACTTAGAATGTACAATTTTCGGCCGAGTGAAACACTGTTGGACAGACCCTGACAGACATAAGAGTGTACAGTTGTTCGACGAGTGAAACATTGTGGGACAGACAATGAAAGACCTAAGAGTGTACAGTTGTCGGCAGAGTAAAACATTGTGGGACAGACAATAACAGACCTTAGAGTGTAAAGTTGTCGGCAGAATGAAACACTGTGGGACAGACACTGACAGACCTTAGAGTGTACAGTTGTCGTTCGAGCAAAACACTGTGGGACAGACAATAACATACCTAAGAGTGTACAGTTGTCGTTCGAGCAAAACACTGTTGGACAGACAATAACATACCTAAGAGTTTACAGTTGTCGGCTAAGTGAAACATTGTGGAACAGACACTGACAGACCTAAGAGTTTACAGTTGTCGGACGAGTGAAACACTGTGGGACAGACACTGACAGACCTAAGAGTTTACAGTTGTCGGACGAGTGAAACACTGTGGGACAGACATTGACAGACCTTAGAGTGTACAGTTGTCGGCTAAGTGAAACACTGTGGGCAGACACTGACAGACCTAAGAGGGTACAGTTGTCGGCTAAGTGAAACACTGTGGGACAGACACTGACAGACCTAAGAGTGTACAGTTGTCGGCATAGTGAAACATTGTGAAACAGACACTGACAAACCTTAGAGCGTACAATTTTCGGCAGAGTGAAACATTGTGGAAGAGACACTGACAGACCTAAGAGTTTACAGTTGTCGGCAGAGTAGAACATTGTGGAAGAGACACTGACAGACATAAGAGTGTACAGTTGTCGGCAGAGTAAAACATTGTGGAAGAGACACTGACAGACATAAGAGTGTTCAGGTGTCGGCAGAGTGAAACATTGTGGAAGAGACACTGACAGACATAAGAGTGTACAGTTGTCGGACGAGTAAAACATTGTGGAAGAGACACTGACAGACATAAGAGTGTACAGTTGTCGGCAGAGTAAAACATTGTGGGACAGACACTGAGAGACCTAAGAGTGTACAGTTGTCGGCAGAGTAAAACATTGTGGGACAGACAATAACAGACCTTAGAGTATACAGTTGTCGGCAGAGTGAAACATTGTGGGACACACACCTACAGACCTTAGATTGTACAGTTGTCGGCAGAGTGAAACACTGTAGGACAGACACTGATATACCTTTGAGTGTACAGTTGTCCGCAGAGTGAAACATTGTGAGAAAGACACTCACAGACCTTAAAGTGTACAGTTGTCGGCAGAGTGAAACATTGTTGGATAGACACAGACAGACCTTAGAGTGTACAGTTGTCGTTCGAGCAAAACACTGTGGGACAGACACTAACATACCGAAGAGTGTACAGTTGTCAGCAGAGTGAAACATTGTGGAACAGACACTGACAGACATCAAAGTGTTCAGTTGTCGGCGGATGAAAACCAGAGGGGACAGACACTGAGAGAACTTAGATTGTACAGTTGTCGGCAGAGTGAAACACTGTAGGACAGACACTGATATACCTTGGAGTGTACAGTTGTCAGCAGAGTGAAACACTGCGGGACAGACACTGACAGACCTTAGATTGTACAGTTGTCGGCAGAGTGAAACACTGTAGGACAGACACTGATATACCTTGGAGTGTACAGTTGTCGGCTAAGTGAAACATTGTGGAACAGACACTGACAGACCTAAGAGTTTACAGTTGTCAGCAGAGTGAAACACTGCGGGACAGACACTGACAGACCTTAGATTGTACAGTTGTCGGCAGAGTGAAACACTGTAGGACAGACACTGATATACCTTGGAGTGTACAGTTGTCGGCTAAGTGAAACATTGTGGAACAGACACTGACAGACCTTAGAGTGTACAGTTGTCGGCTAAGTGAAACATTGTGAAACAGACACTGACAAACCTTAGAGTGTACAGTTGTCCGGAGAGTAAAACATTGTGGGACAAACACTGACAGACCTTAGAGTGTACAGTTGTCCGCTGAGTGAAACATTGTGGGACAGACACTGACAGACCTAAGACTGTACAGTTGTCGGCAGAGTGAAACACTCTGGTACAGACACTGACAGACCTTAGTGTGTACAGTTGTCGGCAGAGTGAGACATTGAGGGACAGACACTGACAGACATTAGAGTGTACTGTGGGACAGGCACCTGCAGACCTTTGAGTGTACAGTTGTGAGCGGAGTGAAACATTGGGGGACAGACACTGACAGACGTTAGAGTGTACAGTTGTCGGCCATTTGAAACATTGTGGGATAGACACCTACAGGCCTAAGAGTGTACAGTTTTCGCAGGAGTGAAACATTTTAGGACAGACATTGACAGACCTTAGAGTGTACAGTTGTCAGCGGAGTGAAACACTGTGGAACAGACACTGACAGACCTTAGAGTGTACAGTTGTCCGCCAAGTGAAACACTGTGGGACAGACACCTACAGACCTTAGAGTGTACAGTTGTCGCGGGAGTGAAACATTGTGTGACAGACACTTACATACCATGGAGGGTACAGTTTTCGGTGGAGTGAAAAGCTATGGAAGAGACACTGATATACCTTGGAGTGTACAGTTGTCAGGGGAGTGAAACACTCTGGGACAGACAATGATAGACCTTGGAGTGTACAGTTTTCGGCAGAGTGAATCACTGTGGGACAGACTATGACAGACCTAAGAGTGTACAGTTATTTATTTGTTGTATTTTTGCTAATTTTTTCTCTACTTGCTTCTTTTGCTATATTTTTGTTATATTATTGCTTAGCAGTTGCTATGTTTGCTATATTTTTTGCTTAGAGGTTGCTTCATTTGCTAAGCAGTTGCTATATTTTTGCTAGGCAATTGCATAAGCAGCTGGTTGATCGGTTTTTAATACGAGTTTACAATGTTTCGTTTCCGCTAACAGTTTTCTGACTTGATCTCGCTCGAGCTTGGTATAAAAAACATCATTTTCGGGTAAACATTCCTCAAATGAATCTCGGTCTTTGCAATGAAACAGTGCTACCCACTTAGTCTGCTCTCTGAGATCTTTCAGGACAGAGTTGTATTTTTGAGTAGGTACCCAAACGCTATGTTCCATTTGCCGACCGGAGAATGCTAAATATGAAAGCATATCTTTCTTTTTGGTAAGTTCTTTACTCGCACTGCAGTCGTCTATTATGAAAAGGGTTGATTCTCCTTTGTATTTTTCGTGACATACTCGTAAACAGTCTTGTAAAGGATCACCCGAATCAACTCTGTACACCCCGGGATCCTTCATTACCCAATCTATCGATAGGTATGTTTTGTTAACGTTTATAGTCGGGCACAGAATAATAATATGGTAGAAAACATTCTGATAATGACTTTGTAAAATATCTAGAATAAAAGCTGTTTTTCCACAACCCGTTTGCCAGAAGATGATAGCGCAGTGCGGTTCTTTAAGTAAAAGATAATTAATAGATCGCTTGCATGAATCTTCCATTCTGTATATTAAGTATTAATATTAAGTGTATAATCACGTGCAAATATAAGTTTAATTTACCAGCCGCTTCCTGGTGCTTCGTTATCTGTATAGTAATCCTCAATGGCATTTTCTATTTTCCGCCCACTTCCATGGAAGTTGGTCATCGTCCGTGGTTCGAATGTCGAGCCATAGCGCATACTTCGTGGTAAGGTATTCAGCCATCGATACATCCCCGAGAGACAGATCTTTCACGACCGCGTTAACTTCTCGGCTTCGTTTCATAGAAGGGAGTTTTTAATCTCATCCCACTGTTGACTATATAGTTGATTAGGCACTCCCTCGACAATCAATTCTACTGTTGTAATCTTGGGATTGTAGAAATTCTTGGTATCTCTTGCAAATGCATCAGAGGGGTCCTCGAACAACATTAAAATACCTTTCAACGATCTAGCGAGGACGTTTACATTGATATTCCACGTCATATGTTTTTTGTTCCTGGTGATCTTTAGATGTCGAAGCACGTGATCGTACAAAATGGTTAAATTTCCGGTATACTGGGTACGAATTTGTCTGGCTAATTCAGGATCTGTTATCATATCATACTCCAGTGAGATATTGTCAATAGAATAGCTAGTACCATCTTCAGCGGCTTTGATTACTCTGCTGTAGTCATTAAAAGTGAGTTCGTATTCTAACCTATCGCCTAGGGATGCTTCATAGAAGGGCATGTGACTATCTAGTAATTCAAAGTCTAGCAGAATATAGAATCGGTTAACTAATGTATCAGCAACAGTCTTATCTCCTACGACGGTATTATCACCACTATCAGCACACACACGCAGTCTCAATGTGTTCTGATTACACCTTGGTACTGTAAGTTTTCCCGTTCTTTAGCCGTTCTCCAGAGATCCATGTATCAGAAATATACATCGCTGTCGACAAAACTTCATTGCCGCTAATTTTAATCGCGATTTTCTTAACAATCACACGACCTATGTTCTGAACGAGCTCTCTGCTAGCGTCGGTAGAATTCAAACTAATTGTAAATGATAGTCGTGCAGTTCCCGGAACTTACACATCGTGTGCGCTGAGATTAGGAAAGCGAACCAGAAGTGTTTCATTCTGATCAGTTGTACTCGGGTTATTAGTTATAGTTACAGACTGGCGAATTGGCAAAAGTAATTATTGACAGCTTTCTTGATTGTGTTCACGTAAATGTAAACGAGGCTGCTGACAAACTGTGGACTTTATTTCAGATTGTTCGTGCGCACATGGAAAAGACGCCGACACATTTTAAGGCTGCAAATAAACAACCTGGGTGGTTTGATGAGGAATGTTCAGTCAAAAAACGAATTACATATGAAAATCAATACGAAAACAAACCTAGCAGGGTATTCAGAGTAATGCAAAGGAGATTACTTTCAATAAAGAAATGACAGATCGCATTAACTCCGCTGGTCGTGATAGACATCGTTCAGTAATTTGGCACACAGTAAAATTAATGTAATGCGGTAAAGGTGATGGGGAAAGTTTGTCCCCACTTGCATGGTATACATATTTTAAAGTACTCTTAAATCCAAAAACGTCAGCGCAAACGGATTTTGACTTCAAGGTATCTGTGTTTGTTAAAAAACATGATTGTTTGAATTGTGACGATTGCAACAATGCAGATATCCTGTCGGATTTCATATCTGGAGATGAAGTAAGATGGGCCATTAAATCATTAAAACCGGTTTTAAGCTCCAGGATTAGATGGTTTGCCACCGGAGTTTTACAAGAATGCTTTGCAATTCGTTCCATATATATATATCTTTTGTTTAAATCTATTTAGGATACTGGAATTTTCCCCAATTCATGGAATGTTGGAATGATATTGCCGCTTTTCAAGAAGGGAGGGCGACAAGTCTGATCCTAATAATTACAGGGGCATTTCACTGCTAAATGTAATGGGGAAATTGTTTACATCCATTATTGAACGTAGACTACGGCAGTGGTTGGAAGTAAATGAAGTTTTAACAGAAGCCCAAGCTGGTTTCAGACACGATCATTCGACTAGCGACAATATCTTTGTTCTACAGTCTTTAGCGCAAAAATATCTTAGAAAACCTAAGCATCCGTTTTATGCCGCATTTATTGACTTCCGGAAAGCGTTTGATTCTGTTGATAGAACTAAGTAATTATATCTGCTTTTAAGGAAAGGCAAACATGGCAAAACGTTTCAAGTTTTAAAGAATATGTATGAAAATGTTTTTGCTTGTGTTCGTACGGGAAAGTTTAGAACTGACGCATTTCAGAGCTCCAGTGGAGTCTGACAAGGCTGTATGTTAAGCCCTCCGTTATGTACATTTTTTTATAAACCAACCTGCATCAGATTTAGATAATAGTGTAACAAAAGGAACATTTTTGTGAATGAGGTTATTGATGAAATCAAATTGTTGCTGTTTGCAGATGACATTGTCTTAGTAGGGGACTCTGTAATTGAGGTACAGAGAAAATTGGATAAATTGGAATTTGTTTATGATACTTGGAGTCTGGAAGTTAATATGGACAAATCAAATATAATTGTATTCAGAAATGGTGGTGTTATTAAACGAGTTAAAAAATGGTACTATAAAAATACAGAAATGAAAACAGTAACATATTATAAATACTTGGGCATTGTCATCTCATCACACAGGCTAAGAAAGCATGTTTTCCTATTTTTAAGTTGACAAAGCTCTATCCTTACTTGTCAT
Organism: Haliotis cracherodii; assembly: GCF_022045235.1. NCBI lineage: Eukaryota > Metazoa > Mollusca > Gastropoda > Lepetellida > Haliotidae > Haliotis > Haliotis cracherodii. The sequence goes on along the minus strand of NW_027266268.1, from coordinate 40,863,252 downwards.
TCAAGGTAACTGTTTCTATATTCGATAGCAAAATAGCTCCGATTGCTTGTTATGGAAGTGAAATTCGGGGATTTACATTTAGAGAAAGTATAGAAAAAGTCCAAAATTCTTTTTTAAAGAGATATTTGTCAATCAGTAATAAAGCATCATCTAATGCGGTTCTTGAAGTTGGCCATTATCATCTAAGTGTTATTTATTTCAGTCGATGTATAAGATATTGGTGTAGAATGATATTCATGAATTCAAATAGACTTCCACATGCTTGTTATAAAATGCTGAAAGTACAAGATGATAATGGTAGTGTTAATTGGGCATCTCATGTTTGTTTGAATCTGGTTTTAGTTATGCGTGGATATCGTAGGACTGTGGACATATACATTGTTTTATGGAATTATTCAAGAGAAGATGTATGACACTGTTGTACAAAACTGGAGTCAAAAGATTAACAATTCTGTGTTCCTGAACCATTATGCGTCATAGAAATCACCATTGGAAACCTAACTCTATTTAACTTCATACTTTGATAAGGATCTAGTTAGAGTTTTGGCGGAATTTCGATGTTTAGCACATGGTTTAAAAGTACAAAAACATCGCTTTAGCAAACAGTTTATAGAACCTGAATCAATGTTATGTGATAATTGTGATTTATTAGAAATAAAAGATGAATATCATTTTTCACTAGTTTGCCCATATTACAAGAAAAGCAGAGAATGTGTAATTCCTCGTTATTTTCATCATTGTCCATCAAGACAGAAATTTGCCTCCCTGATGTTCCCCCAAAATGTTAATGTTATAAGAGGTTTTGCTCTTTATCTAAAGAGAAATGTGTCAATTTACCGTTAAGCAAAAGTGTTAATCTGGATTAAAGATATAGTTTTATTTATAGATATATACTTTTATATTTAGAAATTACGTAATACATCCACATGCCACTATCGTACTCATGTTATATGAAAGAAATTGTACTCTTGGCCAAGAGGCCTTCAATACTGAATAAACTCTCTGACTCTGACTAATCCCACGGTTGGATGGCAGATACCCTTGCCTGTATAGATTACAACCATGATAATATACGAGAAAGCTAGATCAACTCATACGAAACAACATGAGTTTGGGAATAAATGCCGAACGTGTTTCACGTATGTCTTCAAGAAATGACCGCTTAGCTCTTAGCTGTAAACAGTTAAGTGCTACTGCTGATGACTGGTTTGTTCTACCGTCACATGTCACAGCGCCATCTCCCACGGACATAGGTTGCGATTTTTTGGCATCTCTTTAAACGCTCCGTCAAAGTTATTAAACACATTCGAGTGCATGTGCCGTACCAAGATGTGAAGAGTAATGATCAACAATATTCGTGAAGGATCTGGGAACCCAAACCCTACATCACATACTCGAGGTACACGCTTTTGACAATATATGATCTATACCAAAAACGTCGCTTTTTACAGTATTGAAAAAATTGTTATCCATAGAATTGTGTCTACCTTGTCATCCGTCAACTTCTAAGTAATGCCTATCAAACAAGATTCTCGTTACATCAAGGTTGGTTGAGTGTCGAAGAGAGCCCCGATGAATTGGAGTCGTTGAGCAGGTACAAACTTGGACTTGTCGACGTTGATCAACCAGCTGAGCCCTTGTAGAAGACGACGCGTGAAATCGAGCTGTTGACAACTTCGTGTGTTTGAATACAACCGTCGAGATATGCATTGAACACAATCCCATGTAGATGTAAGAATTTTATGATGGGCCGAGTAAAGCATCTAAATGGCCACGGGGCTGAAGAAATTCCAAATGGGAGCACCTATTTGTAGTGGTGGCCTTGGAAAATAACCTGAAGGAAATGGCGGTGCTCCGGTTGGATGGAAATATGCAGATAAGCGTCTTGTTCATTGAAACTGACCATGAAATCGCCGGAGAGAAGAAACGCGATTGATGTCATGCAGAAGTGAACTTTCAAATACTTAGCAGTGGCTTTAGAATGCCTATTTTTGGAAGAAGGAAGATTTATGAATAAAATCCAGGGGTCGTGAGAAACGGGCGAGGGAGTCTATGACAAGGTTTGAAATCAAATCTTAGTTAGTCTGTCTGACTGGGTAGTTTCTCTGTATTTAGGTGGCCATGTAGTGGGAGGAGTGGGGGGAGTGGGAGGAGTGGCAATGACTCATGGAGTAGTTGCGTGACAAAGGATTCTGCAAGGATACCTGAGTTGTTTTCAAACAGTCTCAGTATTCCAGCAACGGGATAGTCTGTAACGGGAACGACTGAAGGCGGAAGTACCCAGTTATGTAGTCACTAATCCAGTGAAGGAGATGTATTGTCTTGTGGAGGGCTGAGACCCCTGCTGTACTCGACGCCCTCTCCAACGCCCGCTAAAGGGAGTAGAACGGGAGGGGATAAGATCTTGATGATGAAGCTTAACCCGCAAAAACTGTGGATGGCTACCTTCCTTCTTCTCTCGATCTCACAGTTGGCGTTTCTGCAGTCGAAGGAGATCACTTCCACTTGGAGACTGGTGTCACAGGCTGTGACAGAACCAATGTGATTGGAGAGCAGGTCTAGGATGTTTGTAAGGTTATCCTGCATAAGAAGTACCACTCCTGAGAGTGATGGGAAAGTGAGGCGGAGAGCACATCTGTTTAAGATTGCAGACACAACTGCAGAGTCGAGATGCGTAACATCATGTACCTCTATGACGTAAGATGAACATGGTCGCTTTTCAGAAAATGTGGAGATGTCACTGTCGATATCGAGCGATTTTACTGTGGCTAAAATCCCATGAGCACTGGAATCTTCCAGGATGAAGCGAGGTCAATGCAGCTTTCTTAAAGGGCGAAAGGAAGAGCAGGTCATATCCAAGTTAGACAAACAGTTAAAACCAAACTGGTCTAGAGGGAGCGTAATTTCTGATGATGTACTACAAATCCTGTTACTCGACCCGCAGCCGAGGCCGTACGTTGTAGCTGTAATTTGTCCACAACCTAATAAAGGACGGGCTCAGGATCGGCGGGTTCGAAACTGTCTGCTGTGTTAGATTGTGACAGGTGCGGATTTAAACCACTAGGTAGGTGTAAGTCTTCCTGTGATGTAACTAGTGGAGTAGGGTCGACTGCTTCCAAAACAAACCCACAGATCCGGAAGTGGCGAGAGGTGGCTGGAGCTAGTTCTGAACAGGAAGTCGGATTGATGGGAGATCTGAACGTTGAAGGATCGCTGTGGAGACAGCCTGAATGAGGGAATCAAAGGGAAGTTCCCCGCACAGCTATTCACGGCAAACCCTGAAGGGTAGGGTATCTGTATATCGGATAGTACGCAGGGTAGTTGTCATAACATGGATACTGGCTGTCATTTTCATGTCGGTGATGGTAATCCATGGCAGAGGATCGGTCTCTATAGTAGGCAGAGTATTCCGGGGGAAACGAGCTGAGGAGCGGTCACCTGAAATCAAACTGGACCTTGATACAGGTGAATAATCCCACGATCCCCCTCGCTCTGGGGAGTGTGAACGATCGTGTTCTTGAAGACATGGTTGATTCAGGAATGGTGAGAAGTACGACTTGATGACGAGCAATGAGTGAGCATGGTTTTACATCACTTTTAGCAATATTCTAGCAATATCACGGCGGGGAACACCAGAAATGGGCTTCACACATTGTGCCCATGTCGGGAATCGAAACCGGGCCTTTGGCGTGACGTTATGATCAAAAGCTTTAACCACTAGGCTACCCGACCGCCCGATGAGCGGTGAGATCGAGACAGGAGACATCGTCTGTTAAGAAACTTTCAGAGAGGGACAGAACGGATCTTGAATAGAGGAACGTTAGGAGCGTTTACCAAACTCGAAGATGTGGTTAATTCAGGAAGGATGTCTTGAAGAGGAGAATGAGATCAGGACAGGAGATATCATCTGTTAAAAAAAGTTTAGCGACAAAGGGTCCCAATCCTTAAACCTGATCGTCGATCCCATGTGGCTTCCTTCTGACATTCCTGAGATAAACAGTTGGGAGCGTCCTCATGAGTAGCCTTGGAAGGAGCGTTCGATTTATCGTTCTTCCCACGATCGTGAAGAAGGAGCGTTAGGAGCGTTCACCGACCTCGTCCTCGGTTGATTCAAGAACGATGAGAAGTACGTCTTGAATGAGCGGTTAGATCAGGACAGGACTGTTAAAAAACTTTTAGAGACAGCGTCGTCTGTAATCGAAAGTACGTCCGAATGAATGCATGACGCGACTTTCGTTTTCCGAGACGATGCATTCCTTGAGTCTTTTAGAACTCCAGTATAGCATCCGTCTGTGGCATCTCTGGACGTAGATCCCAAAAGCAGAATTATCTAAGAAATGACATTCATCGCATCCAGATTCCAAAGTACATTGGCCATGACAATCACAGCACAAATTGTGCGGGTCTGATGTAGAATAAGTAGGTGGACGTATAGCACAGGCCGGGCGATGTTTGTCCTTGTTCCCCATGTTGTAGACAGCCTCAAACCGCAATACGTGTCCAGAAAATATATTCTCAGGGTCCAAGCAATATGTTCACATACGATGGCGATTTGAAAGAGAATGAGTTGTAGAGAGGCGCACGTGGTCAAAGCGTGGAAAGTTACCCTGCATGAGAGGACGAAATTGACCCATTTGTTGGCCGTTACCATAGAGGTGCTGGTCAAATGTTTTTGTTTTAGAAGCTGGAAACAAGGTTCATGCACGTTTCCATATATGATCTAAGAAGAAGGAAGTTACGCATAGTGTGAGATAGCACAAGTTTAAACATATGACAAATATTTGAAAACTTGAGCACCTATTCCTCGGGAGTGGCTTTTGTCTTAGGTATTTAAGTTATCAGCGTTACACAGTGATGACACTAACCGTTCACTAGTCCATTCATAGCATATTCTGGGCAATCGCCGCCACCAGAGACCTCGATCTCGCCCAGGTATCTCAGAGCATCATTCCCATCATCGGTCGTGTAGATCGTGCTAAGGGACACTGTGAAATAAAAACACAAGTTCATAACACAAGTGTATATAAAACCAAAACGTTTCACGTAAAAAGTTCAAATTTGAAACAGTTTTGATTAGGGGTTATGTTCAGATGATGAAGGAATATAGAAACGTGTCATACTTACAGGGGTCATTGAAGAGTGAGAAAATGAAATTAGCTGGTACATCCAAAGTCCCAATCTTACTGAACATGATACTTTGTATCACAGATTTAACTCCGGCAATGTCATCACCCATGGAACCAGAATAGTCTATGGTGAATACAAGGGAGGCTCCAGATTTCAGTTGGAATAAGTCGTTGAACTTGTTGATACCGATTATACGCCTGATTCCGTATTCTGGCCACAAACAAAGTGTCAAAAGAATTATTGAACAATAATAACTGAAATATTGATATATTGTTCAGCATTATGCAAAATTAAGATTATATAAATGCAGCTGATACAAAAGATGTCTGTACATGAACTATATTACCTTCATCATCAAAGAAGTAAGTGGTGTGTTCAATGGCTGCCTGTGCTGCCGCCTGGTGGAGATGGCTGTGGGGGGAGAGGGACACGAGGGTGGAGTCTTTGTTGATCCCCCCCAGGGCCGCCACTGATGAACTTGTGCCGTCCAAAGGACCACCATGACTACATTTGCCGGTTTTTGAGACACTGGGGTTTTCTGAAAAGAAGAATGTCATTTATCGTGTTGACAAAATGTTTTAACAACTATGCAAATAATTCGTATTTCAATGAAGCATCCTGGGGAAGTATTTTTCACACATTATTAAGTAAATATTAACACTGAATGCTGATTGACCGTCTACCTGTAGAATTGATGAACATCGGTCAGTTAGACAAGGATATGATTGATTGTTCAATGCACTCTGATACAAGTGATGATAACTGTTCAGTTTCCAAAAGAACAGAGTGAAATTGTTGATCTAGTAAATTTTAAAGTTACTGTGAGGTTTGACAGCATCTTGTCCGCTTCTGTAACCACTTGTTAGAATCTTGCCATCCACAATCATATTGTCTTCACACGTTTCGTCCAATTCTCCTCTATAAGAAAGACACTTGAACTGTTGATGTGCCATGTTTGATAATAGCGTACATTCAAAGGCGTCTAATACTTTTAGCAATGATTCTAGAATTCTTTCTAAGTCTACATGGTGTTCACAAGGAGAGGAGAATATCTGCCACCTCTGCTTTTCTTAATAGTTTGGAATGATTTGGAACCCAATCTGTTTTCAAATGAATGCAGAGGTGTTATCACAGAAAGTAATAATTATAATGTGATATGTGTTCAATTTCTGTTACTCTTATGTACAGATGACAATTTTTTATTTGGGTACGATAGAATATCATTACAAAATTCATTATATACCTTCAAGTCTTAATGTAGCAAATTGAAACTTGATGTCGACATATGTAAGTACATGTAAGTAAAGTAAAATTCTCATATTTGAAAAAGTTAAAGTTAAGAAAATTATTATGTTTCTTTGGTGATTAAAATGTTGGAGATAGTTAAGATTACGTAAATAACATTTCATAATAATATAAAAGCAATATGTTATAGTATGTTTGTAACCCTGTAAGTACATAGCGGTATTAATTCACAAAAGTATCCGTGGATTAATTTCGTTAAAATTATTCTGAGCCTCTGTGTTTAACTGTGATGTTCCATTTACCGCAATGTTTTGACTGATCAATTGTATCATTGGTTGGGAGAATAATGAAAGATCATTGAGTTCAACCCTGGCGTAATACAATTGTATCAAGCTCTAAAGGATTTTACTGCAAATGTTTCAAGCATATACCACATTTCGAAAAGTACCTTCTTTACCCACATTCAGTATGATGCCAAATTCTTTAAGGTCCCTATTGATACTAGTTGATGGACCAGTACCACGAGAAAAGACCTCTGTTAACTCCACAGATCATTGCACAATTAGTTTTTATAGAACAAAAAATAGCCTATACCTGAGAGTGAACTACAAACAATTCGAATGTGAAACACATCTTGTGTACCTCTGGCTGTAAAACTTTAAGCAACTTACAAGGTAATAGTGATCTATTAAAAATTAATACATTCTAGCTCTCCACTCAAACTGACATATTTTTCGTATTTTATGTATAAAAAATGTATTATTGCTCACGTGCCACCGATGATGGTTATAAGAGTATTAAAGAATCTGAGAAATGACGGTGTAACTGTTGGAAGAAACTTTGTAAGAAAATCATGCAGCTTTGAAATGATCGTTATTGAAGCAAAGGTAACCTGTTTACAACAACACCTCGATCACAATCTTTGGTTTAAAAAAGTGTACTTGAGCGCTCTGTTGGTTTTGATTCTTGCCAAGGCGTGTTGATGTTAATTGTGTTGCACTTTTCCAGTTGTCTCATACCTACCCACATGAAATGCAAGTGTCCATCACCAGCGGTGCTTGAGGAAGCAGTGGTTTGTTTCGTATTCCTAAACAAATAACGAGGATAAGAGTATCCATACAATAAACACAATTATTCCAAAAGTACATATTTTTGCATTGTATATTATGTGATTCGAGCCTAACGTGTCGGGGATTTGAAGAGTGAGGCTGTGAGTTGAATCTTTTCAGAAAAAAATAATTCTCCCGAGGAATTTCAAGACTATCGCAATGCAGCCGCATCTGGTATTGAACTAATCACGAAACCACATGACCACAATGCAATCACTTCATCTTAAGACAACATCCATAAATACACACCCACACAATCCTAATACAACACGATCATAACTCGGAATTTGCCATACCATTAAAGGAATCTCTTCTACACAATACAATAGCCACCTAGTCAACACAACATGATACCTGGACACATTAGCACAATGCAGACACATTCACACAATACAATGACTACAAAACCACACAATAACAACCCTAATAGATGCATGTATAGCTATTACCTTACTACAAGAACAATAAGTGCATTGAATGATTCCGACATAAATGAGTAACGTATTCCAATATATGTACATAGATATGTCGACACATAATACTCGACATAGGAACACCCAAAGGCAGACACACGAACAACCAAGCAAAGACACTCACACAGCCAAGAAGTCTATCTATGAGTTGCTTCTTTGGTTGGTTGAATGAATGGCTCATCAGCTTGGTTGGATGAATTGTTTGTTTGGTTGGTCTATGAATTGTTTCTTTGGTTATGAATTGTTTGTTTGGGTGTTCTATTAGTTGTTTCTTTGGTTAGTTGGATGAACTGCACATCACTTTGGTTTGATTAATTGAACAACCCATGGAACAGCCAAACAAACAATTAATCCAACCACGCTCATGTGCAATTCATCAAACCAACCAAAGAAACAACTCATAGAACAACCAAACTAACAATTCATCCAACCAAGCTGATGTTCAATTCATCCAACCAAACAAACAACTCATAGAACAACCAAACAAACCAGATTAACCAAAAAAAATAAATCCACGGAACAACCAACCAACCAAACAACCTATGAACAACTAAACAAACAGCTCACAGAACTACCAAACAAAGAACTCATAGAACAACCAAACGAAAACTTAATCCAAGCTGGTGTCTAATTCATCCAACCAACCAAACAAAGAACTCATAGAACAACCAAAGAAACGAGACATAGATCAACCAGACAAAGAAATAACTCATAGAACAACCAAAGAAGCAATTCATCAAACCAAGCCGATGTGCAAATTCACCCAACCAACCAACCAAACAACTCATAGAACAACCAAACAAGCAATTCATCCAACGAAGCTGATGTGCAATTCATCCAGCCAACCAACCAAACAACTCATAGAACAACCAACCAAACAACTCATATAACAACCAAACAAACAACTCATAGAACAACCAAACAAACAATTCATTCAACCAACCAAACAAACAACTCATAGAACAACCAAACAAACAACTCATGGAAGAACCAAACAAGCAATTACTCCAACGAAGCCGATGTGCAATTCAGCCAAACAAACGACCCATAGAACAACCAAAGAAACACTTCATCCAAACAAGCAGATGTGCAATTCATCAGACCAACCAAACAAACATCTAAGAGAACAAGCAAAGAAACGAGTCAAAGATTAACCAAACAAACAACTCATGTATTAAACAAACAAACAACTCAAAGAACATCAAAATAAACGATTAATGCCACCATGTTGATGAGTAATTCAAACAAGAAACCAAACAAACAACTCACAGAACAACCAAACAACTCACAGAACAACCAAACAAACGATTAATCCAACCAAGCTGATGATTCATACAACCAAACAAAAAACTCATAGAACAACCAAATGAACAATTCATAGAACCAAAGAAACAATTCATAGAACAACCAAACAAACGATTGATTCAACCAAGCTGATGAACAATTCATCCAACCCGCCAAAAAGAAAGAAAGTAGAACAACCAAACAAACAAATCATAGAACAACCAAACAAACAATTCATCGAACCAAGCAGATGTGTAATTCATCCAACCAACTAAACAACTCACAGAACAATCAAACAAACAACTCATAGATCAACCAAAGAAAGAATTCACCGAACCAATCAGATGCGTAATTCATCCAACCAACCAAACAACTCATAAATAAATAAACACACCAGTCATTGAACAACCAAACAAACAATTCATAGGAAAACCAAACAAAAATTTAATCCAACCAAACTGTTGTGCAATTCGTCCAACCAACCAACCAAACAACTCATAGGAAAACCACACAACATTTTAAAGAACACCCAAACAAACAACTCATAGAACAACTCAAACGAACAAATAATCCAACTAAACTGATGAGCAATTCTTACCAACCAAACAAACAACTCAAAGAACAAGCAAACGAACAAATAATCCAACTAAACTGATGAGCAATTCTACCAACCAAACAAACAACTCATAGAACAAGCAAACGAGCAAATAATCCAACTATACTGATGAGCAATTCTACCAACCAAACAAACAACTCATAGAACAAGCAAACAAACAAATAATCCAACTAAACTGATGAGCAATTCTACCAACCAAACAAACAAACTCAAAGAACAACGAAACGAACAAATAATCCAACTAAACTGATGAGCATTTCTACCAACCAAACAAACAACTCATAGAACAAGCAAACAAACAAATAATCCAACTAAACTGATGAGCATTTCTACCAACCAAACAAACAACTCATAGAACAAGCAAACAAACAAATAATCCAACTAAACTGGTGAGCATTTCTACCAACAAAACAAACAACTCATAGAACAAGCAAACAAACAAATAATCCAACTAAACTGGTGAGCATTTCTACCAACCAAACAAACAACTCATAGAACAAGCAAACGAACAAATAATCCAACTAAACTGATGAGCAATTCTACCAACCCAACAAACAAATCATAGAACAAGCAAACGAACAAATAATCCAACTAAACTGATGAGCAATTCTGCCAACCAAACAAACAACTCATAGAACAAGCAAACAAACAAATAATCCAACTAAACTGATGAGCAATTCTACCAACCAAACAAACAACTCATAGAACAAGCAAACGAACAAATAATCCAACTAACTGATGAGTAATTCTGCCAACCAACCAAACAAACAACTGATAGAACAACCATCCAAACAATGATCTCATGCAACCAAATAATCAAATAACTCATGCAACAATACAAACATCCCATGCAACCAACGTTCCAAGCAACGTGATAATCAACTCATACAACCAACCAAACAGTCCTGGAATGTCAACTCATACATTCAGACCTAGGATGACGATAGGACACAGGCGAACTACAATTCAGGTCAACATGTTCAGGTGTTTAACAGGCCGCTGCCATATACAGATAACAACCAGGTCATGCCTGTTTGAAGAAGCTTTGTGTTCAGGTGTAGACCATAAGGTATATTTAGGTGTGGAGCTAGCTCAAGTCTGGTTAGGTTACATCCTTTTTTCATGCCAAGTCATGCATTACATGAAATGTAAGAGTATAACGACTCCTTTACACTGAGCATCAGCTTCATATTACATCGCGTGTTTATTGCGAAAGATTCACCAGACCTACCGAGGTCATAGTATGGAACCGCTCCGCTGAACTCAATCCAGTTTGTGTTGCTGTAAAACATTTGCATGATGTGCAGAAACTGCCCAATCAAGTTTCTGGCCTGGTCAAAGTTCGTATTGTTTTGTGACAAAACGGCGATGACCTGTTCTCTTAGGTTCACCATCTTCTGGTTTGCTGTAAAATAGAGTAACAAGTGATATAATTTGAGTTAGTATATAGTCCTGGTTTTCAAAATTATCTTTCACTGCTAATGTATTTTGTACTGATCGTACAGAAAAAGGGAACACTATTTTTTCTTTCGTGTCCCTTAAACAGTACAATATGGCAAAACATGTATTATTTCGTAAAAGCCTACGATTTAAAGTGGCTGTGACGTGTATGTGAAGTGACTGTTACTTGTATGTGACGTCAATGTTAAGTGTCTATATCGCGTCTGTAACTGAATGTTAAGTGGCTGTGACATTTATGATATGTGTATGTGAAGTGGCCGTGACGTGTATGTGACGTGTATATGAAGTGGCTGTGACGTGTATTTGACGTGTATATGAAGTGGCTGTGACATTTATGTGACGTGTATATGAAGTGGCTGTGACATTTATGTGACGTGTATATGAAGTGGCTGTGACGTGTATGTGACGTGTATGTGAAGTGGCTGTGACATTTATGTGACTTGTATATGAAGTGGCTGTGATGTTTATGTGACGTGTATGTGAAGTGGCTGTGACATTTATGTGACGTGTATGTGAAGTGGCTGTGACATTTATGTGACGTGTATGTGACGTGTATATGACGAGTGTGTGAAGTGTCTGTGACATTTATGTGACGTGTATGTGACGTGTATATGACGTGTGTGTGAAGTGGCTGTGACATTTATGTGACGTGTATGTGACGTGTATATGACGTGTGTGTGAAGTGTCTGTGACATTTATGTGACGTGTATGTGAAGTGTCTGTGACATTTATGTGACGTGTATGTGAAGTGGCTGTGACATTTATGTGACGTGTATGTGAAGTGGCTGTGACATTTATGTGACGTGTATGTGAAGTGGCTGTGACATTTATGTGACGTGTATGTGAAGTGGCCGTGACGTGTATGTGACGTGTATGTGAAGTGACTGTGACATTTATGTGAGGTGTATGTGAAGTGGCTGTGACATTTATGTGACGTGTATGTGAAGTGGCTGTGACATTTATGTGACGTGTATGTGAAGTGGCTGTGACATTTATGTGACGTGTATGTGACGTGTATGTGAAATGGCTGTGACGTGTATGTGAGGTGTATGTGAAGTGTCTGTGACATTTATGTGACGTGTATGTGAAGTGGCTGTGACATTTATGTGACGTGTATGTGAAGTGGCTGTGACATTTATGTGACGTGTATGTGACGTGTATGAGAAGTGGCTGTGACGTGTATGTGACGTGTATGTGAAGTGGCTGTGACATTTAGGTGACGTGTATGTGAAGTGGCTGTGACATTTATGTGACGTGTATGTGAAGTGGCTGTGACATTTAGGTGACGTGTATGTGAAGTGGCTGTGACATTTATGCGACGTGTATGTGACGTGTATGTGAAATGGCTGTGACGTGTATGTGACGTGTATGTGAAGTGGCTGTGATATGTATGTGACGTGTATGTGGAGTGGCTGTGACATTTATGTGACGTGTATGTGACGTGTATGTGAAGTGGCCGTGACGTGTATGTGACGTGTATGTGAAGTGTATGTGAAGTGGCTGTGACATTTATGTGACGTGTATGTGAAGTGGCTGTGACATTTATGTGACGTGTATGTGAAGTGGCTGTTGTTAAGCTGTACATGTTATTAATAAGATTGTTGACTATAGCTGTTCAACAGATCAGTTGGTGTGTGACCGTAGACAATATTGCAAGTTATTCGAACCCCGATAAGTTGGTCTACTAACTCACACCGTACTTGTTTATAAATATGTCAGATAAAGGTAATCCTAATGGCACAGAAACACTGTCCCAGCTACAAGAGAATAGTTACCAATAATACAGAACCACTTAGCCATGTCTAGGCCATAGATGTACAATGAACCATTAAAGGGATGAGAGCCGTTGTCAGAGAGTGGGATTTTCCCCTAGGCTAAATTCCCCCAAGCAAAAAGGGCTATATAGCCTAATTTCCCCCCGGAAGAAGGGCTATATAGCTAAATTTCCCCCGGGGGAAAATGACTACATAACCATATTTCCGCTTTAGAGTCAGATTTCCTCCCTTAACACAAGGGGGAAGTATGGTTATATAGAAGAATTTCCCCTATATCCCTCAGATTTTTCAATGCAGTATTAAAAAACATAACCTACTGCACCATTTAACAAACATTGATCAAACAGCAATGGAAAAGCGAACTTCTTGCATGCCTTATTTGACAGAGTAATTGGAGTTAAACGTGTCTCAATTGAAAACAAGCTTTTAGGAATCCTGTATAACACGTTTAGTGTTGAAAACATAGACGATTCCGACTTGCCACTTGTTATTCATGCCAGAGAACTTATTTATGAACTGTTGCTGGATACTGGTAAATACTTCACGTCAGTGATTTTCTACAATGCAGTGATGAAGGATGTGTTGGAATCATCAAAATGCAAAACATGGGAAAACAGTTATATTTTAGAATTTCTGGACAAAGTTTTGTCCTGTGTTTCTGGCGCAATAGACCAGCGTGAACTCCAAACCTCATCCGAATTGTATGTTCCCAGAAAATACCTTCAACTGGAACAAATGAAGATTTGGCTCTATTTGATTTGAAACAAGGTACACGATATCTTCTTCCAGATGGTAAAACGTCATAACAAGGGTATAAAAAGTGATTTGGTTGGTCTAAAATTCTATTTGCAAGCTGTAAAACACGTTGATTGTAAAGAGAGTCCAGACTGTTGATTTTGCATCCTGAGATTTTGCTAGCCACTGTAGTTAGTTTAGTTATTTAACCTAAGGGCTAACATTACTACAGGTCCTAAAAGTGTTGTCGCAAGCATAGCCTGCAGTTCACAACCCTGTGCACTAAACAGAATCCGCTCATCAGTTGGTAAATGAACAGATGACGGAAACAGTACTCACGTATATATCTTCCACTGAAACACGAGTTGAAAAACTTGCGGCGTCACCTTTGGCAAGTGATCTTGTTCATGCATGCCTCTGTCCACACACAGTAAATGGGTACCAAGGAGGTAATGTGGTAATGGTAATGTGTATGGGTAATCTTCTAGCGCCTAACAGGCAGTTTTGGTTGCATATTTCACATGTAGCTGGGAAGTTCTGGGATGCAAAATATACGGACCTCTGATCGGGGCAAGAAACGCCATGAGCACGCACAGATATATGCGCTATATACGTTGTAAATATACTTTATGATATACTTTGCAGTGAGAGACATAGGATTCTCGATGACAGAAAAGTGATATGTCACTGCAACCATGATAAGGAGAACGACTGCCGTTCAAGTTTACAGTGCAGATCTGATAGAAATCAACTAGCAAAGTGTGTTTCAACTAGCAATGTGACGTATTGTTACTGAAGACAGTTGGAAGATTTTAGATTCGCTGATTTACCTCAAATACACAACAACAAAATAAAACAAAAAAAACGACACATACCCTTCTAAATAAATATATAATAAATAAATCATTTCATTTCTTCAGTGACAAAAGGCTGATCTGATCTGTCGAGTGACAGAAACGCCATATCTCACTGTCGAAATGATCTATCCTCTATTTATTAAAATTAAGAATGTTTGGCGCAAAAAAACACAAAATTTTAATCATGGTTTCTCTTGTAAATTACTCCATCAGCCAACTGTACATCTAGGTACTTTTAATAATAGACATATATTTAATTCTGGGGGAAATATGACTCCAAAGAGGAAAATTGGCTATATAGTGTATTTTCCGGGTGGGAAATATGGCCATATAGTGTGCTTTTCCGTGGGAAGTATGGCTATATAGCCCCTTTTCCGGGGGAAATTAGGCTAGGGGGGAAATTCCACTCTCTGGCACCGTCACCGAAGTCGCTTATTAAAGTGTCGTGCAAGCTCAGTTTCTACTGAATCCTTGACAACCTAAGTATGTTAAAGGATGTCGTTTACTTCAGAAACCAGGCATGAGTACGGAAGCCTTTTAGGGTCATTTGTTTTTTAACCTTCTCTTACAATTTCAAGACTGTGTGAATTTCGAGACGCTATGTTGACATTTCAAGATATTAACTTCAAACTTCAACATACATACATTTCCAGATAAAATCGTAAATGTCCTCGTCATAATACCCATAAAGGCTTTGGATCATGTAAACCTGGTCAACAGCTTTGGAGCAAGAGTCGTATACACGCATTGAAATCTTCATAGAAAGAGCATGCTCGATTGCACCTTAAACGTTGTGAAATGTCTACACCAAAACACATTTCCACGAAAAACAATGTATAATACCTCTCACAAGTATTCAAACTCGAATTACTGTCATCTTGTCAAAGTCCAATACAACATGGCTTACCTTCCCTGATGCGTTCGCCGTTACAGTGCCAGGCAGCCACATTGAACAGATTCAGATTTACTTGGTTGTTGGCATTGATGATGTTGTTAATGGTGTCCTGAAAACGAGTTTCTGACACCCCTTCTGCAACGACAAACGCATCATCATACTCAAAGAAAAGAGGGTGTGGAACTGATCTTTGCTAGTATGAACTGGTCTTTGATAGTATTACAAACACCAAGAATCAAATCCTTCATTTACTCCAAATCACATGTTTATCATCCCGTTCCATACTATAATATAGATGTATGCACTTTAGTGTATGGATCTGAAGCAATGAGGGTACGTAGGTACATAAATACCAGGAACTCCAATCATGCTGTTAGAGATGAATGAAGAGAGTGTTGTCTTCAATCAAAGAGTTGAAACAAGTGATATTTAGTATCGTACGTTAAATCTATATCTAACGCAGAATCAGTCACAAACTAGGAAATTAGTGGTGTTTAGTCCAACGAAGTAAATATAGTAAACATAGCAAAAGATCTATCAATGACAAGACAATTAAAACATAAGGTTGTGTATTGAGAACAACACAGCATCAGAATGATTACATTAGTGTGTACCCTTTCCCCTCTTTTTGATTAATTACCATAGCATTAATGTTTCTTGCATGTACTTGTAAAGTAGAACAAGATCATGTTGTCTCTTGGATGCAGAGATTATTGGGATAATTGGGAAATAATTCTGGACAGGCCATATGGGAAGCGTCTTCTTTATGTCTATAGGCCAGCTGACCAACGGGCCAAATGGGAAGCGTCTTCTTTATTTCTATAGTCCAGCTGACCCACGGGCCATATGGGAAGCGTCTTCTTTATTTCTGTAGGCCAGCTGACCCACGGGCCATATGGGAAGCGTCTTCTTTATTTCTATAGGCCAACTGATCCAAGGACCATATGGGAAGTGTCTTCTTTATTTCTATAGTCCAGCTGACCCACGGGCCATATGGGAAGCGTCTTCTTTATTTCTATAGTCCAGCTGACCCACGGGCCATATGGGAAGCGTCTTCTTTATTTCTATAGGCCAACTGATCCAAGGACCATATGGGAAGTGTCTTCATTATTGCTATAGGCCAACTGATCCAAGGACCATATGGGAAGCGTCTTCTTTATTTCTATAGTCCAGCTGACCCACGGGCCATATGGGAAGCGTCTTCTTTATTTCTATAGGCCAACTGATCCAAGGACCATATGGGAAGTGTCTTCATTATTGCTATAGTCCGGCTGACCTGCGGGTCATATGAGAAGCGTCTACTTTATTTCTTGAGGCCAGCTGACCCACGGGCAATATGTAAAGCGTCTTCTTTATTGCTATAGGCCAGCTGACCAACGTGCCATATGTGAAGCGTCTATTTATTTCTATAGGCCAGCTGATCCACGGGCCATATGAAAAGCGTCTTCTTTATTTCTATATGCCAGCTGACGCACGGGCCAAATAGGACGCAGACCAATAGGGTATGTACCGTGAAGCAATGTCACTTACATATACATTACAGTTACATGTACATCGTATGTTGAAAATTAACATTCACTGATACTGAATGCGTTGTAATGTAGGTGAGCGTGTTTCTATACAACTTCCTGAATAAAATAATCATTAGCTTATTACAATAAACAAAGTACAAAGTACTCAGTAACCAGCAGCACATATTGCATCACGTTAAATATTGTTAAGATATTAATATTGGACACAAAAACAACAAGGCCTGTCTCCCTTACAGCAAAATATCGCAATGGTTTTATCACTCGACATATGTCTTCATATAAGGCTCCTATTGAAAAACAAGTTGATTCTTAAAACGAGATAAACCCCCAGTTCCATATCCGCAGCAAAGCTTACTTTCATTGTATACAATACTAAACAGTAACTTGACGGCCCCGGGCATCATTGAAGAGAAAATACTTCAAGCATGACAGATTCAAGCATCACTGGGTGTGTCACAGCTTGGTGTTACATATAGGGTGTTTAAACGAAGAAAAACTCGACCTATATAATACTTGTATGTAGTTCATTTTAAACTGAAGCGTAATGAGATAGTTCAGCCATTAGTATGTACGTCACCTCCATAGTAAGCTTGGAACACTTTCCTCGACGTGATGTTTTTCATCTGCGTCAGATCGCTAGCTGCAAGGGTGGTGTTCGGCCTAGGGTTGGCTTCAAAGTAGGACGCTACAGCCTTCAATATCCCTATCTCAGTAATGTCAGCATGCGTCAATGTTCCATCTCCTATGTTGACACCTGACAGTCTGCTTGGGAAAAAGGAGATTACGTCTTGTGGAAGAAGCATCACCCAGAAACATATTACGAGACGCATGTTGGAAGAGCTGCTAGTTGTTAGACGGAGTTCTCTTCTTCATACATTCACCTAGCTTCCTGGTTCGCAAATCATGTGACCACCCAATGGTAGCAGTACGTTCACGTAATTGTCCAACCATGTCACGTGTGCCATTTTTAGGAAGATTGATGTCATGAGATCTTTTCAGATGAATGTTGTCCACCAGTTTTATTGAAGTCGTTCATGATTTCTTTATCTGTATTGGTGTCCCCCACAGTGATATTTCTGGGATATTGCTAAAAGCGGCGTGAAATATAAAACCCACTTACTTTGTTTGTATACTCATAGTGGAATGCACGCACAAGCGAAAAAAAATACTCGACCATGTTCGAATCCTCAAATGGTTTCCTTGTACCAACGCCGTCATAAGTTAGTCACCGCTTGCGATTAATCGCCCCTACAAAATTGTCGTGTACCAGGGTTTCCAAGGGTGTTCTAAACCCATTTCCGACCTGGATCATGTTCGAATCCTCAAGGGGTTTGCTTGTGTACCAACACCGTCAAAAGTAAGGCACCGTAGCAATTAGCAATTGGGAAATGAAAACTTGCATCAACATAGTCAGCGAGCCTGACCATCCGATCTCGTTTGTCGCCTCTTACGACAAGCATGGGTTGCTGAAGACCAACCCCCACCCCTGATCTTCAAGGGCAGTATTATTATATACATAATGCAGAAGCCATTTGCGACAAGACTGGCTATTGCTCTTGAGTCTATGGAAAGCCAGTTATGGTTTATTGCATATAGCGACATTTCGAAGTCAAGCTGGATTGACTTCGAGGAAGTGATGAGAAGTATATATACATGTTGTGACAAGTCGAGATTTCTGCAGTGCATCAATTGTTCCCCGCCATATAATGTCACATGCAGAGGAAGGAAGTGTAAGCTATGGGAGGAGAGGATTGGTGTAAAGTACAAATTGGTTGTTATTAATGTAGTTATCATTGGAAAGCACAATAAAAAAACACTGTCTTTAAATGGTCAGCACAAGGAAAACCAAGGCATGAAAACACATAACTGGGACTGTCAGGCAGAACTTGATAATATCCACTATCAGTGCCAATAATATAACAAATAATGGATTACAAGTCCTATATACATAACACAAAAAAATGTCATTCTTAAACATGCTTTGGCAGCAAATATAAATCTATCTAGTAAAAAAAGTTGGCTGGGTTAAATAAAACAAAATTTTGAAATAGTAAGCACCAAAAGATGTAATGAATCCATTGAAATAAAATTCAGTCCGAATTTCAAAATATGTTCACGAATATTCATTAAGGAATTCCAATTTATCCAACAGCAAGTTAAAAGGTTAGTCAAGTCATCAATAAATATTGAGAATTTTCTTACATATGTCGCCGGCAGCCTTATTTCTATTTTTATCCATCGTAAGGCCGCTCCTCCACTGTCTGCATGTAATGAGTTGTACGTGCTACCCGTAGTAGTTTTACATTGTTGTGTACACATCTGGTTTGTCTTGACATAATTATTGAATACAGTGACACACGCTGTCATTGTTTACATTGTTGTGTGCACATCCGGTTTGTGTTGACATAATTATTGAATACAGTGCCTCACACTGTCATTGTTTACATTGTTGTGTGCACATCCGGTTTGTGTTGACATAGTTATTGAATACAGTGCCTCACACTGTCATTGTTTACATTGTTGTGTGCACATCCGGTTTGTCTTGACATAATTATTGAATACAGTGACACACACTGTCATTGTTTACATTGTTGTGTGCACATCCGGTTTGTGTTGACATAGTTATTGAATACAGTGACACACAGTGTCATTGTTTACATTGTTGTGTGCACATCCGGTTTGTGTTGACATAATTATTGAATACAGTGACACACGCTGTCATTGTTTACATTGTTGTGTGCACATCCGGTTTGTGTTGACATAGTTATTGAATACAGTGACACACACTGTCATTGTTTACATTGTTGTGTGCACATCCGGTTTGTGTTGACATAGTTATTGAATACAGTGCCTCACACTGTCATTGTTTACATTGTTGTGTGCACATCCGGTTTGTCTTGACATAATTATTCAATACAGTGACACACACTGTCATTGTTTACATTGTTGTGTGCACATCCGGTTTGTCTTGACATAATTATTGAATACAGTGCCTCACACTGTCATTGTTTACATTGTTGTGTGCACATCCGGTTTGTGTTGACATAGTTATTGAATACAGTGCCTCACACTGTCATTGTTTACATTGTTGTGTGCACATCCGGTTTGTGTTGACATAGTTATTGAATACAGTGACACACGCTGTCATTGTTTACATTGTTGTGTGCACATCCGGTTTGTGTTGACATAGTTATTGAATACAGTGACACACGCTGTCATTGTTTACATTGTTGTGTGCACATCCGGTTTGTGTTGACATAGTTATTGAATACAGTGCCTCACACTGTCATTGTTTACATTGTTGTGTGCACATCCGGTTTGTGTTGACATAGTTATTGAATACAGTGCCTCACACTGTCATTGTTTACATTGTTGTGTGCACATCCGGTTTGTCTTGACATAATTATTGAATACAGTGACACACACTGTCATTGTTTACATTGTTGTGTGCACATCCGGTTTGTGTTGACATAGTTATTGAATACAGTGACACACAGTGTCATTGTTTACATTGTTGTGTGCACATCCGGTTTGTGTTGACATAATTATTGAATACAGTGACACACGCTGTCATTGTTTACATTGTTGTGTGCACATCCGGTTTGTGTTGACATAGTTATTGAATACAGTGACACACACTGTCATTGTTTACATTGTTGTGTGCACATCCGGTTTGTGTTGACATAGTTATTGAATACAGTGCCTCACACTGTCATTGTTTACATTGTTGTGTGCACATCCGGTTTGTCTTGACATAATTATTCAATACAGTGACACACACTGTCATTGTTTACATTGTTGTGTGCACATCCGGTTTGTCTTGACATAATTATTGAATACAGTGCCTCACACTGTCATTGTTTACATTGTTGTGTGCACATCCGGTTTGTGTTGACATAGTTATTGAATACAGTGCCTCACACTGTCATTGTTTACATTGTTGTGTGCACATCCGGTTTGTGTTGACATAGTTATTGAATACAGTGACACACGCTGTCATTGTTTACATTGTTGTGTGCACATCCGGTTTGTGTTGACATAGTTATTGAATACAGTGACACACGCTGTCATTGTTTACATTGTTGTGTGCACATCCGGTTTGTGTTGACATAGTTATTGAATACAGTGACACACACTGTCATTGTTTACATTGTTGTGTGCACATCCGGTTTGTGTTGACATAGTTATTGAATACAGTGACACACACACTGTCATTGTTTACATTGTTGTGTGCACATCCGGTTTGTGTTGACATAGTTATTGAATACAGTGACACACGCTGTCATTGTTTACATTGTTGTGTGCACATCCGGTTTGTGTTGACATAGTTATTGAATACAGTGACACACACTGTCATTGTTTACATTGTTGTGTGCACATCCGGTTTGTGTTGACATAGTTATTGAATACAGTGACACACGCTGTCATTGTTTACATTGTTGTGTGCACATCCGGTTTGTGTTGACATAGTTATTGAATACAGTGACACACACTGTCATTGTTTACATTGTTGTGTGCACATCCGGTTTGTGTTGACATAGTTATTGAATACAGTGACACACACTGTCATTGGTTACATCGCTGTGTGCACATCCGGTTTGTGTTGACATAGTTGTTTAATACAGTGACACACACTGTCATTGTTTATACTGATATTGTACATTCGGGCTGTGTTGACAAGGTCATGTAATTCAGTGACACATATTGTCATTGTTTACATTCATTGGTATACAACCAGGGTATGTATCGTACATGTACTATAGATATATAAGATATTTTTTCAATATATCATTGGTTGTATTAATCAACATGGCTCAAGGTGATGAAGATTGGGAGTTCAAGTCTGAAGTTTTATCTGATGAAGATGAAATTAAGATGTTAGCCTACTCGAAGAGCACTGGTAAATATAACATTCATCAAGTTACAACCCAACCAAAACAGAAATATCTCTTCACACCCAACCCAAGCCAGGAATCCTTGAATCTGCTCCAGTGTGAGATTTGAAGTGTAAATTGACTGACTTTCTGTAGTGAAATAAGTGACTTACAATAAGTGCATCTTTGACATTTTATTTGTTATTGCTTAAATGTTTCACATTTAAGGGGGCCGGAATGTTACTTCTATTTGACATTTTAAATTTTTCGGTATATTAATGTTTTATTCAAAGAAATTCATTCAGTTCAGCTTTGTACTTGAAATATTTAACTTTTGTTCTATTTACTACATTTTGGGTATTTTTGTTTTTTTTTCCTGGTTAAAAATCCGTGTCAGAATGCTCAGGGTGACTTCCTGATTTTAAAGTTACTTCCTGTCATTCAATACCGCATGTTCTCTCAAGACAGACATGTTGTAGGGGTTCAAAAGGAAATCAAAGAAGATTTAAAAGAGTCCCAAAGAACCAATTATGGGAGTGGAAAATGCACTGTATTTGTAAGTTTTTATTTTGTCATTTATATATTTTAAAATTTATTATTTTATCATAAAATCTCAGTATTTATATATGTCTAATTTAAAGGTGCATTCTCACTATTACATTGATAATTTAAAGGTAAATTTATAGTTTGTTCATTTGATGTTTTTATTATTATTTTGTTTGTTTGTTTACATTTTTACTTATGAGTGTTACTTTTAATTTATTTTAGCTTGTACCGGTTTAACTGTGTACAGAAATAAATTATTTACCACCCACACATGTTCACACCAGGTTATTCTCCTTTCACTCCCGGTCCAGCAGCAAGTGGGAACCCTTGCTTTTATCCACAACCTTTTTCGACTTCTCCTTGGCCTGTATATCAGCAACCACTTAGGATATCTACCTTTTCAGGTGAAGATCCAGGTAGTAAGGGAGATACATCCTTTGAGATGTGGAAGTTCGAGATCCGATGCCTTATTAGAGACGACACTTATCCTTCAGGCACTCTGACTCAGGCAGGTAGGAAGTCACTTAAAAGTGATGCTGCTCGTATTCTCCTTTCCTTGGGTGAAGACGCTACAGTAACTGATATACCAGACAGATACTTCAACTTGGACCTCTCAGTTGTGTCCGGCCCTGACATACCAGACAGATACTTCAAAAGTGACCTGTCAGTTGTGTCCGGCCCTGACATACAAGACAGATACTCCAAATGTGACCTTTTAGTTGTGTCCGGCCCTGACATACCAGACAGATACTTCAACTGGGACCTGTCAGTTGTGTCCGGCCTGACATACCAGACAGATACTTCAACTATAACCTGTCAGTTGTGTCCGGCCTGACATACCAGACAGATACTTCAACTGTAACCTGTCAGTTGTGCCCGGCCCTAACATACTAGACAGATACTTCAATAGCTGTGACCTGTGTCCGACCCTGACTTATCAGAAAGATGTTTCAAGTGTGACCTGACAGCTGTATCCGGCCCTGACCTACCAGAGAGATACTACAACTGTGACCTGTCAATTGTGTCCGGCAATGCAATACCTGACAGATTCTTCAACTGTAACCTGTGTCGGGTCCGAGTATGCCAGAAAGATGCTTCAACTGTGACCTGTCAGTTGTGTCGGGCCCTGACATACCAAAAGGATACTTCAACCATGACCTGTCAATTTGTGTCGGGCACTGACTTACTAGACAGATACTTCAACTTTGACCAAAAAGTTCTGTCCGCCACTGACTTACCCGACAGATACATGTACTTCAATTTTAACGTGTCAGTTGTGTCCAGCCCTGACATACCAGACATATACTTCAACTGTGACCTGTGAATTGTGTCCGGCCTTGACATACCAGAAAGAATGCTTCAACTGCGACTTGTGTCCGGAAATGACATACCAGAAAGATGCTTTAACTGAGACCTGTGTCCGGCCCTGGCTTTCCAGACATATACTGCAACTATGGCCTGTATCCGGCCCTGACATACCAGACAGATGCTTCAACTGTGACCTGTCAGTTGTGTGCGGCCCTGGCATATCAGAAAGATGCTTCGACCGAGACCTGTGTCCGGCCCTGACATACAAGACAGATGCTTCATCTGTGAGCTGTGAGTTGTGTCCGGCGTTGACATACCAGACAGATGCTTCAACTGTGACCTGTGAGTTGTGTCCGGCCTTGACATACCAGGCAGATGCTTCATCTGTGAACTGTGTCCGGCCCTGAGTTACCAGATATTTATTTGAATTTTGACCTGTCACCTGTGTCCTTCCCTGACATACCAGAAAGATGTTTCAACTGTGACCTGTGACCGACCCCGAGTAACCAGGCAGACACTTCAACTGTGACCTGTCAGTTGTGTCCGGCACTGACATACCAGACAGATGCTTTAACTGTGACCTGTGCCCGGAAATGACTTACCAGATAGATACTTTAACAGTGACCTGTGTCTGATCGTGACTTACCTAACAGATGCTTTAACTGTGACCTCTCAGCTGTGTCCGTCCCTGACTTACCAGTCAGATTCTTCAACTGTCCCGGACTGTCTGCAAGCCTTGGCCATTGTTTCAGCACTGCTGGCCGGACAGAACTGACAGGTCACAGTTGAAGTATCTGTCTGTTAACTCAGGGCCGGACACAGGTGACAATTAAAGCATCTGGGCCCGGCTCTTGATGATGACCCTAGGTCTGGTCGTCCCTCAACTTCCATCAATGAAGATTCAATCAAGGAGATAGAAAAAAACTTAAACTGTCAGATAGAGGTATTACCATTGCTGAACTTTAGGAAGAAACAGGTCTAAGCCGACACAGGTCACCATTGTCAGAAACAAAAGGTTAGAGCTTATTGAGGAGGATTTCGTCAAATTTAAAAAGTGATTAGTAACAGTTGATAAAACATGGTTCTACCACTTTGATCCCGAGTCAATTCATGGAATGACACCATTCCACTTCTCTGGCACCAATGAAATCTTGATCTTCAAGATCAGTGAAGAAAGTTATGGCTACTGTATTCTGATATGCAAAAGGTGTGATCCTTGTTGATTACTTAGAAAGTTAAAAGACGATTACCGGTGCCTATTATGCCGATTTGGTTCATCGCCTGAGAGATTCTATCAGCGAGGAATGCTGACTGCTTGAGTTCTAATTTTTTCATGACAATGCCTCTCATCGAAACTCTCGATTTGCAAAGGATGCTGTGCAACAATGTGGGTTCGAAGAGCTTCCCCACCCTGCAAACTCGCCAGACCTGGCACCAAGTGAATACCCGCCTGTTTCCTAAACTGACAGAACGCCTTCGTGTAAACGCTATGACGACAACGATGACCCCTGATCTGCCGTGAATGTGACTTTCAGGGTGGCTTCAGAAAACATCTTCCTGACTGGAATTGAAAAGCTTTGCTATCAATATGAGAATTGTATTAAAAAGCAGGGAGATTATGTTGAAAAATAAAATTAAAACACTTTCACAATTGTTGGCTTTGTTTGTAAGGCTTAGACCGTTTTGACCATCCCTCGTATATTCTAAAACTGTCATCATTCTTTTTAATGCAACAAATATTGTATATCTTTAGACATGCATTTATGACTGTTGCCTTGCGGAGGAGTTCAAGCTGTGAGTGGGAAAGAAAGCAAGAGAATGTTCGGAAGATGTTCATAGAGAAGTGTTAAAACATTTTGTAAAGAATCTTACAGGATCGGCGTAACCAGGCGGAATCATCGGGGTTTCTGAATGAGTGAGAGAGTGAATATGGTTTTAAGCCGCTTTTATCAATATTTCAGCATTTCAGGCGGGAAACACCAGAAATAGGTTTCACACTTCCTACAAATGTCAGGAATCGATCCCGGGTGTTCGGCGTGACGAGCGAACGGTTTAAGCACCGGGCCACCCCATCGACCCTCGGGGTTTGTATATACTACGACGTGTATTATATATTTAGAAACTGTGACAAAGGAACAACTTGGCAACTTCGGATTCGGAACTATTCCTCCACATACTAAAAAGATAACATCGACACAAAACATTTTCATTACGTCTGTTTATGAATATGAATCACAATCAAATAGTAACGATATCACGTGGTAGGGGCGAACTAAACTGGTCTTGCTGCTATTCGGAGGTTGCAAGATGGATCGACACTTTGTCTAACCAGACTGGTCCTTCAACTGTGACGTGCTGCGTGTCCGACCCTGACATCCCGCGATAGTCAAGCCGGCAAAGCTCACTCGCCAAATGGCCAAGCAAATATGTATGGGATGTATTAGTTAAACAAATATGCATGTGATATATCAACATAACAAATATGTATGGGATGTATTAGTTAAACCAATATGTAAGTGATGTATCATCATAACAAATATGTATGGGATGTATTAGTTAAACAAATACGGATGTAATATATCAACATAACAAATATGTATGGGATGTAATAGTTAAACAAATATGTATGTGATATATCAACATAACAAATATGTATGAGATGTATTAGTTAAACAAATATGTATGTGATATATTACCATAACAAATATGGATGTGATATATTAACATAACAAAGGTGTATGTGATATATTAACATAACAAAAATGTATGTGACATATTAACATAACAAAGATGGTTGTGATATATTAAAATAACAAAAATGTATGTGATATATTAGTATAAGAAATATGTATGTGATATATTACCATAACAAATATGTATGTGATATATTAGTATAACAAAGATGTGTGTGATCTATTAACATAACAAATATGTATTGGATGTATTAACATAACAAATATGTATGTGATATATTAACAAAACAAACGTGTATGGGATGTATTAACATAACAAATATGTATGTGATATATTGACATAACAAATATGTATGTGATATATTAACATAACAAAGGTGTTTGTGATATATTAACATAACAAAGGTGTATGTGATATATTAACATAACAAAGGTGTATGTGATATATTAACATAACAAATATGTATGTGATATATTAACATAACAAAGGTGTATGTGATAGAATTACCTCCCCTGGGTGGCTGGGTGCATGCTCGACAGCTCCAAAGAAAAATAGCATAATCCGTAGTATATATGAAGATCGGCTAAATCATACCACTCCACTAAAAATGGGAATACCCCTACAATTATGGAGAGCACGAATCGGAACTTTCGTTCCCCCGAAAGGCTGCAAACAAGTTGAGAAAGTGTTGCCATACTTCCAACACTCACAGTGGACGGGCGGGACAGCAATGGCGTATCGGATTATGCTGTGTACCACACTTCTACTTACATTGTGGACCTTTGGATCAGTCACTGGATCTACGATGGATTACACTCTAACTACGATGGACTACCAACCGCTGTTGTGCTGGCGAGGTGAGATTTGCGTTGATAACTTTGAAAAGGGAACTTTGTTTACACCACGATAACTGAACCACACACACGACCCGTACTAGTCTTGACAGAAAAAAATATTGCGAAAGCAGGAATAAATATAAAGGTTGCTGTCGGAAACACAAATTCGATATGCGTAGACATAGACAAGACAAACTGAAAAAGTCTATCAACGACCCTTCAGCGTTCTGGAAACAAGTACGATCTCTTAAGAATAGATCTTCTGCTACAGATAACATAACAAAGTCGCAGTGGCTTAGTCATTTTAAGAAGGTTTTTTCAAATGATGCAATATTCACTATGGCAACTGATGATATGCAAAATGATTTTAGTGAAAGCTACACGGATGTTGATGAAGTTCTGCTAGATTCACCCATTGTTGAAAACGAAATATTAGATGCGATAAATCACCTCAAGAAGGGAAAAGCAGCTGGTCCTGATGATGTAGTTATCGAAATGTTGAAGTGTTCTAAGTTTGAAGTTATGCCTTTTCTTTGCAAATGTTTTAATAAGCTATTTGAAAATGGTGTTTTCCCAAGCAATTGGTCATGTTCTATAATAATCCCCCTGCATAAAAAAGGAGACAGGAGTGACCCAGATAACTATAGAGGCATTTCATTAATGAGCATTTTAGGAAAAGTATTTACTACAATATTAAACAATAGAATTTCAAAATGGGCGACCATGCGTGATAAGATTCCTGAATTTCAAGCTGGCTTCAGAAAAAGTTATTCCACCGTAGATCATGTATTTACACTATATGCACTTATTCAAAAAACCTTGTCACGGCGTAAGCATAAACTGTATGTAGCATTTGTAGATTTTAAAAAGGCTTTTGATTCTGTCAATCGCTTTAAGCTATGGACATGTCTACGAAAAACTGGTTTACGTGGGAAAATGTTTACTATTCTAAAATCAATGTATTCTAATGTGAGATCATGTGTTCGTTGTGGGGATAGTTTAACAGATTTCTTTGATTGTCCTTTGGGCCTAAGACAAGGCTGTATTTTGAGTCCGATCTTATTTTCATTTTTCATTAATGAATTATATTACGAAATAGCTGCCAGTGGTAAACATGGTATCCAAATGTTCCCAGATTGGATAGAAATACTAATGCTACTTTTCGCAGATGATGTCATTTTAGTGTCAGATACTGTTGTCGGTCTTCAAAGGCAATTAAATATTTTAAGTAAGTACACCAAAGAATGGAAATTATCCGTAAACTTGGAAAAAACTAAAATTGTGATCTTCAGAAAAGGTGGTCCAATAGCGTCGAAAGAGAGATGGTCATTCGATGGTCAGTTAGTCAATATAGTAGATCACTACACTTATTTAGGAATCTGGTTCTCACACACAATGAATTGGAAAAAATGTGCCCTTGACTTGTCCTTGCGTGCAAAGAAAGCTTTAATAAGTGTAATGTCTATTTCTCATAAAGTGGGATCGATGTCACCTAATATCTTCTTTAAGCTTTTCGATACCCAGATACAACCAATTTTATTGTATGGTTCTGAAGTATGGGGATTTCAACGTTATGACTGTTTAGAGAAGGTTCATTTATTAGCATGTAAAAAGTTTCTTTGTGTCGGATCTTCTACACCAAATTGCATGGTTTATGGTGAATGTGGTAGATACCCATTATATATTAATTCTCAGATCAGATGTTTAAAATACTGGTTTAAAATTCTTCATATGCATGAACAACGTCTCCCCAAATCAGCCTATAACATGCTTCTACATTTAGATAACATGGGAAAGAATACTTGGACATCGCATATAAGAAATCTTTTATTTTCGCATGGTTTTGGTTTTATATGGCTATGTCAGTCAGTTGGAAATGTAAATATGTTTCTTAATGAATTTCGGAATCGGTCTATAAATATGTTCTACCAAGAATGGCACTCCACTTTAGAGGATAGTTCGCGTTATGAATATTACAAAACTTTCAAGACTTTACTTCAACCAGAAATATATTTATCAGTACTCACTACGGAAAACTTAAGAAAACAGTTAATTAAATATCGACTTGGTTTGTTAGACCTATTTGTAAATGAAGGAAGAAAACTGTCCATTGAAAAAGTGAAAAGAATTTGTCCATTGTGTAAGCTAGAGATAGAAAATGAAATTCATTTTGTGTTTGTCTGTCCATTTTACAATGATCTCCGAAAGAAATATATAAAAGATTATTTAATAGCAATGTCACCGATAAACGCCTTTGTAGTTATGCTGACGACAAAGAACGAATCAAATATATTAAATCTTTCTCTTTATATTAAGCATGCATTAGCCAAAAGAAATGAATTAATCAAACAACGTGTATATCCCAATGTGTAACAAATGTAATTGTATCTACATGCGTAACTCTTTCTTGTATATGGGCCGGTGGCCTTTTGTACAATAAACATCTTTGACTTTGACCATTGGAGATACCCGGTGGTTAGCCTACTCCTCTTAGCAGGTGACATCGAGCTCAACCCTGGACCCATCGGTGACGACTTATGTGATCTTAAAGCAGCAATCATACAGCAGATTAAAGACTCGGAAAACAATATCAAAAGATATTACCTCCGTGAAAAAGGAAATACAGTCGATTAAAGAAGAAGTACGTGTTATTAAAAACGAGATCGATCACCGGAAAGAAGAACAAGCGATCCTAAGACTTGATATAGATGCTATGAATAATAGAGTAGAAGACATAGAGTGTTATTTGGATGGTATTAGTCAATTGGAGTCTGGAGTCGAACATCAAGAGAGACAAAGTAGAAGGAATAATTTTATCCTCTACGACGTGCCCGAGAGTGGGGATGAGTCCTACAGTACTTGTAGAGTGAAAGCAGTAGACGTAATTAACAGGGCTAGAGTCAAGGACGATAAAGCGCCACTACAACATTTAGACATTGATCGGGCCTACAAAAAGTTACCATAAACCACGCCCACTGATTGTAAAAATGTGTCATTGGGAGGACAAGATGCACACTATCCGATTAAGAGAAACCCTTAGAGACATGGGATATGGCGTAGCAAATGACTTGACATATAATCAAAGACAAGAACTCAATAAATTACGAACTGAAAATCCGACTAAAAGATTTTTTCTAAAAAGGAGGCAAAATCGTAGAGGATATTAGACGCGAAAAAGGAAATAACAACACACAGCAGAGTCAAGGTAGAGACATAAGCATTAGACAAGAGAGTCAAGGTAGAGACATAAGCATTAGACAAGGTGTCAGGAGAGACACGCGGACAACACAGGATGACTCTGGGAGCGGGGAGCGAAGGAGACGTTATCTTAGGTCAACCTCTCGCTCCCAGACCCCTGGTCGGAAGGCTGTGAGATAGGGGTGTGGCCAGGGCCATGACAATTTACGGGTGCTTCAAACAAGTGTACCCCACAGAACTATCAACAAGGATGTACAATTCTTATTTTGGAATGTATCAGGGCTGATGGCTAAAGCACAGGATCGTGACTTTGTAAGCTTTATATGTAAATGCGACATCATTGGATTGACAGAATCCTGGTCCAAAGAGATTGACTTACTACCCATATTTCCAGATTTTAAGAATATAACAAAACATGGAGAAAAATATCTGACTTCGGCCACCTTTCAGTTCTTATTAGAAAAAAGTTTGAGAATTTTGTGAAATGGACAAAAATCCGTAAAAGTGGAATATTTGTGTTATTAGACAAAACCATGTTTAATATAGATAAGGATGTCGTGTACTCATGTGTGTATATTCACCCAGAATCGTCACGCTGGTACAGTACGTTATCACCTGATTGTAGTAACGGTGTGCTATTGTTACAAGAGGAGCTACTAGATATTCTTTCTCACTGCGGCAACTATTATATTAGGTTAGGTGGAGCTTTCAATGCACGCACAGGCACTGAGCCGGATTTTGTTGAAGATGATATTCTTGAATATTTAGAAAATGATAATTCTTCCGTGTATAGTTTTCTACTCGACCATTTTAACATGGTACGAGCGTCAGCAGATAATGTGTTAAACAATTTTGGAAAAAGTTTGATAAATTTATGCAGTGTCTTAAATATACATATCAAGAATGGAAGATGGTGGTCAGACTCAGAAGTTGGAGACTATATGTTTATTGGCATTCAAGGCGCTAGCGTCATAGATTACATAATCTGTTCATCTGGGTTATTTGACGTATGCTGTAATTATAACATTGTATCACGCACGAAATGCTGTCATCTTCATGTCATGGTTAGCTTATATACTTCTGTGCAGACTGAACCCGTGCAAGCTCATGGTAATAAGAAGGCTTCCAAATTCGTTTGGGTCAATGATAAAGCTGACCAATTTATGTATAACTTGTTGAGCAGTGAATGCTTATCTTTATTAGAAAAGTCTGTTGACGAAGTGTTACACAATATAGACGAAAGTGTTAGATATATGTCAGAGGCCTTGTGCACGGCAGCAAGCGACATGAAAAGAGTGTGTACTTCTAACACATCTAGTCAACAGTGGTTTGACCGTGAATGTGAGCTACTCAAAAAAGAAAGATGTCAATATTTAAACAATTTTAGGAGAAAAAAGGATAATAACTCATTATATGAGTATAATTATATTAGAAATAAATATGATAGTGTATGCAGAGAAAAGAAAGAGATTTTTTTCAAAGAGAAACAGGAAAAACTTGAACATTGTATACGCGATTCTAAACAATTTTGGGCCACTCTTAAAGGGCTAAATACTAATCGTTACACACAAAACAATATTCCAATTGATGATTGGTTTAACTATTTCAGGGATCTGTTTTCAACTTCTACAGAGAACGAGGAAAGATGTTTTGATATCGACGAATAGAATGCATTTGATAAATCTTTTTGTCAGTTAACTTCAGATATCCTTGATTCACCTATAACAAGATATGAAATTTCAGAAAGCATTGCAAACTTAAAAAGCAATAAAGCAGCTGGTGAAGATAACTTGATTCCTGATTTTTTAAAATATTCGTCCGATATTCTCCTCCCCTACCTTGAAATCCTTTTTAACGTTATGCTTGAAAAGACTTATTTTCCAGAACAGTGGACCTTGGGGATTGTAATTCCTTTGCACAAACAAGGATCAACAAATGTCACCAACAACTATAGGGGTATAACTCTTTTGAGTGTTTTCAGTTAGATTTTTACCAGTATTGGACACAAACGTTTTGTATTTTGGACAGATTCCTTTAATAAGATATATGAAGCACAAGCCGGTTTCAGGCATGGATACTCTACAACTGATAATGTAATTGTGTTGCAGACACTTGTACAGAGATATTTAGCACGAAAAGGAGAACAAATGTATGCTATATTTGTTGATTTTGCTAAGGCGTTGACTCAATTAACAGAAACATGTTGTGGTCCCTTTGCAAATCTCAAGGTATCAGTACTAAAATTGGTAAATTGCTATGTTGCATATATCACAATGTGAAGGTCTGTGTTCGAAACATTAACACCTTATCTGATTCCTTCTACTGTAATATTGGGGATAGACAAGGATGATTTCTAAGTCCATTCCTGTTTTCGTTTTTCATAAATGAACTTTCGATACAAATATCTGAAAATTGTAACGAGGGTATCCAACTCCATCCAGAAACTATTAAACTTGTTCTACTCCTTTTTGCTGATGATATAGTTATGTTCTCGAGCACAGTACCTGGACTTCAAAAGTTAACTTGAGTATTATTGTAACAAATGGAAATTGAAGGTCAATATCGATAAGACAAAGGTTATAGTTTTCAAAAATGGAGGGAAAAATGGCTATATAAAGGTGAAAAACTTGAGGTTTTAAGAAGTTACAAATATTTGGGGTTACATTTTACAAATCGACTTACTTGGTCACTACATTGCAACAAAGCCGCACTGCAAGCCCAAAATATTTTAATTGGCATTTTACAAAACCTAAAACCCCTTGGAAAAATTAGCTATGAAACATTCTCTAAGATTTTCGACACTAAGATCAGTCCTATTCTACTCTATGGTGCTGAAGACTGGGGCCTAGAGAACTATGATACAATAGAGAAGGTACATCTATTTGCGTATAAAAGATTTGTAGGAGTAAATTCCAACACTCCAAATGTTACAGTTTACGGGGAATGTGGGAGATACCCAATGTATATATTTAGTTACATAAAAGTAATAAAATATTGGATAAAATTGCTTAAAATGCCAAATACCAGTTTCCCAAAGAAATGCTATAACATGATGATTCTTTACGACAGCAGAGGAAAACATAACTGGGCCTCGGGTGTCAAAAAGATACTCCAATCTTGCGGGTATGAGTACATTTGGAGAGAGCAACATTTAACAGTGCCAGATCGTTTCAAATATGAATTTAAGACAAAGGCTAAACGATATGTATTTTCAAAAGTGGTACTCTTCACTAGGTTTCTATAATAAGTTAAAGCATTACACCTGTTTTAAATAATTCATTCTTTTGGATATAAATGTTAAGAAATTCCGAACAGCACTATCCCGTTTCAGATGTAGTTCTCATGACCTTCTAATAGAAAAAGGTAGACATTTAGCGATACCAAGGGAAAACAGATTGTGTAAATATTGTACTTGCCAAGAGATAGAAGATGAATACCATTTTTTGCTAGTCTGTCCATTGTATGCAAATATCAGAAAAAAATACATACATAAATATTTTTGTCTGAATCCTAGAATAGACAAATTTGATATCCTCATGTCACCCCAAAATGAAACAGTCACAAAATATCTTTCAATGTATATATATCATGCAATGAACATCAGATCCTCTGCATTATAGATGTGATATTTTGTTACGATATATGTAATTCCTATTGCACCCATTGCTACTGTATGTATATATGTACTATAGGCCTATGGCCTTTTCAGTACTTGAAATAAAGATTGATTGATTGATTGATTGATTGATTGATTGATTGATTGATTGATTGATATATTAACATAAGAAATATGTATGTGATATATAAACATAAGAAATATATATGGAATACATCAACATAACAAAGATGTATATAATATATTTATATAACAAATATGTATGTGATATATTAACATAACCAAGATGTTTGTGATCTATTAAAATCACAAAGATGTATGTGATCTATTAACATAACAAAGATGTATGTGATATATTATATATGTTAACATAACAAATATGTATGTGATATATTAGAATAACAACGATGTTTGTGATATCTTAACCTAACAAAGATGTATGTGATATATCAACATTACAAAGATGTATATGATATATTTACATAACAAATATGTATGTGATATATTGATATAACAAATATGTATGTGATATATTAACATAACAAAGATGCATGTGATATATTAACATAACAAAGATGATTATGTATATATTAACATAACAGAGATGTATGTGATATATTGACATAACAATGATTTATATGATATATTCACATAACAAATATGTATATGATATATCAACATAACAAATGTGTATGGGATGTATTAACATAACACATTTGTATTCGATATATTAGCATAACAAATGTGTATGTGATATATTAACATAACAAAGATGTATGGGATATATCAACATAACAAAGATGTATATGATATATTTATATAACAAATATGTATGTGATATATTAACATAACAAATATGTATGTGATAAATTAACATAACAAATATGTATGTAATATATCAACATAACAAAGATGATTATGTATATATTAACATAACAGAGATGTATGTGATATATTAATCTAACAAAGATGTATGGGATATATGAACATAACAAAGATGTATATGATATATCTATATAACAAATATGCATGTGATATATTAACATAACCAAGATGTGTGTGATATATTAAAATAACAAAGATGAATGTAATCTATTAACATAAGAAAGATGTATGTGATATAGTAACATAAGAAATATTTATGTGATATATTAGATATATTAACATAACAAATTTGTATGTGATATATTAACATACCAAATATGTATGTGATATATTAACATAACCAAGATGTTTGTGATATATTAACATAACAAATATGCATTTGATATATTAACATAACAAATATGTATATGATATATTAACATAACAAAGTTGTTTGTAATACATCAACATAACAAATATGTATGTGATATATTAACATAACAAAGATGTATGTGATATATCAACATAACAAATGTGTATGTGATATATTAACATAACAAAAAATTGTGTGATATATTAACATAACAAAGATGTATATGATATATTCACATAACTAATATGTATATGATATATCAACATAACAAATGTGTATGGGATGTATTAACATAACTAATATGTATGGGATATATTAGCATAACAAATATGTATGTGATATACTAACATAACAAAGATGTATGGGATATATTTACATAACAAAGATGTATATGATATATTTATATAACAAATATGTATGTGATATATTAGATATATTAACATAACAATTATGTATGTGATATATTAACATAACAAATATGTATGTGATATATTAACAAAACAAATATGTATGTGATATATTAACATAACAGATATGTATGTGATATATCAACATTACAAAGATGTATATGATATATTTACATAACAAATATGTATGTGATATATTAATATAACAAATATGTAGGTGATATATTAACATAAC
This sequence comes from Haliotis cracherodii, assembly GCF_022045235.1. Taxonomy (NCBI): domain Eukaryota; kingdom Metazoa; phylum Mollusca; class Gastropoda; order Lepetellida; family Haliotidae; genus Haliotis; species Haliotis cracherodii. Next base: position 40,827,192 of record NW_027266268.1, on the reverse strand, counting down.
AAAGATGCATGTGATATATTAACATAACAAAGATGATTATGTATATATTAACATAACAGAGATGTATGTGATATATTGACATAACAAAGATTTATATGATATATTCACATAACAAATATGTATATGATATATCAACAAAACAAATGTGCATGTGATATATTAACATAACAAATATGTATGTGATATATTAACATAACAAATGTGTATGTGATATATTAACGTAACAAAAATTTGTGTGATATATTAACATATTAAAGATGTATATGATATATTCACATAACAAATATGTATGTGATATATCAACATAACAAATGTGTATGGGATGCATTAACATAACAAATATGTATGGGATATATTAGCATAACAAAAATGTTTGTGATATATTAACATAACAAAGATGTATGGCATGTATAAGTGAAACAAAGATGTATGGGATGTATCAGTGAAACAAATATGTATGTGATATATTAACATAACAAATATGTAGGTGATATATTAACATAAAATGTATTGGATATATTAGTTAAACAAATATGTCTGGGATGTATTAGTATAACAAATATGTATGGGACGCATTAATGAAACAAATATGTATAGGATGTATTAGTAAAACAAATATGTATGGGATGTATTAGTAAAACAAATATGTACAGGATGTATTAGTAAAACAAATATGTATGGAATGTATTGGTTAAACACGTATGCATGTTATGTATTAGAAAACAAATGTGTATGGGATGGATTAGTAAAACAATTATGTATGGGGCGTTATTAGTAAAAGAAATATGTATGTTATGCATAAGTAAATCAAATATATATGGTATGTATTAATAAAACAAATATGCATGTGGTATATTAGTATAAGAAACAAGTATGTGATACATTAGTACAACAAATTTGCATTTGATATATTATTATAACAAATATGTATGTGATTATTAGAATAACAAATGTGTATATGATACATAAGCATAACAAATATGTTTGTGATCAAGCGCTCTTTTGTCACGCCGAAGACCCGGGTTCAATTCACCGCGTGAGTACAATCTGTGGAGCCCGTTTCTTGTGTCCCCGTCGTTACATTGCTGGAACATTGCTAAAACCGGCGTAAAGTACAACTCACTCACTCTGGAAATAACCCCAATGGAAATTCCATGATGTCACTTGTCAAAGAACATAAGGACGCAATTTGAAGACATAGCCCGTTCTCTGTTAATTCCATATATAAGAAGCACATGTAACATACAAACTATATATACAAGTGGCAGCCTCTGTACTTTGTTAATATAATATCTACAGTATGTCCCGTCTTCTACCCATATGTGTCTATATCATGAGAGCAGATCTAGAAATAGATACTCACGACAAAGCGTTCGTCTTCAGCCACAAGCGTCAGATTAAAAGAGACGTTAATTTCAAAGGAAGGAGGTAATCAGCACCGTTCCTTAGATTAATGCTGAACCTACAAGGAACATGGCATCATCGTGCACGTAGGAGGTGACAATCTACATGTTTCAAGGAGGTGCCAGCGGACCTGCAAGAAGACTCAAGGTAATGGTGGTGCCGTGTTTGCTAATGTGCGGCCTACATATACTCTCAAAGAGGAATTTTAATTATCTTTCATTCCCTAAAACGTTACAACAAATATAATATTATTTCGTCGTCACAATTCAGTTCATTGTAGGAAACAGATGCCATAACGTCGAGTGTGAACAGATATTTTACGTGCGCATCATACTTTGAGAAACTCGCGCATATTCCATTTTCGAATGATTTCCCTTCGGTTTGATTTAGAAACTTATTACTGCTGAAATTGATCTAAACAAACGTTCAAGGAACAGTAACCTTCGCCCTGTTCTCAAGTTATCAACTCAGCGACCGTCACTGAGCCATCAAAAACAAACACTTATCCATCCTTTGGAATGAATCGACATCGTAAGGTTATATAAAGATACGTTTCAACTCGAGTCAGTCAGATGTGTTTAACATTATAGTGAGCATAGCATAGCTTTATGTGGGTGGAAAGCCCCAAGTGGTGTAGGTCTTAGACGTTTACCACTTCGGTGAAACCCACGAGCACGTATGGTGATGACAAACCTAGAAACATAATCGGGGCGAACTGGGATTCGAACCCACAATCATAGGTTTCTGGCGTACCCAAGGGACGCTACACTGCATAGCGAATTGCGACGCCTTAGACGACTGCCCCCCCTCGGCCCCGTTACAACTCGAAATATCGGCTGTGTTTCATGGATAGCGTCACCATAAAAGCTTGCTATGCTCACTTTAATGTCACCATAAGAGCTCGCCATGCTTACAAGTGGCACCTTAAGAGCATGCTATGCTCACTATAATGTTGCCAAAAGGGCTTGATATTCTCACTATAGTGTTGTCACAAGGGCTTGCTATTCCCACTATAGTGTTGTCATAAGGGCTTGCTATGCTCACTATAATGTTGCCATAAGAGCTTGCCATGCTCACTATAGTGTCACTATAAGGTCTTGCTATGCTCACTATAGAATTGCCATAAGGGCTTGCTATGCTCATTATAGTGTCACAATAAGATTTTGCTATGCTCACTTTAGTGTCACCATAAAGGCTAGCAATGCTCACTATAGTGTTGTCATTAGGGCTTGCTATGCTCATTATAGTGTCACCATAAGAGCTTGCTATGCTCGCTACAGTGTCCCAATAGGGGCCTGATATGCTCACTATAACGTTGCCATAAGAGCTTGCTATGCTCACTATAGTGTCACCATAAGGGCTTACTATGCTCCCTTTAGTGTCATCATAAGGGCTTGCTATGCTCATTCTAGTATCAGAGCTTGCTATGGTCACTATAGTGTCACCATAAGGACTTGCTAGGCTTGTTTGCTTGTTATTTAACGCCGCATTCGGCAATATTCCAGCTACGGTTTGACGGTAGTCTGGACCAGTCTATACCAGACAATCTAGTGATTGACATCATGAGCATCAATCCACGCAACTGAGATACTATGAAACCGTTAGTCTCCTTTTACAGCAAGCACAGGTTAGATGCACAACTTCAACGTCATTCCGGCCCCATAATGATATTGACAACTGCATTCTTCTCTTATATTATTTATGTAGCGTCAAGTTTCAATAACTAGATCATGAGAACAGCAATCAAGAATACCCTTGGTAACATTTGGGTTTGCATCATGGCGAGCAGATCTATCTGGTACCGTCGACTCAGCGTCAGACTGATCTTCAATGTCGGGGGATATGAGAGACATTTCTAAAGAGTTGATTTCTGTCCTCGGTTGGTATATTATTTCTTGATGCACGATTTCCTTCAAACTTTAGTATCATATATACTACGTTCTAAACACTGTTGGTTTGATTCATCTCTCTTTGTCTACAGGTACAACTATATTCATTTCTAATGCAATTTTACCCATCTCGAGAATTAGTTTCTAAACTAAACGGCAAAAGAAACGTTTCACATTTGAAAATGAATTGGTTTAAAATTAGTTATCCTGGTTCAAATAGGCACAAAGACATAGCTCTAACGCATCGTTGTTGTACCTCTGATCTTTTGCCGGCGATTGGCATGTGTATTTGAGAAAATGTAAAAAATGTAAAATCACGTGATGTCATTGCTGGAAGAAATGCACGTGCCACAGGGGTATAAAACTACACGGTAGCAAAGTTAAACATCCACATTGTGAAAAAAAACATACATCTGAAATGCCAATACTAACATCAGAACAAGGTGAGCGAGCAATGGGGATGGTCCAGATGGGGGCCACGCGCACCCACGTTGCAAGAACCTTTTGCTGTTTCCGTGATGCCTTTGGACATTTGTTGCAGCGTTTCAGACAAACTGGAAGGACATGGGGCAGGCCGAGGACAGGGAGACCACGGGTCACTACGCCACAGGAAGACCAGTATCTGCGACCGTTGCACCTTCGCAACCCCTTCCTCACAGTGACGTCATCGGTAGTGAATGCTTTGGGTCGGCGGGTGAGCGGACACAGTGGCCAGAAGACTTCGGGCAGGAGGTATCAGGGCCTACCGACAGTTCAGAGTGAGTCAGTGAGTTGGGTTTAACGCCGCTTTTAACAATATTCCAGTTATATCACGGCGTGTCAGCTTAATGTGGGTGGAAAGCCCGAAGTGACGCAGGTCTTTGACGTTAACCAATTTGGTGAAACCCACAAGCGCGGGTATGGTGCTGACAAACCTAGAAATTTAGTCGGGGCGGACCGGGATTTGAACCCACAATCATAGGTTTCTGGCGTGCCAAAGGGACGCAACTCTGCACACCGAATTGCGGCGCCATAGACGACTGGGCCATCTGTGACCGTTCAGAGGACAGGTGGCAGCGTCGGGATTGGCAACGCGTGCGTTAAAGAAGTCGTTGCTTACGGTGGAGTTGACTTTATGGTGTGGGATGGAATATGTGGAGACCAGACAACGCCACTCGTCGTCAACAATGGAAACCTCAATACGAGACGCTATAGAGAGGACATCCTCCGTCAAGTAAAACTGTCCTTCCTCCAGCAACAGCGCTAGCCCTGAGGTGTTCTGCACTAACACGACAACACCAGGCCCCACACAGCTCGTATCGTAGTGGATTTCCTTGCTTGCCAACAACAACAACGTCAACGTCATACCGTGTCCGGCATGTTCTCCTGATTTATGACCCATCGGGGCGCCTTGGACAGGCGAGTTAGAGTCCCACGACACACTCCCAAAGCTCTACGAGATGAATGGAACCGCTTGCCACGTGACCTCATCAGACGTTTGACGTTTTCCGTCCGAAAGTAGAGTCGTTGCATGTATTGGAGGTACGGGGTGGCCACATTCGGAATTAAAGTGACAAATTTTGTGTCTGTGACAACTTTTAGTGTTTGAATGTATTGAAGGGAAAATCTGGACAACTGCATTTTGTTTTTCTAGTGTACAATATTTAACACACAAAATGTCAAGGTTGTTCAATACTTTGTGGAGTTGTTGGTATAATAAATCTACTTTACTTCAAACTTTTGGTATTTTTAGTTTATTAATTCCATATCGCTTCTACAATATATTCTATACTGCCGTTAATATTTGTAAACACTATATTGGCAGATTTATTAAGTAATTCTTGAACACTATCTCAGAAAATCCCACACAAACCCATATTACACTTATTTTCATCTGAGCGAGGGCCACGTAGTTTCAATGTGAGCGGAAGGTGTGCCGATTCTGAATGTGACGATATCATAAAATCATTAGTGATTGCTAACAGAATATGTGCATGTTCGTCCGTTCGTCCGTTCAACATAGTCACAACAGTCACCATAGTCACCACAGTCACCATAGTCACCACAGTCATCATAGTCACCACAGTCACTATAGTCACCACAGTCACCATAGTCACCACAGTCACCACAGTTATCTCAGTCACCATAGTCACCACAGTCACCATAGTCACAATATTCACCACAGTCACCATAGTCACCATAGTCACCACAGTCACCATAGTCATCATAGTCACAACACAGTCACCATAGTCACAATATTCACCACAGTCACCATATTCACCACAGTCACCATAGTCACCGTAGTCACCAGTCAACACAGTCAACATAGTCATAAGTCACCACAGTAACCATATTCACCACACTCACCATACACACTCACCATAGTCACCGTAATCACGAGACACTACAGTAACCATAGTCACCGTAGTCACCAGTCAACACAGTCACCATAGTCATAAGTCACCACAGTAACCACAGTCACCACAGACACCATACTCATCAGTCACCACAGTAACCATATTCACCACACTCACCATAGTCACCGTAATCATCAGACACCACAGTCACCGTAGTCACCACAGTCATAAAAGTAACCACAATCATAATAGACACCACAGTCCTCACAGTCACCATAGTCACCACAATCATAAAAGTAAACACAATCATAAAAGTAACCACAATCATAATAGTCACCACAGTCACCACAGTCACCTCAGTCACTAAAGTCACCGTACTCATCAGACACCACAGTCACCATAGTCACCGTCATCATTAGACACCACACTCACCATAGTCACCACAGTCATAAAAGTAACCACAATCATAATAGCCACCACAGTCAGCACAGTCACAATAGTCAGCACAGTCACCATAGTCAGCACAGTAACCTTAGTCACTATAGTCACCATAGTCATCATAGTCACCACAGTCACCATAGTCACAATATTCACCACAGTCACCATAGTCACAATATTCAACACAGTCACCATAGTCACCGTAGTCACTAGTCAACACAGTCAGCATACTCAACACAGACACCACAGACACAACAGTCATCAGTCACCACAGTAACCATATTCACCACACTCACCATAGTCACCGTAATCATCAGACACCACAGTCACCGTAGTCACCACAGTCATAAAAGTAACCACAATCATAATAGTCACCACAGTCACCACAGTCATCATAGTCACCATAGTCACCTAAGTCACCAAAGTAAGCACAGTCACCACAGTCACCATAGTCAGCACAGTCAGCATAGTCAACACTGTCACCATAGTCACCACAGTCACCACAGTCACCACAGTCACCATAGTCACAATATTCACCACAGTCACCATAGTCATCGTAGTCACCAGTCAACACAGTCACCATAGTCATCACAGTCATAAAAGTAACCACAATCATAATGGCCATCACAGTCACCACAGTAAACATAGTCACAATAGTCACCAAAGTCATCTTAGTCACCACAGTCAGCACAGTCACCATAGTCAGCACAGTAACCTTAGTCACCATAGTCACCATAGTCATCATAGTCACCACTGTCACCAGAGTCAAAATATTCACCACAGTCACCATAGTCACTAAAGTCACAATATTAGCCACAGCCATGAAAGTAACCACACCCAGCACAGTCATAATAGTCACCACAGTCACTAAAGTCACAATTGTCAGTATAGTCGCCATAGTAACCGTAGTCAACAGTCATCACAGTCACTGTAGTCACCATATTCACCACAGTCATCAAAGTAATCACAGTCAACACAGTCATAATAGTCACCATAGTCAGCACAGTCATAATAGTCACCACAGTCATCAAAGTAATCACAGTCATCACATTCATCATAGTCACCACAGTCACTTAAGTCACCATAGTCAGCACAGTCATGATAGTTACCACAGTCATCAAATAAATCACAGTCAGCACAGTCATAATAGTCACCACAGTCACTATTGTCGCCGCAGTCACCATAGTCACCTTAGTCACCATAGTCACCACAGTCATCATAGTCACCACAGTCACCACAGTCACCAAAGTCAGCATAGTCACCACAGTCACCACAGTCACCAAAGTCAGCATAGTCACCACAGTCACCATAGTCACAACAATCACCATAGTCACCTTAGTCACAATATTCACCAGTCACCATAGTCAGCGTAGTCACCAGTCAACACAGTCACCATACTCGCCACAGTCACCACACTCACCACAGTCATAAGTCACCACAGTAACCATAGTCACAACACTCAGCATAGTCACCGTAGTCATTAGTCACCACAGTCACCATAGTCACCACTGTCACAATAGTCCCAATAGACACATTAGACACCATAGTCATCATAGTCACCACAGTCACCATAGTCACTACAGTCACCACAGTCAACATAGTCATCATAGTTACCTAAGTACCCAGTCACCAGAATCACCTCAGTCACCATGGTCACCACAGTAACACAGTCACCACAGGCACAACAGTCACCATAGTCTCCACAGTCACCATAGTCACCACAGTCTCCACAGTCACAGTTATCAGAGTCACCATTGTCACCAGTCACCACAGTCAACAGTTATCATAGTTACCTTAGTCACCCTGGTCACCATAGTCACTACAGTCACCACAGTCACCGCAGTCACCACAGTCATCAAAGTAACCTTAGTCACCACAGTCACAGTAGACTCCACAGTCACCAGAGTCACCACAGTCACAATAGACACCATAGACACAATAGACACCATAGTCAACATAGTCACCATAGTCACCAGTCACCAGAGTCAACTCAGTCACCATAGTCACCACAGTAACACAGTCACTATAGTCAGCATAATCACCACACTCACCATAGTGATCATAGTCTCCATAGTCTCCATAGTCACAATAGACACAATAGACACCATAGTCACTATACACTACAGTAACCATAGTTATCAGAGTCACCATTGTCACCAGTCATCACAGTCACTCAGTGACCATAGTCACCACAGTCGTCATAGTCACTACAGTCACCATAGTCACGACAGTCATCATAGTCACCATAGTCATCATAGTCACCACAGTCATCATAGTCACCATAGTCATCATAGTCACCATAGTCACCATAGTCACCATAGTCACCATAGTCACCACAGTCACCGAAGTCACCTTAGTCATCACAGTCACCACAGTCACCAGTTAACATAGTCTCCACAGTCTCCACACTCACAATAGTCACCATAGTCACAATAGTCACCATAGTCACAACACTCACCATAGTCTAAATAGACACAATAGACACCATAGTCAAAATAGTCACCATAGTCAAAACAGTCACCATAGTCACAATAGACACAATAGATACCATAGTCACTATACTCACCATAGTAACCAGTCACCATAGTCTCCATTGTCACCACAGTCACCACAGTCAAAATAGACAACAGAGTCACCACAGTCACCATAGTCAACATGGTCAATATTGTCACCACAGTCACCATAGTCACCACAGTCACCATAGTCACCATAGTCACCACAGTCACAACAGTCATCATAATCACCATAATCACCATATTCACCATAGTCACCACAGTCACCATAGTCACCACAGTCGACATAGTCACTACGGTCACCATAGTCACCAAAATCACCACAGTCACCATATTCACCACAGTCACCATAGTCACCACAGTCATCATAGTCACCACAGTCACTCAGTCACCATAGTCACCACAGTCGTCATAGTCACTACGGTCACCATAGTCACCAAAATCACGACAGTCACCATAGTCACCATAGTCACTATAGTCACCACAGTCGTCATAGTTCTTATAGTTACCACAGTCACCATAGTCACCACAGTCATCATAGTCACCATAGTCACCATAGTCACCGCAGTCACCATAGTCACCATAGTCACAACAGTCACCACAGTCACCATAGTCACCATAGTCTCCACAGTCACCACAGTCACCATAGTTTCCACAGTCACCATAGTCACCACATTTATCATAGTCTCCATAGTCACCACAGTCAGCACAGTCACCATAGTCTCCATAGTCTCTAAAGTCAGCACAGTCAGCACAGTCACCATAGTCTCCACAGTCACCAAAGTCACCACAGTTACCATAGTCTCCACAGTCACCGAAGTCACCGAAGTCATCACAGTCAGCACAGTCACCAGTTAACATAGTCTCCACAGTCTCCACAGTCACAATAGTCACCATAGTAACAATAGTCACCATAGTCACAACAGTCACCATAGTCACAATAGACACAATAGACACCATAGTCACTATACTCACCATAGTAACCAGTCACCATAGTCACCATAGTCACCACAGTCACCACAGTCAACATAGACAACATAGTCACCACAGTCATCATAGTCAACACAGTCGCCACAGTCATCATAGTCACCATAGTCACCACAGTTACCACAGTCACCATAGTCACCACAGTCATCACAATTACCACAATCACCATAGTCACCACAGTCATAATCGTCACCATAGTCACCATAGTCACCATAGTCACCACAGTCACCATAGTCACAACAGTCACCACAGTCACCATAGTCACAATAGTCACGACAGTCATCATAGTCACCATAGTCACTATAGTCACCACAGTCATCATAGTTGTTATTGTTACCATAGGCACCATAGTCACCACAGTCACCATAGTCACCATAGTCACCACACCATAGTAACTAGTCACCACAGTCACTACAGGCACTTTAGTCACCATAATCATCATAGACAACAGGTAGCAAAGTAACCATAGTAACCATAGTCACTATAGTCATAAAAGTCACCATAGCCATTATAGTCATCATAGACACCAAAGTCACCATAGTCACGACAGTCACCATACATAGTCACCATAGTCACCATAGTCACCATACACAGTTACCATGCATTGTTACCATAGTCATCATAGTTACCATAGTCACCTTACATAGTCACCATAATCATCATAGTTACCATAGTTACGGTAGTCACCATAGTCACCATACATAGTCACCATAGTCACCATAAATAATCACCATTGTCATCATAGTTACCATAGTTACCATACATAGACACCATAGTCACGATAGTCACCATTGTTATCGGACGAGCACACAAGCTAACAAAGCAGCACTTACTGTGACATGACAACTGGGCGTCCCCTCACATTCAGCAGTGTTCCCGGCCTGAAGCCCCAGGGCACAGCGAGAGACACAATCCGGCCCAGGTCCTGCAAGCAACAGACAACTCACCTGTGTTATAACGTTAAGAGCAGTTTTATCTCATTTTAGGCAGTATATATCAGTTACTTTTAGGTATTGTATATTATCTCTGGGTGTTTCAGCGTGTATTCATTATCTCTGAGTATTTTGGGAAGTCTATATTATCTTTGGGTATTTTAGGGAATACGGGATATGACCTCCATGGGCGGCAAGGCAAGGCATCTTCGAATGCGGCGTCGAACTGAGTAGACAAGCGTCCTCACATCGACTGCAGGTATCCGATTCCATTCTTCACGGTGGGCAACGATCAAAGCTTGTCTCGTGAAGGGAGGATGTTGACCCCAGCTGGTCCCAGAGATGTTCTATGGGTGACGTTGTTGGCGTTGAGGAAGTCTCTAGTAATACGGGCTTTATGGGGTGTGGCGTTATCTTGTTGGAACACCGTCCGTTGTTGACGCTGGATGAAAGGAAGAACCACTGACCGTAAGATATTGTCAATGTAGCGTTGTGCTGTCAGATTGCATTTGATGATAACAAGTTACGTCTTTTCTTCCTCGCAAATGCCGCCCCAGACCATCACACTTCCTCCTCCGTAAGGTTCCATCTCCTGGACAAAACAAGGAGCCGTACGTTCACCACGTTGTCGATATACTCGCGTCCGCCCATCAGGTTTGAAGTGTTGGAACCTGCTCTCGTCACTAAACAACACTCGCCGCCATTCCCTTTGTTGCCATCGCTGAGTTTGCCTGCACCACTTCAATCTGGCACGTCGATGTTGACGGGTCAAGGTCATGCCCTTGAAAGGGCGATAAGCCCGGAGACCATAATGTCGTAGTCGTCTGGTCACTGTTTGTCTGCTGACCGGATGTCCTAAGCTGTTGGCTGGGTATTTCAGGTCGTATATTATCTATTGGTAATGTACGGGGATTTCAGAGAGATAAACACAGATTTACGAGTGACGAGAAGTGAAGGATTATCTATTATATAAGTTCCTTGATTTTAGGACCGACAGATAATCCGTCATAGTTTATTTACCCATCGTCAAGTTTTGTAGATGTAGGGGTTACGAATGTACACATTGTACATGTGGTGGATAGGAATGACCACATTGTACATGACGATTGTATAAATGTACACACTGTACATGATGGGGGTAGGAATGAACACAGTAAAGATTTAGGGGATGGTTGAAGGAGATAGGGATGTACACATTGTACATGCTGGGGATAGGAATGAACACATTGTACATGCTGGGGATAAGAATGTACACATTGTACATGCTGGGGATAAGAATGTACACATTGTACATGCTGGGGATAAGAATGTACACATTGTACATGCTGGGGATAGGAATATACACATTGTACATGATGGGGGTAGGAATGGACACACTGTACATGCTGGGGATAAGAATGTACACATTGTACATGCTGGGGATAGGAATGGACACATTGTGCATGCTGGGGATAGGAATGAACACATTGTACATGCTGGGGATAGGAATGGACACATTGTACATGATGGGGATAGGAATGAACACATTGTACTTGATGGGGATAGGAATGAACACACTGTACATGCTGGGGATAGGAATGGACACATTGTACATGCTGAGGATAGGAATGGACACATTGTACATGCTGGGGATAGGAATGTACACATTGTACATGCTGGGGATAGGAATGTACACATTGTACATGCTGGGGATAGGAATGGACACATTGTACATGATGGGGGTAGGAATGGACACACTGTACATGCTGGGGATAAGAATGTACACATTGTACATGCTGGGGATAGGAATGGACACATTGTGCATGCTGGGGATAGGAATGAACACATTGTACATGCTGGGGATAGGAATGGACACATTGTACATGCTGGGGATAGGAATGAACACATTGTACATGCTGGGGATAGGAATGAGCACATTGTACATGCTGGGGATAGGAATGTACACATTGTACATGCTGGGGATAGGAATGAACACATTGTACATGCTGGGGATAGGAATGGACACATTGTACATGTTGGGGATAAAAATGTACACATTGTACATGCTGGGGATAGGAATGGACACATTGTACATTCTGGGGATAGGAATGAACACATTGTACATGCTGGGGATAGGAATGAACACATTGTACATGCTGGGGATAGGAATGTACACATTGTACATGCTGGGGATAGGAATGAACACATTGTACATGCTGGGGATAGGAATGGACACATTGTACATGCTGGGGATAAAAATGTACACATTGTACATGCTGGGGATAGGAATGAACACATTGTACATGCTGGGGATAAGAATGTACACATTGTACATGCTGGGGATAAGAATGTACACATTGTACATGCTGGGGATAAGAATGTACACATTGTACATGCTGGGGATAGGAATATACACATTGTACATGATGGGGGTAGGAATGGACACACTGTACATGCTGGGGATAAGAATGTACACATTGTACATGCTGGGGATAGGAATGGACACATTGTGCATGCTGGGGATAGGAATGAACACATTGTACATGCTGGGGATAGGAATGGACACATTGTACATGATGGGGATAGGAATGAACACATTGTACTTGATGGGGATAGGAATGAACACACTGTACATGCTGGGGATAGGAATGGACACATTGTACATGCTGAGGATAGGAATGGACACATTGTACATGCTGGGGATAGGAATGTACACATTGTACATGCTGGGGATAGGAATGTACACATTGTACATGCTGGGGATAGGAATGGACACATTGTACATGATGGGGGTAGGAATGGACACACTGTACATGCTGGGGATAAGAATGTACACATTGTACATGCTGGGGATAGGAATGGACACATTGTGCATGCTGGGGATAGGAATGAACACATTGTACATGCTGGGGATAGGAATGGACACATTGTACATGCTGGGGATAGGAATGAACACATTGTACATGCTGGGGATAGGAATGAGCACATTGTACATGCTGGGGATAGGAATGTACACATTGTACATGCTGGGGATAGGAATGAACACATTGTACATGCTGGGGATAGGAATGGACACATTGTACATGTTGGGGATAAAAATGTACACATTGTACATGCTGGGGATAGGAATGGACACATTGTACATGCTGGGGATAGGAATGAACACATTGTACATGCTGGGGATAGGAATGAGCACATTGTACATGCTGGGGATAGGAATGTACACATTGTACATGCTGGGGATAGGAATGAACACATTGTACATGCTGGGGATAGGAATGGACACATTGTACATGTTGGGGATAAAAATGTACACATTGTACATGCTGGGGATAGGAATGGACACATTGTACATTCTGGGGATAGGAATGAACACATTGTACATGCTGGGGATAGGAATGAACACATTGTACATGCTGGGGATAGGAATGTACACATTGTACATGCTGGGGATAGGAATGAACACATTGTACATGCTGGGGATAGGAATGGACACATTGTACATGCTGGGGATAAAAATGTACACATTGTGCATGCTGGGGATAGGAATGAACACATTGTACATGCTGCGGATAGGAATGGACACATTGTACATGCTGGAGATAGGAATGTCCACTGTATAGATGAAGGGGGAAGAAATGTAAACAGTGTTTATGCTGGTATAGGAATGTCCATATTGTGAAGGGGATAGGGGAAACATATATTTTAGAATGTTTTTTTTGTAGATTATAACTTACAAGGCTTCACACAAAGAAACAAACTAAAACGTACTTGTATCACGCTTCAGACACAGAATCAGTGAAACATATCATATTCCTTGTATACCCCAAGACATACCGGATCGTCTCGTACTGTGTTCTCCAGATATGGAGATCTCCAGACGTTTTGGCAGCAGCCAGGGGACACCCCGCTCCATGTTGAGTTTGGTAAGCAGTAACTCACGGACACGCCACACGGACGCTCATCGACGTGACACCAGACCTTGTACCTGACCCGGCTGCCCACTGCTTGACCTTCTCCAGAGCCCTCCAGAACGGCTCTTCTTGCACTTGGTGGAGGCAGTGGACAAGTCACCTTGGGGACATAAACTAACTTCATCTATATCGATCCCTAACAAACTTTCTCGCACAGCTACTCGTCATATCGGCTGTCAATATTCGTCCAACTTTTTTATACATATGTTAATCAATATCATACATGTATTAACCAGAGTTAACACCATACTCTATATCCACCAATGTATCCCACGAGCAGTTCACCAAACACATATATATTATCCACCAATGTTTCAAGCAAAACAGCTTCCACAACCCGCTGCGGGTTGTGTGTCTACACTCAATGTCCCTCAGAAATTGTGAAAGGTGTTGCTACACTGAATGTCTATCACCCCTTGCGGGAGTTGTTTCTACATTGAATGTCCTACACTTAATATCTATCAGATATAGGGTTGTCCCTCACCAATTGTGAGGTGTGTTTCTACACTGAATGTCCCTCACCAAATTATGAGAGGTGTGTCTACACTGAATGTGCATCACATTTTTTGGTAAGTGGGTCTACACTGAATCTCCCTCACCTATTTTGGGAGATGTGTGGGAGGTGTTTCTACATTGAATGTCCCTCACCCATTACGGTAGGTGTGTTTACACTGACTGTCCATCAACCATTGTTGGAGGTGTGTCTACACTGATTGTCCCTCACCCAATTATGGGAGGTTTGTCTACACTGAATGTCCATCACCCATTATGGTTGTTGGTTGGTTTTTTGTGTAACGCCGCACTCAGCAATATTCCAGCTATATGACGGCGGTCTGTAAAATAATCGAGTCTGGACCCGACAACCCAGTGATTGACATCATGAGCATCGATCCACGCAATTGGGAACGATGACATATATCAACCAAGTCAGCAAGACTTACCACCCGATCCCGTTACTCGCCTTTTACGACAAGCCTAGTAGCCTTTTACGGCAAGTATGGATTCTACACTGAATGTCCATCACCCATTGTGGGAGGCGTGTCTACACTGAATGTCCATCACCCATTGTGGGAGGTGTGTTTACAGTGGATGTCCATCACCCATTGTGGGAGGCGTGTCTACACTGAATGTCCATCACCCATTGTGGGAGGTGTGTCTACACTGAATGTCCATCACCCATTGTGGGAGGTGTGTTTACAGTGGATGTCCATCACCCATTGTGGGAGGTGTGTCTACACTGAATCTCCCTCACCTATTTTGGGAGATGTGTGGGAGGTGTGTCTACACTGAATGTCCATCACCCATTGTGGGAGGCGTGTCTACACTGAATGTCCATCACCCATTGTGGGGTGTGTGTTTACACTGAATGTCCATCACCCATTGTGGGAGGTGTGTTTACACTGGATGTCCCTCACCCATTGTGGGAGGTGTGTTTACGCTGAATGTCCATCACCCATTGTGGGAGGTGTGTCTACACTGAATGTCCATCACCCGTTGTGAGAGATGTGTCTACACTGAATGTCCAACAACCATTGTGGGAGGTGTGTTTACACTGAATGTCCATCACCCATTGTGGGAGGTGTGTCTACACTGAATCTCCCTCACCTATTTTGGGAGATGTGTGGGAGGTGTTTCTAGACTGAATGTCCATCACCCATTGTGGGAGGTGTGTCTACACTGAATGTCCCTCACCTTTTTTGGTAAGTGTGTCTACACTCAATGCCCCTCACCCATTGTGGGAGGTGTGTCTACAATGAATTACAAAAAAACCTATTGTGGATGGTGTCTACGCAAAATATCCATCACCCATCCTGGGAGGTGTTTCTCCCCTGTATGGTGTTAATCCACCACTGCGGCATGTTTGTTTGCATTGGACGTCGATATTCTCCTGTCACCATGTGGTTTAAAGCTCTTGGCCGTCTTACGGATACGTTTCATAATCTAAATGATCATTATTCACTGGTGTTGGCCATTCTGTTTTATTTTCTTCCTGCATGTATGCACAGGACAACGAATGGAATTTTTAAAAATTATGTTTGCTACATTTCCGCGTTCTTTGAACAGCGTACTAACCTTGAGAGCAGTACGTGACGTGGACACCGCTGCAACTTCGACAAGCTGGTGTCGTTGTTGTGTACAACTGTGCACAGAAGGGCACTCGGACCTCTGTCACAGAGAACCCTCATATTATCTCTCCTTATTACTCCAGGAGCGATGTTGTTGACCGAAATTGTTGGTCCAGTCCAAATTGTCAATATGAAAGCAAAGCACGTGCATGAAAACCAATGTTTCATACTGAATTTATCAGGAAATCTGAAACAATATAGCGGTGTTTGGGCCCTTCCTGCTTTCTTGTGTGCAGCTGTGAAGACCTACTGCTTTACAATGTGCGACTGTGCACACTTACTGCCTTACTGTATGCTGCTGTGAACTCTTCCTGCTTTACTGTCTGTTACCATGAACACTTCCTGCTTTACTATGTGTTACTATGAACACCTCCAACTTTACTGTGTGCTTCTTTGAACATTTTTTACTTTACTGTCTGTTACTATGAACACTTCCTGCTTTACTATGTGTTACTATGAACACTTCCATCTTTACTGTGTGCTTCTGTGAACACTTTATACTTTACTGTTTGTTACTATGAACACTTCCTGCTTTACTGTGTGCTGCTGTGAACACTTCCCACATTACTGTATGCTGCTGTGAAAACTTCTCTCTTTACTGTGTGATGCTGTGAACACTTCCCACATTACTGTATGCTGCTGTGAAAACTTCTCTCTTTACTGTGTGATGCTGTGAACACTTCCCACATTACTGTATGCTGCTGTGAAAACTTCTCTCTTTACTGTGTGATGCTGTGAACACTTCCCACTTTACTGTATGCTGCTGTGAAAACTTCTCTCTTTACTGTGTGATGCTGTGAACACTTCCCACATTACTGTATGCTGCTGTGAAAACTTCTCTCTTTACTGTGTGATGCTGTGAACACTTCCCACTTTACTGTATGCTGCTGTGAAAACTTCTCTCTTTACTGTGTGATGCTGTGAACACTTCCCACATTACTGTATGCTGCTGTGAAAACTTCTCTCTTTACTGTGTGATGCTGTGAACACTTCCCACTTTACTGTATGCTGCTGTGAAAACTTCTCTCTTTACTGTGTGATGCTGTGAACACTTCCCACATTACTGTATGCTGCTGTGAAAACTTCTCTCTTTACTGTGTGATGCTGTGAACACTTCCCACTTTACTGTATGCTGCTGTGAAAACTTCTCTCTTTACTGTGTGATGCTGTGAACACTTCCCACTTTACTGTATGCTGCTGTGAAAACTTCTCTCTTTACTGTGTGATGCTGTGAACACTTCCCACTTTACTGTATGCTGCTGTGAAAACTTCTCCCTTTACTGCGTGCTGCTGTGAACACTTTCCACTTTACTATGTGCTGTTGTGAACATTTCCCTTTTTACTGTATGCTTTTGTGAACACTTCTCCCTTTACTGCGGGCTGCTGTGAACACTTTCGACTTTACTATGTGCTGTTGTGAACACTTCCTGCTGTACTCTGTGCTGCTGTACAGCACCATACAAGGAAAGTTTTGCTGCTAAACCATTTCGTTAAACGTTTTATCTATTTTTTATCTCCCCCAATGATATCTCTGATGATATCTCGTTTCCGTAAGGATATTGTCTAAGTCTCGTGAGGTTTCTTTGTCGTAACGATACTTTCTAAGTCTCGTGAGGTTTCTTTGTCATTTATTCATGTATGGGAGGCCATAGGCCCATGTACATTTCCGTTATATATAGTAACACACAATTGAGGCAATTTACATTGAAAACAATACTAAGGGTACAATATTAGGTCTTTGTACGTAACGATAGAGCTTCCTTCCTTCACATGCTACATTTCTGAGTATACGGTCATTTTGGCTATTTAAGAGATTGCTAAAAGTCTTAATACATGGATTGTTATAGAATCTTACAGGAATATACTTTTGTCTTAATGATACGTAAAACGGGCAGACAAACCCAAAATGGACTTCGTCCTGAATACAACCATTGTTACATAGCCGACAAAAGCGTTGTGAATAAACAATATCCTCTCTTCTGCCCAGATTACTCCGTATAAGCAATTCACTTAATCTCAACAGGCACAGCATACATCTATGGTCTCTATTTCTGAAAGCTGTAACATAATATTCCATATCCAATAATATCTTGTGAATAATACCTTAATTTACAAGAATATTAAATTTTCATCTGTATACTCTGTTTGTTACAATCCAACAAACGCTGTCTAAATAGCTGCAAGAAATACTTAACATCACCAATATTCTGTTCGTGCCACACATAAGCACATCCATAAATGTCGAGTAAATATTTAACATGAGTTGCCCAAGTAATTCTACCACATTCATCCAGCTTCTTCATCATCAAATAACACTGTCGGGGATATCTCTCATTATTCATTCTAATCAGTTTACACCAGTATTTAACACACTTCATATGATAATCCACATGCAAACCATTTCTTCCACATTCAACTAATATTGCTGACCTTCATACATATTTACCAACTTCTAATTTTTTATACAAAACTTAGTATGAAAAGTTTTGACAATTTGACTACCTTTGCAACCCCAGATCTCAGCACCATAAAGAAGAATGGGCTTTATCTTAATATCAAACAATGTAAATAAAATGTTAACTGGCATATTTACAAAGTGAAACTGCAATTGTTTAATAGCAACCAAAGCCTTATTGGTTTTTATCTTGAGGGTATCAATGCATTTGGTCCAAGACAATCTATTTGAAAACAGAACACCAAGATAACTAAAGTAAGTACTAACATTGATACGTTTATCATTCAAAAACCATCGTTTATCATACCTTAAAGTACCACCTCTTCTGAAAACCAAAAGTTCGGTTTTAGATATGTTAATTTCAAGTCCCCCACATTTTACAAAAATTGGATAAAATCTCAATTTTTCTTTGCAGACCTATTACTGTGTCATCGAAAATACACAAATCATCTGCATATAGTAAAAGTAATATGTCTCTAAACTCCTCTCCAATAAAAATCCCTCGCAAATCACTACTTTGTATCATAGACTGTAATTCTAGGATAAACCCCGTGAACAGAAACGGACTCAACACGCAGCCCTGTCGAACACCACTCAGTGTTTCGAAATAATCTAAAAGAGTGTTATTTGATGTCCTGACAGCACACTGAATCTTAGAGTATAGATCCTTCAAAACCACCAATAAACGACCGTGTATTCCATTTTTCATCAATGAATACCACAAGAGCTTTCGGTTCATCGAATCGAACGCTTTACGGAAATCAACAAACAAACAATAAAATCTTCCCCGACGTTTAGAGAGATATTTTGTGCTAAACACTGTAATGAAAATATATCATCAGTTGTACTGTATCCGCTTCGAAATCCTGCCTGAGCTTTAGGAATTGTACCATAAACGTCCGCAAAAGTCTTGAGTCTATAATTTAATACTGTTGTCATCAACTTTCCAAATACATCCATCAGCGTTATTCCTCTATAATTATTGACATCATTTATATTATCTTTCTTAAGCAGGAGCACTACTATACCTTTTGCCCACTCGTAAGGGAATACACCACTATGCATTAGCCTATTAAAAACTATAGTTAGGTATGGTATGATTGAAGTGCTGCAACATTTAACCATATCGGGACGACTTCCATCCGGTCAAGCCGATTTACCCAGCTGATGATACTTCTTCTTCAGTTATATCAGGATTAAGGAGATTATTCATAACATCATCATTACAGTAATTGCACTCATTAATATCATGGCTGTTCATAAAAGTTTCTGCCTCATCTAGATTGTCCCCATCCACAGGTATATCAGTTACACATGCTGGAAATATTCTGTCCGGGGTTCCCTGTAACGGGCAGTGAAGAAATAATATTGTTGACGCGTCCACAAAAGGACTTGCCATTTTTGCTATTATTGACCAAATCATTTATACAATGTTCATCATGCTCCAATCTCTTTTGTCTACACAGCTCTCTATATTTATTCTGAATTACAAAATATTCCTTCAAAAGTACCTTACTTCCTGAAATTCTGAGTTTATTAAACTTTTGTCTTTTTAACTTCATACTCTCATCATCGTACCGATTCTTACAATCCTTAGTCCGGCAAACAGTACTATCCTTTTCTTTAAAAGACCACAAGACCACAAAGCACAAATATGAAATACATCAACTAATCTTTCTACCGCAGACTCGATATTACGTGGAACCTGGTCTCTGTCACTATCTAATACATAAGGTGATAACATATCAGCTACAGACTGCCGCAAAGTTTCAATAACAGCGTCCTTCCAAACATATCTTAGTATATCTGACGATGTATTATTTTCCTCGTTTTCTGTCCTTGCAATGACATAACAATTGGAAAATGATCAGACTCACACCGTGCACGTATAGTCAATATCTCTGGTAAATAAGTGACTTGAACATAAACAGTAATAAACCAAACTAGCTCCGTCTCCTATAAACCAAGTGAAGCTACGCTCTGTATCACCCGAACATCGCCCATTCAACATGTGAATGTTATGAGTGAAACACAAATCTTGGTGTTCCTTTCCATATTCATTGCATATATCATCACGGCTTCGTCTGGGTGTGTCAAAGGAATCAGACACATAGTCCATGTCCTCAAAACACAGTATGTACCGATTCCCATCATGCACAACAAAATCGGACTGATTTCCACACCTGGTGTTAAGATTCCCAAATACTATAAACTTAAAATATTAGCAATCTGCTTCAAAAGAAAAACAGAAACGAAATCAATGAAATGACGCAACCATCTTCTCAAATTATGTCTTGTTGAAGATAAACTGCTGTTAGACACTAAAGGCACAAATTGTATCTGTGAGTCTTGTGGACCTAGTCAGCCCAATATCCAATCTCCAGATGTCTGCCAAGCAGGCTAGGTAAGAGTTGAATATCTTCACGACTGGGATATTTTCTATGAATATCTCTAATTGACCCGGAGGATGACATGCTAAGCATGCTAAACATGGTAGGTCTAAGCAGTCTGAAGGTCGAACGGTGTATAACTTGGAACTGTGACACTGAGCCTCGAAGCTCCAGTAACCATAGACTTGCCCCCCACATCTGACTTTTCTTTCTCTCCTTTGAGAAATACAAGATCACCAACTTAAATTAGTTTCAGCCATGACAGTGCTACCATGAGCTTTAGATTTGCTGTTTTGTGGATGGTTAAATGTTTAGGTGACATTTTGTTCAAGATGAGTTGTCTGTGATAGGCAGCTGTTCTCTAGTCATTTGATCACGTTGGGTAGATTCTGCACGGGCAGACAGGCCACATCAGGGTACAGATGTTAGTTGGGATTTTGTTTACATTCTTTGGTGAGCCAATTTCAAGTTCAATACCATATTGTTTCAACGGTGGATCCGTGTCGAGGGAAATAAAGCCTGTGACAGGGTCAACCCTGATTGCGGTGCCGCTATCACCAAAGATCGCTTATGTCGACGCAAAGCGAAAGGATGGCATTGTGTTGATCATCACGTGTCTCTCTCTCAGTCAGGTATGTCAATGTGAAAGAAGAAACAGTTTCATGAAGGACACATACGAGTTGGTCATAGCGTTTCATGATATTTACACCAATAAGCACAAGTGTACTGTGGGTAGAACTGAGACAACCACTCCCCTCTCACACAGTCTAAGACATCCACACAGTCTGAGAAACCAATTATCCTTACATACATTCTAACACCCACTCTCCTTACACACAGTCTGGGGCACCCACTCTTCTTACATACAGCCTGAGACACCAATTATCCGTACATACATTCTAACACCCACTCTCCTTACACACAGTCTGGGACATCCACTCTTCTTACAAACAGTCTGCGACACCAATTATCCGTACATACATTCTAACACCCACTCTCCTTACACACAGTCTGGGACACCCACTCTTCTTACACACAGCCTGAGAAACCAATTATCCTTACATACATTCTAACACCCACTCTCCTTACACGCAGTCTGGGACACCCACTCTTCTTACATACAGCCTGAGACACCAATTATCCTTCCATACATTCTAACACCCACTCTCTTTACACACAGTCTGGGACACCCACTCTTCTTACACACAGCCTGAGAAACCAATTATCCTTACATACATTCTAACACCCACTCTCCTTACACGCAGTCTGGGACACCCACTCTTCTTACATACAGCCTGAGACACCAATTATCCTTCCATACATTCTAACACCCACTCTCTTTACACACAGTTGGGCTGTATATTCCCTAATGCGTCGGGAGCTGAGAAGTGACGAAGACAGAACATAGAGCCGAGGCCCTTATGACCCTGTCATCTCTCAGTGAACGAGTGATGTATCCAACCTGACACCAGATCAGCCTCGCCCACCTGGTCAAACTCCATCAACACAATCACTCAGTCACATGGTATATGTGTACATTTCCCTTCATTTACATAGCTGACACAAATAACCGGCTCTGTATCAACATACTTAAAGATGAAGGAGTACCATTATCCTGACAAGACATGAAACTGTCAGCAGTATGTTTGTGTTGAAGTTCCCGTACACAGGCCAACTGGGTATGCTTGTGTCGATGTTCCCTTACACAGGCCAACTGGGTATGCTTGTGTCGAAGTTCCCTTACACAGGCCAACTGGGTATGCTTGTGTCGAAGTTCCCGTACACAGGCCAACCGGGTATGCTTGTGTCGAAGTTCCCTTACATAGGCCAACTTGGTATGCTTGTGTCGACGTTCCCTTACACAGGCCAACTGGGTATGCTTATGTCGATGTTCCCTTACACAGGCCAACTGGGTATGCTTGTGTCGATGTTCCCGTACACAGGCCAACTGGGTATGCTTGTGTCGATGTTCCCGTACACAGGCCAACTGGGTATGCTTGTGTCGATGTTCCCTTAGACAGGCCAACTGGGTATGCATGTGTCGTTGTTCGCTTAAACGGGCCAACTGGGTATGCTTGTGTCGACGTTCCTTTAAACATGTCAACTGGGTATCCTTGTGTCGATGTTTGCTTAAACATGTCAACTGGGTATGCTTGTGTCGATGTTCCCTTAAACGTGTCAGCCTGGTATGTTCGTGTTGATATTCGCTTAAACATGTCAGCTGGGTATGATTGTGTCGATGTTCCCTTAAGCAGGTCAACTGGGTATGCTTATGTCGATGTTCCTTTTAACATGTCCGCTGGGTATGCGGAATACTACGATGACACATGCTTGTCGAATTCATACGTACGGAATGCTACGGTACGGTGACAGCTTCTTATCGGGTGCATGTGTATGATTAAGTTGATAATAATTAGCATTCAACACAGAGCATAAAGAACTAGATATTCGTATCATTTAACACTATTGAACTGCGTGGGCTATAACAGACGGAGATACACTAACAGCATGGGCTGTAACAGACGGAGATACACTGATGTTGTGTCGCTGTAATCCTCCTTTATCGGCAGTGGTCGTAATAATGGTGAAAATTATAGAAATTGATCAATGAAAATAAGTGATGACCCCAAGTGTTCGCAAAGAGGGGAAGCATGTCCTGCTCCACTGGTACAAATGTAAAAGATATACATCGTGTGAGTCCTGTCGTGTGGCGATATTCACCATATACTGTAAGTGTTGAGTTTAGTTCGATTCCACCGCTTGCACATCCTGCCGAAATATGAAAACGTCATATATCAAATATCAAGTTGACATGTGTTCCTACTGTCGCTGTGTTTGTCAGTATGGAATATTGGGTTACATCCATGGTTTACGGGCGAAGTAAATGCACTCCTCCCGACATTGTAGTCGTACAGCGAGAACAATACTTTCGCATATTTTCGCCGCTTATTGTTCAAGTGTATCGTCCTCACCCAGCGGCCAAAGTTCAGAGCCCACGCGCTGCTCATATAATCCTATCAAGGGATTGTGTATATGAATTATCTTATGTCATAGGTGACTGATATTGGCTGATATCTCCATCTAAAACTGTTGTTAGAATCATCACGCATGTTAACACAGGGCACATGGTGTCAGCAACAGAAATACTTCCACAGGTATATAGCCAGGTGACTGCTGTGACAGCTCGTCGTGTCTGATTCAGATGTAGTTGAACGGAGAAAACTGAAGTCAAGGTAAGAGTACTCCCACCTGTAACATCTGACCTTTCTCACACACAGAGAACAGGGACTGACTAAACCTTTCTCCACACACAGAACAGGGACTGACTTAACCTTTCTCCACACAGAGAGTAGGGGCTGACTAAACCTTTCTTCACACACAGAGCAGGGACTGACTACACCTTTCTTCACACACAGAACGGGTACTGACTAAACCTTTATCCAAACACACAGAACAGGGACTGACTACACCTTTCTCCACACACAGAACAGGGACTGACTAAACCTTTATCCAAACACACAGAGCAGGGACTGACTACACCTTTCTTCACACACAGAACGGGTACTGACTGCACCTTGCTCCACACACAGAACAGGGACTGACTAAACCTTTATCCAAACACACAGAACAGGGACTGACTACACCTTTCTCCACACACAGAACAGGGACTGACTGCACCTTGCTCCACACACAGAACAGGGACTGACTAAACCTTTATCCAAACACACAGAACAGGGACTGACTACACCTTTCTCCACACACAGAACAGGGACTGACTAAACCTTTATCCAAACACACAGAACAGGGACTGACTACACCTTGCTCCACACACAGAACAGGGACTGACTGCACCTTTCTCCACACAGAGTAGGGACTGACTTCACTTTTCTCCACACACAGAGCAGGGACTGACTAAACCTTTCTCCACACACCCAGAGTAGGGACTGACTTAACCTTTCTCCACACAGAGAGTAGGGGCTGACTAAACCTTTCTTCACACACAGAGCAGGGACTGACTACACCTTTCTTCACACACAGAACGGGTACTGACTGCACCTTGCTCCACACACAGAACAGGGACTGACTAAACCTTTATCCAAACACACAGAACAGGGACTGACTACACCTTTCTCCACACAGAGAGTAGGGACTGACTTCACTTTTCTCCACACACAGAGCAGGGACTGACTAAACCTTTCTCCACACAGAGAGTAGGGGCTGACTACACCTTTCTCCACAGACACAGAGAGTAGGGGCTGACTACACCTTTCTCCACACACAGAGCAGGTACTGACTACACCTTTCTCCACACACCCAGAGTAGGGGCTGACTACACCTTTCTCAACACACAGAGCAGGGACTGACTAAACCTTTCTCAACACACAGAGCAGGGACTGACTACACCTTTCTCCACACACACAGAGCAGGGACTGACTACACCTTTCTCCACACAGAGAGTAGGGGCTGACTACACCTTTCTCAACACACAGAGCAGGTACTGACTACACCTTTCTCCACACACACAGAGCAGGGACTGACTACACCTTTCTCCACACAGAGAGTAGGGGCTAACTACACCTTTCTCCACACACACAGAGAGTAGGGACTGGCAACACCTTTCACCACACAGAGAGTAGGGGCTGACAACACCTTTCTCCACACACACAGAGTAGGGGCTGACAACACCTTTCTCCACACACACAGAGTGGGGGCTGACTACACCTTTCTCAACACACAGAGCAGGGACTGACTACACCTTTCTCCACACACACAGAGCAGGGACTGACTACACCTTTCTCCACACAGAGAGCAGGGGCTAACTACACCTTTCTCCACACACACAGAGAGTAGGGACTGGCAACACCTTTCACCACACAGAGAGTAGGGGCTGACAACACCTTTCTCCACACACACAGAGTAGGGGCTGACAACACCTTTCTCCACACACACAGAGTAGGGGCTGACAACACCTTTCTCCACACAGAGAGAAGGGACTGACTACACCTTTCTCTACACACACACAGCAGGTGCTGACTACACCTTTCTCCACACACAGAGAAGGGACTGACTACACCTTTCTCCACACACACAGAGAGTAGGGACTGGCAACACCTTTCTCCACACAAAGAGTAGGGGCTGACAACACCTTTCTCCACACACGGAGAGTAGGGGCTGACAACACCTTTTTCCACACACACAGAATAGGGGTTGACTACACCTTTCTCCACACAGAGAGAAGGTACTGACTACACCCTTTTCCACACACAGAGAGTAGGGCTGACTACACCTTTCTCCACACACAGAGTAGGGACTGACTACACCTTTCTCCACACACACAGAGTAGGGACTGACTACACCTTTCTCCACACACACAGAGCAGGGGCTGACTACACCTTTCTCCACACACACAGGGTAGGGGCTGGCAACACCTTTCCCCACCGGCCGCTTTCTGGCAAAGGTTTCCTGGGCCAATAACAGCTTGTCAGAAGTAAATGCTGAATAAGACAAGGAACACAATCAGGAACAAGAACAAGACGAAGAACAACCGAGTGTAATCAGTAGGAAGTATGCGGATGCGGTGCATAAACAATATGGATGTATTTGTAAATGCACCCTATCCGGCGACATCCTTCTGTCTAGATGCACCCCAACCGATGATTACTAACTGAATATCCGCCCAACCCTGTGAATACTAATGTATATCCGTCCCAACCGGCAAATACTAACTGTATATCCGCCCCAACCGGCAAATACTGACTGTATATCAACACCAACCGGCAAATACTCTGTGTATATCTGAATTCTGACTGTGCATCTCTGTCTGACACGGCGCTTACTGACTGTGTATATCCGCCCCAACCGGAAAATACTGACTGTGTAAATCCGTCCCAACTGGCAAATATTGATTGTGTATATCCACCCCAACCGGCAAATACTGACTGTACATATCCACCCCAACCGGCAAATACTGACTGTGTATATCCACCCCAACCGGAAAATACTGACTGTGTATATCCGTCCAAACAGACAAATACTGACTGTGTATATCCGCCCCAACCGGCAAATACTGACTGTGTATATCCGTCCCAACCATCAAATACTGACTGTGTAAATCCGCCCGAACCGGCAAATACTGACTGTGTATATCTGCCCCAACCGGCAAATACTGACTGTGTATATCAGCCACAACCGGCAAATACTGACTGTGTTTATCTGCCCCAACCGTCAAATACTGACTGTGTATATCCGTCCCAACCGGCAAATACTGACTGTGTAAATCCGCCCTAACCGGCAAATACTGACTGTGTATATCTGCCCAAACCGGCAAATACTGACTGTGTATATCCGTCCCAACCGGCAAATACTGACTGTGTAAATCCACCCCAACCGGCAAATACTGACTGTGTATATCCGTCCAAACCGGCAAATACTGACTGTGTAAATCCACCCCAACCGGCAAATACTGACTGTGTATATCAGCACCAACCGGCAAATACTGACTTTGTATATCTGCCCCAACCGGCAAATACTGACTTTGTATATCAGCCCCAACCGGCAAATGCTGACTGTGTTTATCTGCCCTAACCGTCAAATATTGACTGTGTATATCCACCCGAACCGGAAAATACTGACTGTGTATATCCGTCCCAACCAGAAAATACTGACTGTGTAAATCCGCCCTAGCCGGAAAATACTGACTGAGTATATCTGCCCCAACCGGCAAATACTGACTTTGTATATCCGCCCTAACCGGCAAATACTGACTGTGTATATCCGCCCCAACCGCCAAATACTGACTGTGTATATCCGTCCCAACCGTCACAAATACTGACTGTGTATATCCGTCCAAACCGGCAAATACTGACTCTGTAAATCCGCCCTAACCGGCAAATACTGAATGTGTATATCTGCCCAAACAGGTAAATACTGACTGTGTATATCTGCCCCAACCGGCAAATATTGTCTGTGTATATCAGCACCAACCGGCAAATACTGACTGTGTATATCTGCCCCAACCGGCAAATACTGACTGTGTTTATCCACCCGAACCGGACAATACTGAATTTGTATATCCACCCCAACCGGCAAATACTGACTGTGTATATCTGCTCAAACAGGCGAATACTGACTGTGCATCTCTCTCTCACACGGCGAATACTGACTGTGTATATCCGTCCAAACTGGCCAATACTGACTGTGTATATCCGCAACAAACTGCAAATACTTACTGTGTATATCTGCCCTAACCGGCAAATACTGACTGTATATATCTGCCCAAACCGGCAAATACTGACTGTGTATATCCATCCAAACTGGCCAATACTGACTGTGTATATCCGCACCAACCGGCAAATACTGACTGTGTATATCTGCCCAAACCGGCAAATACTGACTGTATATATCTGCCCCAACCAGAAAATACTGACTGTGTATATCAGCACCAACTGGCAAATACTGACTGTGTATATCCGTCCAAACCGGCAAATACTGACTTTGTATATCAGCACCAACCGGCAAATACTGACTGTGTATATCCGTCCCAACCGGCAAATACTGACTTTGTATATCCGCCCCAACCGGCAAATACTGACTGTGTATATCCGTCCAAACCGCCAAATACTGACTGTGTATATCCGCCCCAACCGGCAAATACTGACTGTTTATATCCGTCCCAACCGGCAAATACTGACTGTGTATATCCGCCCTAACCGGCAAATACTGACTGTGTATATCCGCCCCAACCGTCAAATACTGACTGTGTATATCTGCCCCAACCGGCAATTACTGACTGTGTGTATCCGCACCAAACGGCAAATACTGACTGTGTTTATCTGCCCTAACCGGAAAATACTGACTGTGTATATCTGCCCCAACCGGCAAATACTGACTGTGTATATCAGCACCAACCGGCAAATACTGACTGTGTATATCCGTCCAAACCGGCAAATACTGACTTTGTATATCCGCCCCAACCGGCAAATACTGACTGTGTATATCCGTCCCAACCGTCAAATACTGACTGTGTATATCCGTCCCAACCGGCAAATACTGACTGTGTATATCCACCCCACCGGCAAATACTGACTGTGTATATCCGTCCCAACCGGCAAATACTGACTTTGTATATCCGCCCTAACCGGCAAATACTGACTGTGTATATCTGCCCCAACCGGCAAATACTGACTGTGTGTATCCGCACCAAAAGGCAAATACTGACTGTGTTTTTCTGCCCCAACCGGAAAATACTGACTGTGTATATCTGCCCCAACCGGCAAATACTGACTGTGTATATCCGCCCCAACCGGCAAATACTGACTGTGTATATCCGCCCCAAACGGTAAATACTGACCGTGTATATCCGCCCCAACTGGCAAATACTGACTGTGTATATCCATCCAAACCGTCAAATACTGACTGTGTATATCCGTCCCAACCGGCAAATACTGACTGTGTATATCCGCCCAAATCTGCGATTACTGACTGTGTATACCCGCCCAACCCGGCGTTTACTGGCTGTCTTAATGTACCATCTGTATGTGCTTCCTATCTCACGACTATGGTTAGTCACTTCGCGGCCTACCAAGACCATTCCGATGAATGCATACCTACCCACAATCATCACAACGACACTTTGGCAATTCATCGCGCTCATCAACAGTGGATGAAGATTGCATCTGCGTTTGCTACAAGATACGTTTGTTCCTGCTGTTGTGTGATAGATGCTGCATTTGCTGACTGCAAGAACGAGTAAATGCATCCTCTATTACCCACACAGCCGGAGAACTGCATCGCCTATTATCCACACAGTCGGAGCAGTGCATCGACTATTACCCACACAGCCTGAGCACTGCATCCTCTATTACCCACACAGAAGGATCATTGCATCCTCTATTATCCACACAGGTGGAACACTGCATCGCCTATTATCCACACAGGTGGAGCACTGCATCCTCTATTACCCACACAGCTGGAGCACTGCATCGCCTATTACCAACACAGCCTGAGCACTGCATCCTCTATTACCCAAAAAGCCTGAGCTCTCCATCGCCTATTACCCACACAGCCTAAGCACTCCATTCTCTATTACCCACTCAGCTGGAGCACTGCATCCTCTATTATCCACACAGGTGGAACACTGCATCGCCTATTATCCACACAGGTGGAGCACTGCATCCTCTATTACCCACACAGCTGGAGCACTGCATCGCCTATTACCAACACAGCCTGAGCACTGCATCCTCTATTACCCAAAAAGCCTGAGCTCTCCATCGCCTATTACCCACACAGCCTAAGCACTCCATTCTCTATTACCCACTCAGCTGGAGCACTGCATCCTCTACTACCCACACAGCTGGAGCACTGTATCATCTATTACCTACACAGCTGGAGCACTGCATCGCCTATTAAACACACAGCCAGAGCACTGCATCCTTTATTACCCACACAGCCTGAGCTCTGCATCGCCTATTACCCACACAGCTGGAGCACTTCATCCTCTATTACCCACACAGCTAGAGCACAGCATCCTCTGTTACCCACATAGCTGGAGTACTGCATCCTCTACTACCCACACAGCTGGAGCACTGCATCATCTATTACCCACACAGCTGGAGCACTGCATCGCCTATTAAACACACAGCCAGAGCACTGCATCATTTATTACCCACACAGCCTGAGCTCTGCATCGCCTATTACCCACACAGCTGGAGCACTCCATCCTCTATTACCCACACAGCTGGAGCACAGCATCCTCTGTTACCCACATAGCTGGAGCACTGCATCCTCTATTACCCACACACCTGGAACACTGCATCCTCTATCACCCACACACCTGGAGCACTGCATTCTCTATTACCCACACACCTGGAGCACTGCATTCTCTATTACCCACACAGCCTGAGCACTGCATCCTCTATTACCCACACACCTGGAGCACTGCATTCTCTATTACCCACACAGCCTGAGCACTGCATCCACTATTACCCATACAGCCTGAGCACTGCATCCACTATTACCCACTCAGCCTGAGCACTGCATCCTCTACTACCAACACAGCTGGAGCAATGCATCCGCTATTACCCACACAGCTGGAGCAACGCAACCTATATTACCAACACAGGGAGCATTCCATCGCCTATTACCCACACAGCCTGAACACTGCATCCTCTATTACCAACACAGCTGGAGCAACGCATGATCTATTACCCACACAGCTGGAGAACTGCATCCTCTATTACCTACACAGCATGAGCACTCCATCGCCTATTACCCACACAGCCTGAGCACTGCATCGCCTATTACCAACACAGCTGGAGCACTGCATGATCTATTACAAACACAGCTGGAGCGCTGCATCCTCTATTACCTACACAGCCTGAACACAGCATCTTTTATTACCAACACAGCTGGAGCAATGCATGATCTATTACCCACACAGCTGGAGCGCTGCATCCTCTATTACCTACACAGCCTGAACACTGCATCCTCTATTACCCACACAGCTGGTGCACGCCATCGCCTATTACCCACACAGCTTGAGCACTGCATTCACTGTTACCCACACAGCTGGAGCACTCCATCGCCTATTACCCACAGAGCCTGAGCACTGCATCCTCTATTACCCACACAGCCAGAGCACTGGATCCTCTTTTATCCACACAGCTGGAGCAATGCATCCTCTATTACCCACACAGCTGGGGCAATACATCCTCTATTACACACACAGTCGGAGCACTGCATCGCCTATTATACACACAGCCGGAGCAATGCATGATCTATTACCCACACAGGTGGAGCACTGCATCCTCTATTATCCACACAGCTGGAGCACTGCTTCCTCTATTACCCACACAGCTGGAGCAATGCATCCTCTACTACCCACACAGCTGGAGCAATGCATCCTCTATTACCCACACAGCTGGAGCAATGCATCCTCTACTACCCACACAGCTTGAGCACTGCATCATCTATTACCAACACAGCTGGAGCACTGCATAGTCTATTATACACAGCTGGAGCAATGCATGATCTATTACCCACACAGCTGGAGCACTGCATTCTCTATTACCCACCCAGCCGGAGCACTGCATCCTCTATTACCCACACAGCTGGAACACTGCATCCTCTATTACCCACACAGCTGGAGCAGTACATCCTCTATTACCCACAGCGCGTGAGCACTGCGTCGCCTATTATACACACAGCCTGAGCAATGCATGATCTATTACCCACACAGTTGGAGCACTGCATCTTCTATTACCCACACAGCCTGAGCACTGCATCCTCTATTACCCACACAGCTGGAGAACTGCATCCTCTATTACCCACACAGCAGGAGCACTGTATCCTATATTACCCACACAGCTGGAGTACTGCTTCCTCTATTACCCACCCAGCTGGAGCACTGCATCGTATATTACCCACACAGCTTGAGCACTGCATCGCCTATTACACACACAGCCTGAGCACTGCATCCTCTATTACCCACACAGCTGGAGAACTGCATCCTCTATTACCCACACAGCAGGAGCACTGTATCCTATATTACCCACACAGCTGGAGTACTGCTTCCTCTATTACCCACCCAGCTGGAGCACTGCATCGTATATTACCCACACAGCTTGAGCACTGCATCGCCTATTACACACACAGCCTGAGCACTGCATCCTCTATTACCCACACAGCTGGAGAACTGCATCCTCTATTACCCACACAGCACCGCATCTGTACTATCTGTATACATTCACTGATGACTACAAAGGGCAATCACACAATTTGTATACAACCCAGTATGTGTACAGAGATAGAAACCATCACTCTATTCAGACTTCATTCAGTACTTTAGGCCTTTGGCCCATAATACAAACAAGATGAAAAAAACTAATTAAATGTACATGCTGAATAAACGGCTGGAGGAAAGTACGATTTATATTAACGGGATAGGTGTTTTACTTCTAATCGTTAGTGTGAGTGAGTGAGTTGGGTTTAACGCCGCTTTAAACAGTATTCCAGTTATATCGCGGCGTGTCAGCTTAATGTGGAAGGAAAGCCCGAAGTGATGCAGGTCTCAGACGTTTACCACTTCGGTGAAACCCCCGAGCACGGGTATCGTGCTGACAAACCTAGAAACATTATCGGGGAGAACCGGGATTCGAAACACAATCATAGGTTTCTGGCGTGCCAAGGGAGGCAACTCCGCAGAGCAAATCGTGGCGCCTTAGACGACTGGGCCACGGCTGCCCCCCTTTAATCGTTAGTACTTGACAGAGGAATATATTCAAACATTTAACAACATAGGTCTAACGAAGGTTTCAGTTATTGGTGGATTTATGAGATAATTAGCGAAACATTCTGTTCTCGGTTTGGAATA